>NC_091245.1:180966212-181269242 GCF_042477335.2 Ovis canadensis
GAAGTTATTTAGGTTGAAGGGAAATAGCACCACAGAGAAACTCAGAAATTCAGGAAGGAATGAAGCAGATTTGAAACAGCACCTATGGTGGAGGTAGTATGTGTACCCAGAATCCTATTCTAGGAATGACTTTTTGCTCCTGCTGTTAGGAGCACGGTCAGCAGACGGCCTTCAGTTCCCACACCTTCAGAAATCATCTCAGTTGTCCCAAGCAAAGTGAGACTTTCCCCAGAGCAGTCCATATCTGTCGACTGATTTGGAGGAATAAGGCCCATAAGACGTTCTGATTCAATGCAGAGCTTCTCTGGAGCCAGTCTAACTCCAGAAATTCACATGCAGTCAGATGAGGGTGTCATGGTTGGGATTGCTGGACTTCTCCCTCTGATGCCTTGCCCTATTTTCCAGCTGCTGCTTCCAAGAGTCCTCACTAATAAACTTTCTCTGCTCAAAACCCAACTTTTAAAGTTTATAACTATTAAAAAAAAAAAGTAATGGTTTGATTCTTAGGAGCAATTAGCATCACACAGTACCAAGTCATTTTGTAACCACAGATCTGCTCCCTAATTCTATTTAGGAATTTTCAAATCTGTATTGATGACAACAAGGGGAAGAGGCAAAAGTATATCCAAGGTTACTGCATCTTAATCACTGTACAGATTGATTTTTCAGATACAGCAGAAAACCAAATGACAACCGAGTTATTTTATTAACTAGCACCATTAACTGAAATACTCATGACTTTGTTGGAAGGGAATTTATCTACTGTGGAATTCTCTGATTTGTTCCCATTTCCTTATTTCTATCCTCAACCTATTAGCATCTCTACATATAACTTCTCATCTTAGTCTGCAATTTCAGAAGAGATTCTTTCCTCTTTTTTAAAGTGAAACATTCCATCTATACTACAGAGTGTCTCTTTCCCCACATCTTCTCAGATCTTATTCTCTGTTATAAAGAAGAAATAATTATAATTCCTAGGACCCAAATCCAAAAATCTCTAGAGCTTATTCTGTTATTTTTATCTCAATGGGTACTTTTTTGTGGGATCCTCCACCATGAATAATTCACGAAGCCTGGATTGTGCTGTACTTCCAAGTACCAATAGAGATTTTCATCCTGTGTGTTTGCCATCTCTAGATTGAATTTATTTTCCTCTGCAAAGAAACTTCCTTTCTTAGCCACCAATGACTCTCCGTGATACCATGGACCTTCCTAAAATGGAAGCTCAAGGGTAAGAAACCTTGCCCCTGCTTCAAAATAAAGCTTTACCAAGTGCCACTCCTACTCAATGAGATACTGCTGCCACATTTTTTCCAAAATATTATTTTAGTATGTTATTTCCTCCAAAAGTTACAGTTTCCAAGTTCCTTTTGTTTACTGATTAAGGATGCCTGAAATGCAGCCTTATTTCCTGAGATCATATAACAATCTCTGTTACATCAAGCTACAGTTCCTTCTATCCCTGAATCACCTGCCTTTAATCATGCTGCACACCTGCTCCTCCCAATTCCTATCTTTCTTTCCCCATCTATCCAAACCTATCATTCAAGACCCTTCTCCTCCAGAAAGCCTTCAGTAACTCCAACATCATTTCAAGATTGACTGATTTAAAATGTTCTCCATGTGTTTCATTTTAGCTTGATCTCGCTCATGTAGGTGGCAAATAATTTTTAGGCCCTATTCTCTCTCTCTCTCTCTCACACACACATACACATTATATATGCAATCAATAACCTCTAACCAGATTGACAAACAAAGAGAAGAC
Source organism: Ovis canadensis (assembly GCF_042477335.2). Lineage (NCBI taxonomy): Eukaryota > Metazoa > Chordata > Mammalia > Artiodactyla > Bovidae > Ovis > Ovis canadensis. Next base: position 180,967,978 of record NC_091245.1, read on the forward strand.
ACACATTATCAGTATGAGGGGCAAAATAAGAGATTATGCAGACACCAAAATCCGCAGATGCCAAAAGGATTTGTTGATGTTGTTCAGTCACTCAGTCATGTCCAACTCTTTGCGACCCCATGGACTGCAGCATGCCAGGCTTCCCCTCCTTCACTGTATCCCAGAGTTTGCCCAAACTCATGTCCATTGAATCGATGATGCCAACCATCTCACCTGCTCTATCAGCCTCTCCTTCTGCCTTCAATTTTTCACAGCCTCAGGGTCTTTTCTAATGAGTCAGCTCTTTGCATCAGGTGGCCAAAGTATCCAGGTTTCTCAGGAGGCAGGTAAGGTAGTCTGAAATTCCCATCTCTTTAAGAATTTTCCAGTTTGTTGTGATCCACACAGTCAAAGGCTTTAGCATAGTCAATGAAGCAGATGTTTTTCTGGAATTCCCTTGCTTTCTCTATGGTCCAACAAATATTGGCAATTTGATCTTTGTTTCCTCTGCCTTTTCTAAACCCAACTTGTCCATCTGGAAGTTCTCAGGTCACGTACTACCAAAGCCTAGCTTGCAGGATTTTGAGCATAACCTGATTAACATGCAAAATGAGCTCAACTGCATGGTAGTTTGAACATTCTTTGGCACTGCCTTTCTTTGGGATTGAAATGAAAACTGACCTTTTCCTGTAGCCACTGCTGAGTTTTCCAAATTTGCTGACATATTGAGAGCAGCACTTTAACACCATCATCTTTTAGGATTTGAAATAGCTCAACTGGAATTCTATCACCTCCACTATCTTTGTTCATAGTAATTCTTCCTAAGGCCACTTGACTTCTGCACACTCAGGATGTCTGGGTCTAGGTGAGTGACCACACCATCATGGTTATCTGGGTCATTAAGACCTTTTTGTGCAGTTCTTTTTTGTGTGTATTCTTGCCACCTCTTTTTAATCTCTTCTGTTTCTGTTAGGTCCTTACTGTTTCTGTCCTTCATTGTGCCCATCATTGCATGAAATGATCCCTTGATGTCTCCCATTTTTTTGAAGAGATCTCTAGTGTTTCCCATTCTATTGTTTTCCTCTGTTTCTTTGCATTGTTCACATAAGAAGGTCTTCTTATCTCTCCTTGATATTCTCTGGAACTCTGCATTCAGTTGGGTGTTTCTTTCCTTTCTCCCTTGCTTTTCATTTCTCTTTTTTTCTCAGCTATTTGTAAAGCCTCCTCAGACAACCACTTTGCCTTTTTTGCATTTCTTTTTTCTTTAGAATGGTTTCAGTCACTGACCACTGTACAATGTTAGGAACCTCTGTCCATAGTTCTTCAGGCATTGTCCACCAGACATAATCCCTTGAATCTATTCATCACCTCCACTGTATAATCATAAGGGATTTGATTTATGTCATACCTGAATGACCTAGTGTTTTTCCCTACTGTCTTCAATTTAAGCCTGAATTTTGCAATAAGGAGCTGATGTTCTGAGCCATAGTCAGCTCCAGGTCTTGTTTTTGCTGACTGTACAGAGCTTTTCCATCTTTGGCTGCAAAGAATACAACCAATCTGATTTTGGTATTGACCATTTATTAATTGCTTAAGCATGGATGTTTAGAGGATACCACACCTAAAAATTACTATAATGTGTTAATTCATAGCTATTACAAATTAGAAAAGGAAGACAAGACTGAAATCAATGAGGACAAACACCTTCTTTTTCACATTGCTTTTAATCTCTTTTTCTATCTTTTGCAAACCTGCCAAAGCTGCCACTCAACCCTCCCTTGATTTTTATCTCCTCTTGTGACTGCCTGCCCCCTACTGGAAGATAGTAATAAATGGTTAAAATTAGCCCAAAGAAGAAAAAAAAAAGAGGATTTCTTCCAGTAACTCATAATCTAAATACTAGCGACTTTTATAAAAGAAAAGAGTCATTTTGACGGGGACATTAAAATATAATTTGAACACAAGAAAAAAATCTAGAAGACAATAGTATAAAATAAAAAGAAAGATGTGGCATGGAGTAAAGGGAGTTTGAGGGAAGGAAACTAGATATAGGACTAGAGAGCTTTTCTCTGCAATGGATCATTAGCATTGTTTTTATTTTTCCCTCTCAGACACTTTCTTAATAAATCTTATCTATCAACTGCTACATTACTTTAATTTACAAGCAAATAAGTAAACAAAAAAGCAAATAATTTTTTAATGGCATGTTTTACAGTGAAGTTATTATCTCTCATTCTTCTTTGTGAGTTTGTCTTAACTAATAAAGTGAGATATTTCTGTTTAGCTGTATTAATAACAAAGCAGTATTAGTAATAAAGATATAAACTCATGCCCCAAGGGCTTTGCATATCATTATTCTGAATTATTTCATGGTGAATTTATCATGCACAAAATATAATTTGCTTTTCCATATCTTTCTCTTAAATATTCTGATAACATTATAATTATAGAAGCACAAATTTCAGGGATTTGATATTGGTAGTATATCCTAGCTGCGGTTAGAAATAGTTTTAAAATCCAAACCTTTAAACCATCAAATTCAAAATTATTGATTATGTTTTAATCTTGATTTTTTTCTTTTACCCCAAAGTCACGTTGCAGCTTAACATAAATATCTCATTGTCTAGCTGACATTTCCTGCCAAACTGGGTCCTGTACAGGTTTCTATAAAAACTTTCTACAACAAGATCTCAACTACTGAAAGATTCAGATCATTTGATTTTTTTTTAAATGAGTAAATACTCCATTCAGTTTATAACTAAGTGTTGACTTAATGGTGCTTGTTAGCGAGAAGCATAAAGACTAAGTATTGAGGAAAACTGCCTATTCAGATGTTTAGTGTTGCTTACAAATGTATATTAGTACTAGGTATACCAGTGGTATAAACTTGGACAAATTTCAACTCTCTATACCTCAGTTTCTTTGTAAGGTGGAAAAATGTCTTCTGTGCCTACTTCGCTGGGTTGCTGTGCAAAGGAGAAAAATTATGTGAAAGCACTGCACAGAAAAGCTCAGTGATACAGCATAGTTACTTTACGTGTGCTCACCTACATGAGGAAAAGCAGATATTTTCCTGGAAGACGGGTAGTATTTTAAAATCATTTATATGAGAAAAAATAATTTTTTTCTTTGAATTACTAAACTATGAAATTTAAAACCAAATGTTTCCTTGCAACTGCTCCCATCAACTAAAAGTGAAACCTGAAAACTCCCTCCTACATCAACTCCTACCAACCCTCTGTAGTGAAACCAGGACACCCCCACAACAGCCCCAATATCTCCACAACTCTTGCAGGAACCTAGATGTTGAAGAGTGTGTCTTCTAAGCCAGAAAGAGTCTCTGACAGCCCACACATATTAAAATAAATACAGACCTACATCACAGACACAACACCAAACTTCTGAACATGTTATATTTTTAAAAGTGCCTGGTCATCGAAAGTGACAAGAGAACAATAAACTTTCCTCATTTATGCTGTTAACAGTACAGACATAAATAGATTGGGATTATTATTTAAGTTGTTTAAGAAGAGACGAAAATAATTCCGCTTTCATCAGATGACTTGGATTGCTACTAGAAAGTAATTTATTCTGCCTCACCCTACAAATGGGGGGGGGGATGAGGAAGTAGGCAGTGGGGTAAAGTATAGATATACGTGTAGTGTAGTAGGATAAAAAATAAAATAAGCAAGACAAAGGGGAAAATAAGAATAATAAAGTGAAGTAAATCTAGGAGGAAAGTCTCCCCTCCCCCATAACTCTGACTGTATTTGCTGTGCTCTGCCCCCATAAGAAAGGCAAAGAAAGCTCAGGAAAAGCTGTGACCAGGTTTCTCACCTGTCATTCTCCTGTCACCCTCCCAAAGAAAATTCAAACTCACCTGCAACTAAGAAGAGAGTCAAAATTAGTCGTAGCTGAAGATCAGAAGTTATCCAAGTGCGGGGCATTTCTGTTTCCTTATTTTCTGCCCTTCACTCAGCACTGTTCATCCACACAGGTGTAAAAGGAGCTGTGGACATGGTGAGGCTCTGTCTGATTGACTCTTCCGTACTGGGTCTTCTTAGCCCATTAGCAGCACAGCACTCCTTTCCTCCTAGCCCCTTCCTTCAACTCTGTGTGTTTCAGCCAGATTAGTAACTTGGAACAGAAGAAACTTCTCTGGAACTTGACACAGCAATAGATTTCCTGTATGAAGCACTGAAGCAAAGACAGAGGAAGCGGATTGATTGAGTTAATCTTTCAGCTCATTGGTCCTCCTCTCACTTCTGCTATACACAGATAAACTCTACAGTAAGGCACTGAATGTGCCCAACACAAGCTGATTTGTCTAAACTTGGTTTAAAAGGTAAAACAAGATATTTATCTATATTTGACCCATCCCTGTAAATTTCCCAGTCATCGTAACTTTTAAAAGTTATCTCCAGGTTGAAGAGGTGTACAGTCTTAGTAACCAAGCTTGAAATAAAAGATTTTTGCTTGAAAATTCTTGTGTGATTTCGGGAGTCACACACAACTCTTGAAGCATCATAAATGTATTACTTTCCTATTACTACTATAATAAGTTACCACAAACTGAGCAGCTTAAAACAACACAAATTAATCACCTTACAGTTCTAGAGGTCTAAAGTTCAAAATAGATTCCGTAGAGCTAATATCTAGGTATTGGCAAGGCTGCATTCTTTCTAGACACCTGATAGAATCTGTTCTTTGCCTAGGGGCCACTTAGACTCTGAGTCTCGTGGCTGCATAATTCCCACCAGTGTTCTTCGTTACATCTTTCTGATAGTAACTCTCCTGCCTCCCTTTTATAGAGACATTTGTGATTATATTGGACCCTCCAGATAATCCACGATCACCTCCCCAATCTCATAATCCTTAACTTAACCACATCTGCAAAGTCCCATTTCCTGTGTAAGGCTACACATTTACAAATTTCAGAGGTTAGGACATGGATATCTTGTGGTGGTGGTTTAGTATGGTGGTGGCGGTTAAGTCGCTAAGTCATGTTCAACTCTTGCGACCCCATGGACTCTAGCCTGCCAGGCTCCTCTGTCCATAGGATTTTCCAGGCAAGAATACTGGAGTGGATTGCCATTTCCTTCTCCAGGGGATCTTCCCAACTCAGGAATCGAGCCCAGGTCTCCTGCATTGTAGGCAGATTCTTTAGCAACTAAGCTATGAGGGATATCTTGTAGGGGAGCATTATTTTGTCTATCACAATTTGGTACTGATTTCCATTCACTTTCATGTTTGAAGAGCTAGAATGTGTCATATGAATCAAACTACAAATAAATACTCATCTTTAGTTGCCACAGAACTAAATTAGATTTAGACTTAGATCTAAAAATTTAGATTTGCCAAAAAAATACAAATGAAAACTGTCTTAATGTTACTATTCATATGTATTTAGATTACGTTTAGGAGGAAAAAACTCTTCTCTCTGCTAAGAGTTCCCTGCTGCTGCTGCTGCGGGTGCTGCTAAGTTGCTTCAGTCGTGTCCGAATACTGCAAGGCAAAACTCTCCAGGAAGGGGAAGAAAACATTGCAAACAGGAAAATATTAAACAACATGCATTTTTTTTAAAGCTAGCAGTTCCATCTTGCCTCTTGCCAAACTGTTTTATATATATATATATACACATATATATATATATATATATTTTTTTTTTTTTCCCCTCTCTGCCCCTTCTCAAGCTTTTCTTCCAGTGAGTCAGTTTGATTAAGGCAGTGAAATCAGGTGTTTGCAAACTTGGAATACTAGAAGAGGTATTGTATTGAATCTCGGCTGGATGATATTAGGCAAGTTTCTTGATCGAGTCTATTACCTTCCTTTCCCATTTAATATTATATTGGCATAAGCCTTTTCTCGGGTCAGCAAAAATTCTTGATGATCATTCATTTTAATGCCTTTTCGATGACACAGCCAAAACCAGAACACAAAAGGGTTACATGATCTGCCTGAGTCCCCAAAATGATTTGGTGACACAGCGGGGAGTAAAACTCATATTTCATGTTTGCCAGCCCTCCATTCTTTCCACTTTAACTCCTCGGGTTTGAAATTTCAGGCAACAGCTTTAAAGATGCACTCGTCTCAGATCTGACCACAACATACAATCAGTGTTTTGAGAGTCGAGTGAGTAATGTGAAAAGCCATAGTATTCTCAGAATAGATTTGGAGGGATGAGACCCTCTCTCCCCACTCTTATATTCCTTCCATCCCAAAATCCCATTCCCCTAACCCCCCAGCTCCCACCTTGACCTCTTATGCAAAGCAATAAAGAGACCAAGAGCTTTTTAGCACTGCTGCTGCTGTTGCTAAGTCGCTTCAGTCGTGTCCGACTCTGTGCGACCCCACAGACGGCAGCCCACCAGGCTCCCCCGTCCCTGGGATTCTCCAGGCAAGAACACTGGAGTGGGTTGCCATTTCCTTCTCCAATGCGTGAAAGTGAGAAGTGAAAGTGAAGTCGCTCAGTCGTGTCCGACTCTTAGCGACCCCATGGACTGCAGCCCACCAGGTTCCTCCATCCATGGGATTTTCCAGGCAAGAGTACTGGAGTGGGGTGCCATTGCCTTCTCCGCTTGTTAGCACAACCATGCACTAAAGATATGCCATGAAAATCAATAGAATAAGAGAAATATGTGCTTGTCTAGTATATGCACATCTCTGAAAAATATAAAGGACACAGATTCTCATTAGGTGTGCCCCTGGGGTCCCAAAAAGCAGAGCAAAAGATAGAAAGCTCAAGAAAAACATACCCCTCAAGCCAGAAACTCAAACCTTTTACTCCAGCAGTCTTCCAACTCCTCTTTAATACTACTATGAATCAGAGCACACAACAGACAAACAGAACAATGTCATGCTGGTTACTGTTGCAGTGGCCAAAACAAAAGGCCTAGTAAGCTTTGGCAAGTTAAAGCTGCTTTAAGACATAATGCCCCCGAATTTGTACTATTGATTTATTTAAAAAATGATTTATCTACCTATAAATGCTTTTGAAGTAAACTTCTTCTAGGAAGGTGTGTATCTCTTTGTCTCCAACGTCAGAGTCATGCTTAGCCAACAACTAAAACCAGTTAAGAAGATGTTGTCATCTTGCCCTTAGTACCCCTCTCCATTATATAATGGCTTTGCATGGATCTTGAATATTTACTGCACAGATTCTAATAGCCTTTTACTTCTGACACCTGTTTTCCATTGCCCGCTCTTTTGCCTCTTGGATTTGAGTCTTGACTGCCTAGAATTGAAGTCCCTGCCTGCCCTTCCTTCATTAGCTGAATTTTCGGGATGTGCATCCTTGCAGAAATGGGCCCATATCTACTTGCTTTGTCATTTTTACTCTCTGTGAACATTCTGGCTTAGATATGTGGGCTGATTTGCCCTTCCCTTTGGATGTGTATATACACGTGCACACACAAACCCACATGTGCTACTAAACACTTAGTCCCAAGTCCCTCAGTTTACCCTGTCCTACCACTACCAAGTGCTAATATAACTATTTCATGGAGTATAAAGAACAATACCCAACGTGAAGAATTTAAAATAATTCAAACTCTACAACACTCCACTTCTTGTTTTATTTCCTCCCCGCTCTCATGGCTGTGACAGAGGCACTATAATTCAATGTATGATCGCATAAAATGGCTATTCTCCTAGCCACATCCTTTTTCCCTATTCTCTAATTCACTTCTCTGCAATCTTCCCTGATCCTGCTCTGAAGACCTATCTGAAGTCCTGGATCTTCTTCCATGCATAATCACTAAATCATTACTGATGAGTAACTTAAAAGAGCCTAACAAAACATGTATTTCTATTCTTTACATTTGACTATGTCATAAATATTTACCTTGAAAATTTCACTTCCACCATAAAGTTGATGCTCTACCTCCATAATTCTCTGTTAAAAGTTAGACAAAACATAGATAAGAGTTAATTATTATTTTTCAAAATAAGTTCATAGATTGTACAAAAAAATTTAGAAATAATATGTGAAAATAAATTGTATGTGATATCAAATAAACAAGTAAAACCAGAACAGAGAAATTAATAATCATATCTTATATTCTTATATTTTGTTAAAATATAAATGCTAGACCTCACTGGTCATGTCCATAGTAAACAGTCATGGTCCTGTTCTAAGCATTTTATAATATGGCCTCATTTAACCATCTCAACAACCCTATGAAGTAAAATCATTATTATCCCCATTTTACAGTTGGGGAAACTAGAGCCAGAGAGGCTAAATAAAATGTCCAATCACACAGCTAATAAGTGATGGAAACAGAATTCAAGCCCAATAAATCTCACTCCAAATCTGTCTGTTAATTATACAGCAAATTACTGCCTATTTTTTGACTCTGTCTTAACTCTAATACATCTCCCATACTTGTCACACTTCCTAAATCTGTTCATCTGTTCACTCACTCTTTCTTCATTTGGGTGCTCTTACAACGTCACAGTTTGTCTGTTTTGGAGAGAGAGAGAGAGAAAAATGGACTTACGGAGCAAGGGAGGGAGGGAGGGAGAGAGACAGAGGAGAGAGAAATTACTGTCTCTAATCACTATTTGCAGTAAGATCACTCTCTGCTGCCCCCTGGTGGTAAAACTGAAACTAATGTTTTTATAAACTTACTAGCAAGGCAATGGCTCCCTACTCCAGTACTCTTGCCTGGAAAATCCCATGGACGGAGGAGCCTGGTAGGCTGCAGTCCATGGGTCGCTAAGAGTCGGACACGACTGAGCAACTTCACTTTCACTTTTCACTTTCATGTATTGGAGAAGGAAATGGCAACCCACTCCAGTGTTCTTGCCTGGAGAATCCCAGGGACCGTGGAGACTGATGGGCTGCAGTCTCTGGGGTCGCACAGAGTCGGACACGACTGAAGCGACTTAGCAGCAGCAGCAGCAGCAGGAAATTCAGGAACATTACACTTTGAAATTTGGATTATGAAGTATATTAACATGCTAACATGTTACTCCACTTCCCAAGGAGAAATTGGACATGGGGCAAGAGGAGAAGTGCTGGCCAGAGAAATATCCCTTTCCTGTGGCGTTAGAAAGGGAAGGGACAGCTTAACCCATTTTCCTGTCCTTTCAAACTCCTGACCAGGCCCTTGGCCAGCGTTTGCATCTCCTAACTCCCCTCATGCACCCTTGATGAATCTTTGGTGATGATTTTGGCAATTTCTGTGTACCTGACAATTCTCAGAGAAGCAAAAAACCTTTCAGTTCAGTTCAGTTAAGTTGCTCAGTCATGTCCAACTCTTTACGAGCCCATGAATCACAGCACACCAGGCCTCCCTATCCATCACCAACTCCTGGAGTTCGCTCAGACTCACGTCCATCGAGTCAGTGATGCCATCCAGCCATCTCATCCTCTGTCGTCCCCTTCTCCTCCTGCCCCCAATCCCTCCCAGCATCAGAATCTTTTCCAATGAGTCAACTCTTCGCATGATGTAGCCAAAGTACTGGAGTTTCAGCTTCAGCATCATTCCCTCCAAAGAAATCCCAGGGCTTATCTCCTTCAGAATGGACTGGTTGGATCTCCTTGCAGTCCAAGGGACTCTCAAGAGTCTTCTCCAACACCACAGTTCAAAAGCATCAGTTCTTCGGCACTCAGCTTTCTTCACAGTCCAACTCTCACATCCATACATGACCACAGGAAAAACCATAGCCTTGACTAGACGGACCTTGGTCGGCAAACTAATGTCTCTGCTTTTCAATATGCTATCTAGGTTGGTCATAACTTTTCTTCCAAGGAGTAAGTGTCTTTTAATTTCATGGCTGCAGTCACCATCTGCAGTGATTTTGGAGCCCCAAAAAATAAAGTCTGACACTTAGAGGAAGTTATATTATTTTCATCTATGCGTGACAACTGAGAAGGGGAAGTCCAGAAGAATACAGAAATGAACAGAAAAGAATGAAAAGTTGAGTCATACTTTGTCTAAAAACCAATATCCAGGGGCTTCTCTGGTGGCTTGGTGGTAAAGAATCTGCCTACAAATGCAGGAGATATGGGTTTGATCCCTGCTTGGGGAAGATCCCACATGCCGCAGACTAACTAAGCCCGTGTGCCACAAATACTGAGCTTGTGCTCTAGGGCTTGGGAACCGCCACTGCTGAGCGCATGAGCAGCACCTACTGAAGCCTGTGCATCCTAGAAACCATGCTCTGCAATGAGAGAAGCCACTCCAATGAGAAGCCCATGCGCCAAAACCAGAGAGTAGCCTCCACTTGCCAAAACTGGAGAAAAGCCCCCAAAAGTAAATATGAAAATAAACCCAACATCCAGGCAAAGTATTTGAAAAAGAGACGCATGTTATCTGGTCTCCAAAGTGCCCTAATTATTAGAGTCAAAAAGGAACAGGAACGTTTTTTCATATTCAACAATTAACTTTATTTTCACAAGGTTCTGCTTTGTCAAATTATTACCATTACTCAAATTTGCCCCTTTGATCTAAGGCATGCATTCTAACCCTCTTTCCCCTACTCACAACACATTTGGAACTCTTTCGGAAGCACTGACTTCAAAGTTAGGGATCCTAAAAGAGAATTAGTCTCTTTATTTTATAGCTACCTCTTACAGCTTTGCCATTTACCCTAATCACCAGACAGGGGCATTTTTGAAAACTAAAATTCATTGTCAGGTCAAGATTTGATCCCTGGAAACAGTCAAAAGTTTGGCTGGAGAAACACCACAGGGTTGGCATAATCAGTCTCTTACACACATGTATTTTACTGGTCAGATCTGAGAGCCCCTGATGCCTGAAGCTGGACCTTTTGTTGGAGGTGGCAGCTGGTCAGACAGGACCAGGAAGACAGAGATTAAGGAGACAAATGTCCTCATCTAATTCTCTGGCTCACACAGATCTGTTGGCCTCCACACTGGTGGGGCCTGAGGGGGAGTCAAAAAATAATGGACCCCATGGATGTGGTCTCTGGCAGGGCCAAAGGACCAAAAAATGAAGAGTGGATCTTCAGGGGGGAACACAGTGTTTCTGGTGCAGAGCTATTTGAACTTATAGGCAGGAGAATTTTAAGTTGACTCCTAGAAAAGGAAAAGTGAAAGTGTTAGTCACTCAGTCTTGTCTGACTCTTTGTGATCCCATGGACTGTAGCCCACAAGGCTCTTCTGTCCATAGAATTCTCCAGGCACGAATACTGGATAGCCATCCCCTTCTCCAGGGGATCTTCCCAACACAGGGATCAAACCCAGGTTTCCCACATTGCAGGCAGATTCTTTACCATCTGAGCCACCAGGGAAGCCCCAGGAAAGAGAAATGAAGACAAATTAAAGATTTGGTCAGTTGTTGCTTGAAGTGGGCCTTTGAAATTATTATTTATTGGAAGATATTACAAATGTTATTATTTGACTCTATTAATTTGTTGAATAAACAATATAGTGAAGTAGATCAAAGGGTCTACAAGTTCTGAGAAGAATCAGGAACTTTTAAAAGTAAAATCTCTAGACTGAGCCAAATGGGGTCACCTTAAATGTTCTAGATAGTATTAAATTAATAAATCACTTCAGGACAACTTTTTGGTAAAAGTGAAAGTGAAAGTGAAGTCACTCAGTCGTGTCCGACTCTTTGAGACCCCGTGGACTGTAGCCCACCAGGCTCCTCAGTCCATGGAATTTTCCAGGCAAGAGTACTGAAGTGGGTTGCCATTTCCTTCTCCCGGGGATCTTCCCAACCCAGGGATTGAACCCAGGTCTCCCGCATTGCAGGCAGATGCTTTACCGTTTGAGCCACCAGGGAAGCTGAACAATATAAAATATGAAAAGTGTATCAGTCATAGAAGCTGGTAACTGTCTACAATTTCATTCAATTTTCAAGGAAACATTTCTAAGGAAATAACAAATGTTCTGTTGATCATAGTTTATTATATCAGTGGCTTAAAATTTGTATTCTGAAACCACATATTCGACCATATGGCTTATCTTTTATATGATATGTTTTCAATGATTAATCAGAAAGTAGTTTAAGTTAGTTAAACTCTCTTTAAATTTGGGAGTTTAAGAATGTTAACAACTTTTTCTCCTAATTTTGAGAGTAGTTTCTAAGATTCTTGTCGCTAAAATTGAATTTCCTGGGTTCAGACTTCAGTTCTGCTGCTTAGTTTTTGGTTGCTGCATTTTTCTTCATGTTCTGAAATGTCTATTGGATTCTTTTTCTTCAAATCTGCTGTCATTTTTAAAAAATTTCTAGTTTTCCACCAAACTTTTGATTTTATCTTTTGTCTCTTTAAGTGTAAAAAGAATAAAGTGTCTGAGAATGCCAATGTTAGAGTGTCTATACGAGTGTGTGCTCAGTCATGTCCGCTCTCTGTGACTCTATGGACTGTAACCCGCCAGGCTCCTCTGTCCATGTTATTCTCCAGGCAAGAATACAAGAGTGGGTTGCCATTTCCTACTCCAGATCTTCCCAACCCAGGGATGGACCCTCTAACCCTCATCTCTTGCATGTCCTTCATTGCAGGCAGATTCTTTAATCACTGAGCCACCTGGGAAGCCCCAGGGTGGCTATGAGTGTATCTCTATCATCTCTTGCTTCTATTGTTTCTTTCTGTGATGTTGGGTTTCCTCATGCGCCAAGCATTGAGTTTTGTTTTCCAAACTGTAGAAATAATTTGAGACCCTGTACAATTTTACCTTTCTCTAGAGTAGATTCTCATTTGCTTCTCCCAAGGAATCTGGACATTAGCAATCTGGCATCATCTTAACCCAATGTTAAGGACAGATTCTCTAGTCCACCAGGTGCCTGAAACCTGGGTTGCAACCTATGTGAGGATTGGTTTTATTTTCTCCTGTCTCCCTACCTCTCCTTCCCCAAGAAACCATCACAATACTACTTAACTTTTCAGCCAGCTCTTCAAGATCAACAAATATCACCAAGGTAAAAGCAGTTAGGAGTGCTAGCCTCAATAATCTGTTATTCTTTCTTTTTGGGATCTTGACCAGGTAATTCTTCATCACCTTGTGAGTTCCCTGATGACTTCCAACAGATATTATCACTTCTGGCTTTTCTGCTTGTCTCCAGTGGGAAGGTCAGTCTAAATTTCTGTCTGCCATTACCTGATACAGAAGTCCCATCCTTTGATTATTAACTTTTCCTTATCTCTCACAATCCATTAGCACATCTTTTTGGTTCCTCCTTTAAAATATTTTCTAACTTGGCCATCCCACCAATCTCCACTGCATTGTATCAGAAAAAGAGAGAGAGAGGCTAAAGTTCTTAATTCAAAAATGTGGGGGTTTTTTGCTTTAATTTAACATGTGGGCAGCAGCAAAATTATAAATAGATACCTGAAGCTGAAGAACCCTTGCATGTGGAAACTGCTCCATTTTATCACAACTTTCTGCAATCTGCTCTATTAAAATTTTTGTTTATTTTGGTCACTTGAAAAAATATGTTAATGAAACATAAAAGCTCAGCATTCCATACATCAAATTTAAGAATTTTAAGTCCTATATTATTTTTCCTTGAAATAATTTATGCTATATTAACATCTGTCTAAATTATGTTTCTGTGATTATTTTCCTAAAAGTGACATTTGTTTCTTGTATGCTTTAAGTCATCTTATTTAATATGCTGCCAATAATTTTGAAATGATTTGAAAATATGTCTAGGGGAATTTGCTAAAGATTTTATGATCATCTCACCTTTAGGGTGGAAAAAAGATTATGAGACTGTTTAGATGTTGAATACTCTGTATTGAAAAAAGGAAGTAGATAAGATCTTTTTGGTTTAGTGTTTCTATATTTTACTTAGCTGAATATGATAAACCAATCAAACCTGTAAGAAATGGTGCCCTGGTTCTAACTAATTTGTCCTAAGCCAATTATGACTGAATTCCTGCTGGTGATGCACCAATCTTGAATGAATCAGGAATGAGCTAAACCCTGATTTTTCAAAACGAGAACCTCAGAACCAACGGCAGTGGGAACATAGCAGCCATGCTTCCATCTTCTGAAATAAATGATCATCACAATATCTATCCTAAGACACCTCCATTCAGAGAGAGGAAACCCTGGTCATTAGAACATCTTGGAGGATAGTGATACTCTTGAGAGAAGGGAGGTGGGCAGAGATGTGAAGGGTAGGCTGCTGTTACCTTTGTCCAAATTAATCTGTCTTTTAATAACACATTTTATGACTGATGAAATTTGTTTTGCTGACGTGAGAGGATGAGGAAGAAAAGAGAAGCTATTACTACCACTGGGCTTCCCAGGTGGAGCTTGTGGTAAAGAATCCACCAGCCAATACAGGACACATAAAAGACACAGGTTAGATCCCTGGGTGGGGAAGATCCCCTGGAGGAGGGCATAGCAACCCACTCCAGTATTCTTGCCTGGGGTATCCCATGGACAGAGGAGCCTGGCGGGTTGCAGTCCTTAGCGGGGCACAGAGTCAGACACGGGCTGAAGTGACTTAGCATGTACGTATTACTACTGCTAAAAAAGTTAAGCTTTTCCAGAAAAATGTCATTGGGTAATTTGGTGACTGAACAACAACAGTTTACTTAAAATTTAACATGGATGCCTTTGGAAGCAAATAAAGGCAATGGCACCCCACTCCAGTACTCTTGCCTGGAAAATCCCATGGATGGAGGAGCCTGGTAGGCTGCAGTCCATGGGGTCACCAAGAGTCGGACACGACTGAAGTGACTTAGCAGCTTAGCAGCATCAACTCCTTGACCCCTGGGATGTCAGTGTTATTGAGAATAAGACTCAATACACAGATTGGAACTCATTTGAGGGAAGTGATATGTTGAAAGACATCTTTTTAAAAATCACATATAGACCGGAGAAAAAGATGACGGAGGAATAGGACGGGAGGACAACTTTCTCCCTCACAAATTCCTCAAAAGAACATTTCAACGCCGAGCAAACTCTACAAAACAACTTCTGTAGGCTGGCAGAGGACATCAGGCAACCAGAAAAGCAGACCATTGTCTTCAGAAACAGGTAGGAAAAAATATAAAAGACGAAAAAGGAGACAAAGGAGGTGGGGAGGGAGCTCCGTCCCAGGGAGGGAAGCCCGTCCCGGGAAGGGAATTTTAAGAAGAGAGGTTTCCAAACACCAGGAAACACTCTCCCTGCCGAGTCTGTGGCGAGCCTTGGAAACACAGAGGGCAACATAACAGGAAGGAAAAATAAAGAAATAATTAAAACCAAGAGATTACAAGCCCAACAGTAATTCCCCCAGCGGAAAAGCAGCACAGACGCCTGCATCCGCCACTGGGAAGTGGGGGCAAGGCAGGGAAGCGCGGGAGGCGCGGGATGCAGTGCTTTGTGAGAATCGGGCACACGCAACCAGAACGATCTAACTTGGGCTAGCAAACCAGACTGTGGGATAGCTACCACAGGAAAAGCTCAAACATAAGACACCGCCAGGACCGAGCACAGAACAAAGGATGGAACGGAAAAAGCCGGCTGCAGACCATCCCCCCGCCGGGGACAGGCAGCCAGAGCCGTAAGGACTGGAAAGGGGCAATTGCAGACCCGGAGAGACTTTACTAACCTAACTACAAGCAGGCTTCTTTGCTAAGACTTCTGGGGGTGCTGGACAGTCACAGTCTGCCTCACGGGGGGCGCCAGCGGTCCACCCAGAAAGCTGAGCAGCAGCGGCAGAAAAGATGACAAGCCGCGGCGATCGCGCTCGCCAAACTCCTGAGCTACTCGGACCTGGGAAGGACACAAAGTGCAGTCCCAGCCGAATCTGTGCCTCTGAGGGCTGCCTGAGCGCCGAACCTGAGCGGCTTGGACCGGGGAAGTGCACGCAGCCTAGGGCCGGCCACAGACGGTTCCCGGCTGAACATCGTAGAGCGGGAGCGGTTTGTGCGCCGGGAGAAGGGACAGGTCAAGCGGGGCTGAGACACTGTGTGCACACAACAGTGCTATTTGTTTGCAGCATCTCCCCTCCCCACAGCGCGACTGAACTAGTGAGCCTAAGAAACCAGCAAACAGAAGAAGTTAAACAGAGGGAACCACCTTGGAAGTGATCCCACACGGCCCACAACATCAGAGAAGGGCCAGAAATATTTTTACTATTTTTAAAATCATTCCTTTTTTTTGTTTGTTTGTTTGTTTCTTTTTTTTCTTTTTTCTTTTTTTTTCTAACTTTTTTTTTAATTGTTAAGTCTTCTATTTCTCCTCTAATTTTTATTTCTATAACCTACTATTACTATTTTAAAAAAAAAAGACTTTTTTTTTTTTTAAAGGCAAACACCATATATAGTCTTTGGATGGTTGTTGGTGGTTTTTTTTTTTTAATAATTCTTGTTTTTTTATTTTCTTTCTTCCTTTTTCCTTCTGCTTCTTTTCTTTAATATTGTATTTTTGAAAATCCAACCTCTACTCTAGATTTTTAATCTTTAAAACCCCAAACTTCACTACCCAAGTTTACCTGAGAGCGAGATTACTGGCTTGACCACTCTCTTCTCCTTTGGACTCTCCTTTTTCTCCACCAGGTGGCCTCTGTCTCTTTTCTCCCCCATCTCTTCTCTATCCAACTCTGTGAATCTCTGTGTGTTCCAGACAGTGGAGAACACCTAAGGAACTGGCTACTGGCAGGATTTGTCTCTCTCCTTCTCATTCCTCTCTCTTATCCTCCTGGCCACCTCTGTCTACTTCCTCCCTCTCCTCTTCCCCGTATAACTCCGTAAATACCTCTGAGTGGTCCAGACTATGAAGTGCACATAAGGAAGTGACTACTGGCTAGCTTGCTCTCTCCTCTCTTGATCTCACCGCATGTCATTCCAGTTACCTCTAACTACCCCCTCCATCTTCTCTTCTCCTTGTAACTCAGTGAACCTCTATGAGTGTCCCTCAATGTGGAGAAACTTTTCATCTTTAACCTAGATGTTTTATCATCAGTGCTATATAGATGGAGAAGTCTAGAGGCTACTGTAAAAATAAAACTGAAAACCAGAAGCAGGAGGCTTAAATCCAAAGCCTGAAAACATTAGAGAACTCTTGAATTCAGGGAACATTAAGCAATAGGAGCTCATCAAATGCCTTCATACCTACACCGAAACCAAGCACCACCCAAGGGCCAATAAGTTCCAAAACAAGACATACCACTCAAATTCTCCAGCAACACAGGAACACTCCCCTGAGCGTCAATATACAGGCAGCTCAAAATTATTCCAAAACCTTTGATGTCTCATAACCCATTACTGGTCACTCCACTGCACTCCAGAGAGAAGAAACCCAGCTCCACCCACCAGAACGCCAACACAAGCCTCCCTAACCAGGAAACCTTGACAAGCCACTGATAGAACCCCACCCACAGTGAGGAAGCTCCATAATAAAGAGAACTCCACAAATTACCAGAATATAAAAAGGCCACCCCAAACGCAGCAATATAACCAAGATGAAGAGACAGAGGAATACTCAGCAGGTAAAGGAACAGGAGAGTTGCCCACCAAACCAAACAAAAGAGGAAGAAGTAGGGAATCTACCTGAGAAGGAATTCCAAATATTGATAGTGAAAATGATCCAAAATCTTGAAATCAAAATGGAATCACAGATAAATAGCCTAGAGACAAGGATTGAGAAGATGCAAGAAAGGTTTAACAAGGACCTAGAAGAAATAAAAAAGAGTCAAAATATAATGAATAACGCAATAAATGAGATCAGAAACACTCTGGAGGCAACAAATAGTAGAATAACGGAGGCAGAAGATAGGATTAGTGAAATAGAAGATAGAATGGTAGAAATAAATGAATCAGAGAGGAAACAAGAAAAATGAATTAAAAGAAACGAGGACAATCTCAGAGACCTCCAGGACAATATGAAACGCTCCAACATTCGAATTATAGGAGTCCCAGAAGAAGAAGACAGAAAGAAAGATCATGAGAAAATCCTTGAGGAGATAATAGTTGAAAACTTCCCTAAAATGGGGAAGGAAATAATCACCCAAGTCCAAGAAACACAGAGAGTTCCAAATAGGATAAACCCAAGGCGAAACACCCCAAGACACATGTTAATCGAATTAACAAAGATCAAACACAAAGAACAAATATTAAAAGCAGCAAGGGAAAAACAACAAATAGCACACAAGGGGATTCCCATAAGGATAACAGCTGATCTTTCAATAGAAACTCTTCCGGCCAGGAGGGAATGGCAAGACATACTTAAAGTGATGAAAGACAATAACCTACAGCCCAGATTACTGTACCCAGCAAGGATCTCATTCAAATACAAAGGAGAAATCAAAAGCTTTACAGACAAGCAAAAGCTGAGAGAATTCAGCACCACCAAACCAGCTCTCCAACAAATTCTAAAGGATATTCTCTAGACAGGAAACACAAAAAGGGTGTATAAACCCGAACCCAAAACAATAAAGTAAATGGTAACGGGATCATACTTATCAATAATTACCTTAAACGTAAATGGGTTGAACGCCCCAACCAAAAGGCAAAGACTGGCCGAATGGATATAAAAACAAGACCCCTCTATATGCTGCTTACAAGAGACCCACCTCAAAACAAGGGACACATACAGACTGAAAGTGAAGGGCTGGAAAAAGATATACCACGCAAAGACCAAAAGAAAGCAGGAGTGGCAATACTCATATCTGATAAAATAGACTTTAAAACAAAGGCTGTGAAAAGAGACAAAGAAGGCCACTACATAATGATCAAAGGATCAATCCAAGAAGAAGATATAACAATTATAAATATATATGCACCCAATATAGGAGCACCGCAATATGTAAGACAAATGCTAACAAGTATGAAAGGGGAAATCAACAATAACACAATAATAGTGGGAGACTTTAATACCCCACTCACACCTATGGACAGATCAACTAAATAGAAAATTAACAAAGAAATGCAAACTTTAAATGATACATTAGATCAGTTAGACCTAATTGATATCTATAGGACATTTCACCCCAAAACAATGAATTTCACCTTTTTTTCAAGTGCTCATGGAACCTTCTCCAGGATAGATCACATCCTGGGCCATAAATCTAAACTTGATAAATTCAAAAAAAAATCGAAATCATTCCAAGCATCTTTTCTGACCATAATGCATTAAGATTAGATCCCAATTACAGGAGAAAAACTATTAAAAATTCCAACATATGGAGGTTGAACAACACACTTCTGAATAACCAACAAATCACAGAAGAAATCAAAAAAGAAATCAAAATATGCATAGAAACTAATGAAAATGAAAACACAACAACCCAAAACCTGTGGGACACTATAAAAGCAGTGCTAAGAGGAAAGTTCATAGCAATACAGGCATACCTCAAGAAACAAGAAAAAAGTCAAATAAATAACCTAACTCTACAACTAAAGCAACTAGAAAAGGAAGAATTGGAGAACCCCAGAGTGAGTAGAAGGAAAGAAATCTTAAAAATTAGGGCAGAAATAAACGCAAAAGAAACAAAAGAGACCATAGCAAAAATCAACAAAGCCAAAAGCTGGTTCTTTGAAAGGATAAATAAAATTGACAAACCATTAGCCAGACTCATCAAGAAGCAAAGAGAGAAAAATCAAATCAATAAAATTAGAAATGAAAATGGAGAGATCACAACAGACAACACAGAAATACAAAGGATCATAAGAGACTACTATCAGCAGTTGTATGCTAATGAAATGGACAACATGGAAGAAATGGACAAATTCTTAGAAAAGTACAATTTTCCAAAACTGAACCAGGAAGAAATAGAAAATCTTAACAGACCCATCACAAGCACGGAAATTGAAACTGTAATCAGAAATCTTCCAGCAAACAAAAGCCCAGGTCCAGACGGCTTCACAGCTGAATTCTACCAAAAATTTCTAGAAGAGCTAACACCTATCCTACTCAAACTCTTCCAGAAAATTGCAGAGGAAGGTAAATTTCCAAACTCATTCTATGAGGCCACCATCACCCTAATACCAAAACCTGACAAAGATGTCACAAAAAGGAAAACTACAGGCCAATATCACTGATGAACATAGATGCAAAAATCCTCAACAAAATTCTAGCAATCAGAATCCAACAACACATTAAAAAGATCATACATCATGACCAAGTGGGCTTTATCCCAGGGATGCAAGGATTCTTCAATATCTGCAAATCAATCAATGTAATTCACCACATTAACAAATTGAAAAATAAAAACCATATGATTATCTCAATACATGCAGAGAAGGCCTTTGACAAAATTCAACATCCATTTATGATAAAAACTCTCCAGAGAGCAGGAATAGAAGGAACATACCTCAACATAATAAAAGCTATATATGACAAACCCACAGCAAACATTATCCTCAATGGTGAAAAATTGAAAGCATTTCCCCTAAAGTCAGGAACAAGACAAGGGTGCCCACTTTCACCGCTACTGTTCAACATAGTTCTGGAAGTTTTGGCCACAGCAATCAGAGCAGAAAAAGAAATAAAAGGAATCCAAATTGGAAAAGAAGAAGTAAAACTCTCACTGTTTGCAGATGACATGATCCTCTACATGGAAAACCCTAAAGACTCCACCAGAAAATTACTAGAGCTCATCAATGAATATAGTAAAGTTTCAGGATATAAAATCAACACACAGAAATCCCTTGCATTCCTATACACTAATAATGAGAAAGTAGAAAAAAAATTAAGGAAACAATTCCATTCACCATTGCAACGAAAAGAATAAAATACTTAGGAATATATCTACCTAAAGAAACTAAAGACCTATATATAGAAAACTATATAACACTGATGAAAGAAATCAAAGAGGACACTAATAGATGGAGAAATATACCATGTTCATGGATCAGAAAAATCAATATAGTGAAAATGAGTATACTACCCAAAGCAATCTACAAATTCAATACAATCCCTGTCAAGCT
Organism: Ovis canadensis; assembly: GCF_042477335.2. Classification (NCBI taxonomy): domain Eukaryota; kingdom Metazoa; phylum Chordata; class Mammalia; order Artiodactyla; family Bovidae; genus Ovis; species Ovis canadensis. Next base: position 180,988,798 of record NC_091245.1, read on the forward strand.
GTCAGCCATATTTTTCACAGAACTAGAACAAATAACTTCAAGATTTGTATGGAAATACAAAAAACCTCGAATTGCCAAAGCAATCTTGAGAAAGAAGAATGGAACTGGAGGAATCAACTTGCCTGACTTCAGGCTCTACTACAAAGCCACAGTCATCAAAACAGTATGGTACTGGCACAAAGACAGACATATAGATCAATGGAACAAAATAGAAAGCCCAGAGAGAAATCCACACACATATGGACACCTTGTCTTTGACAAAGGAGGCAAGAATATACAATGGAGTAAAGACAATCTCTTTAACAAGTGGTGCTGGGAAAACTGGTTAACCACTTGTAAAAGAATGAAACTAGATCACTTTCTAACACCGCACACAAAAATAAACTCAAAATGGATTAAAGATCTAAATGTAAGACCAGAAACTATAAAATTCCTAGAGGAGAACATAGGCAAAACACTCTCAGACATAAATCACAGCAGGATCCTCTATGATACACCTCCCAGAATATTGGAAATAAAAGCAAAAATAAACAAATGGAATCTAATTAAAATTAAAAGCTTCTGCACAACAAAGGAAACTATAAGCAAGGTGAAAAGACAGCCTTCTGAATGGGAGAAAATAATAGCAAATGAAGCAACTGACAAACAACTAATCTCAAAAATATACAAGCAACTTATGCAGCTCAATTCCAGAAAAATAAACGACCCAATCAAAAAATGGGCCAAAGAACTAAATAGACATTTCTCCAAAGAAGACATACGGATGGCTAACAAACACATGAAAAGATGCTCAACATCACTCATTATTAGAGAAATGCAAATCAAAACCACAATGAGGTACCACTTCACACCAGTCAGAATGGCCGCGATCCAAAAATCTGCAAGCAATAAATGCTGGAGAGGGTGTGGAGAAAATGGAACCCTCCTACACTGTTGGTGGGAATGCAAACTAGTACAGCCACTATGGAGAACAGTGTGGAGATTCCTTAAAAAATTGCAAATAGAACTACCTTATGACCCAGCAATCTGCCTGCTGGGCATACACACCAAGGAAACCAGAACTGAAAGAGACACATGTACCCCAATGTTCATCGCAGCACTGTTTATAATAGCCAGGACATGGAAACAACCTAGATGTCCATCAGCAGATGAATGGATAAGAAAGCTGTGGTACATATACACAATGGAGTATTACTCAGCCGTTAAAAAGAATTCATTTGAATCAGTTCTGATGAGATGGATGAAACTGGAGCCGATCATACAGAGTGAAGTAAGCCAGAAAGAAAAACACCAATACAGTATACTAACACATATATATGGAATTTAGAAAGATGGCAATGACGACCCTGTATGCAAGACAGCAAAAAAGACACAGATGTGTATAATGGACTTTTGGACTCAGAGGGAGAGGGAGAGGGTGGGATGATTTGGGAGAATGGCATTCTAACATGTATACTATCATGTAAGAAACGAATCGCCAGTCTATGTCTGACGCAGGATACAGCATGCTTGGGGCTGGTGCATGGGGATGACCCAGAGAGATGTTATGGGGAGGGAGGTGGGAGGGGGGTTCATGTTTGGAAACGAATGTAAGAATTAAAGATTTTAAAATTCAAAAAAAAAAAGTAAAAAAAAAATCATATATGGTCTCTTACTCCATTGTTATTATTCTTCCAAAAGATTGTCCCTTTATTCAATACAAATATTTAGGTAACTCAGTTATGCCTTATGTATACCTGTTTGTATCTCTATATTGTCACCCTGCCTATTTAACTTATATGCAAAGTACATCATGAGAAACGCTGGGCTGGAAGAAGCACAAGCTGGAATCAAGATTGCCAGGAGCAATATCAATAACCTCAGATATGCAGATGACACCACCCTTATGGCAGAGAGTGAAGAGGAACTAAAAAGCCTCTTGATGAAAGTGAAAGTGGAGAGTGAAAAAGTTGGCTTAAAGCTCAACATTCAGAAAACGAAGATCATGGCATCTGGTCCTATCACTTCATGGGAAATAGATGGGGAAACAGTGGAAACAGTGTCAAACTTTATTTTTTGGGCTCCAAAATCACTTCAGATGGTGATTGCAGCCATGAAATTAAAAGACGCTTACTCCTTGGAAGAAAAATTATGACCAACCTAGATAGCATATTCAAAAGCAGAGACATTACTTTGCCGACTAAGGTCCGTCTAGTCAAGGCTATGGTTTTTCCAGTAGTCATGTATGGATGGGAGAGTTGGACTGTGAAGAAAGCTGAGTGCCAAAGAATTGATGCTTTTGAACTGTGGTGTTGGAGAAGACTCTTGAGAGTCCCTTGGACTGCAAGGAGATCCAACCAGTCCATTCTGAAGGAGATCAACCCTGGGATTTCTTTGGAGGGAATGATGCTGAAGGTGAAACTCCAGTACTTTGGCCACATCATGCAAAGAGTTGACTCACTGGAAAAGACTCTGATGCTGGGAAGGATTGGGGGCGGGAGGAGAAGGGGACGACAGAGGATGAGATGGCTGGATGGCATCACGGACTCGATGGATGCAAGTCTGAGTGAACTCCAGGAGTTGGTGATGGACAGGGAGGCCTGGCGTGCTGTGATTCATGGGGTCGCAGAGTCGGACACAACTGAGCGACTGAACTGAACTGAACTGAAACACAATGATTTTAAGAGGTCTTTTGAAATAATGATTCTACAAGTCAAAGAGATACATAATATAAAATATACTTTCTATAAAAAGAAACAAAAAATGGAAGAGGGAGCAAAATATATTTTAATGGTTATCATTATAAAAGTAATAAGTGAAGTGAAAGTCACTCGGTCTTTGCAACCCCATGGACTTCTCCATGGAATTCTCCATGCCAGAATACTGGAGTGGGTAGCCTTTCCCTTCCCCAGGGGATCTTCCCAATCCAGGAATCAAACCCAGGTCTCCCGCATTACAGGCAGGTTCTTTACCAGCTGAGCCACAAGGGATGCCCAAGAATACTGGAGTGGGTAGCCTGTCCCTTATCCAGTGGATCTTCCCAACCATGGAATTGAACCAGGGGTCTCCTGCATTGCAGGTGTATTCTTTACCAACTGAGCTATCAGGGAAGCCCAAAAAAGTAATATCTTCTTTACTAAAGCAACTTAAACAGTAGTACAAAATTATACAAAGTAAAAAGTGAAACTATTCCTTCAAGTGCTTCAATTCCTACCTGTCTTCCCGTTCCCACTCTTCATTTGTTATAGACAGAGAAATGCACACACACCCCTGCCCCCCACACCAACAGGTCCGTCCTAATCCTTAGGACATGGGAATAAGTTTCTTATGGCAAGAAGAACATGGCTAATGTGATTAAGTTAATGAGTTTAAAATGAGGTTTATTTTTGTGTGCGGTGTAAGAAAGTGATCTAGTTTCATTCTTTTACAAAAATGTAAGATCAGAAACTATAAAACTCCTAGAGGAGAACATAGGCAAAACACTCTCAGACATAAATCACAGCAGGATCCTCTATGATACACCTCCCAGAATTCTGGAAATAAAAGCAAAAATAAACAAATGGGATCTAATTAAAATTAAAAGCTTCTGCACAACAAAGGAAAATATAAGCAAGGTGAAAAGACAGCCTTCTGAATGGGAGAAAATAATAGCAAATGAAGCAACTGACAAACAACTAATCTCAAAAATATACAAGCAACTTGTGCAGCTCAATTCCAGAAAAATAAACGACCCAATCAAAAAATGGGCCAAAGAACTAAATAGACATTTCTCCAAAGAAGACATACGGATGGCTAACAAACACATGAAAAGATGCTCAACATCACTCATTATTAGAGAAATGCAAATCAAAACCACAATGAGGTACCACTTCACACCAGTCAGAATGGCTGCGATCCAAAAATCTGCAAGCAATAAATGCTGGAGAGGGTGTGGAGAAAAGGGAACCCTCCTACACTGTTGGTGGGAATGCAAACTAGTACAGCCACTATGGAGAACAGTGTGGAGATTCCTTAAAAAATTGCAAATAGAACTACCTTATGACCCAGCAATCCCACTGCTGGGCATACACACCGAGGAAACCAGAACTGAAAGAGACACATGTACCCCAATGTTCATCGCAGCACTGTTTATAATAGCCAGGACATGGAAACAACCTAGATGTCCATCAGCAGATGAATGGATAAGAAAGCTGTGGTACATATACACAATGGAGTATTACTCAGCCATTAAAAAGAATTCATTTGAGTCAGTTCTGATGAGATGGATGAAACTGGAGCCGATTATACAGAGTGAAGTAAGCCAGAAAGAAAAACACCAATACAGTATACTAACACATATATATGGAATTTAGGAAGATGGCAATGACGACCCTGTATGCAAGACAGCAAAAAAGACACAGATGTGTACAACGGACTTTTGGACTCAGAGGGAGAGGGAAAGGGTGGGATGATTTGGGAGAATGACATTCTAACATGTATACTATCATGTGAATTGAATCGCCAGTCTATGTCTGACGCAGGATGCAGCATGCTTGGGGCTGGTGCATGGGGATGACCCAGAAAGATCTTATGGGGAGGGAGGTGGGAGGGGGGTTCATGTTTGGGAATGCATGTAAGAATTAAAGATTTTAAAATTTAAAAAATAAAAAACTAAAAAAAAAAAAAGAAAAAAAAAATAAAATGAGGAAATTATTTTGGATTATCTAGTTGGGTTCAATATAATCACAAGTATCCTTATAAGAGAAAGGAGGGAAGCAAGTCAGTATCAGAGAGATGAAAGATGTTACTCTGCTGGCTTTGAAGATGGAGAAGGAGATAAAAGCCAAGGATTGTTGGTTGCCTCTAGAAACTGGGCAAGACAAAGACGCAGATTCTTCTCTGGACCTTCTAGAAGGAACACAGCCTTGCTGACACCTTGATTTCAGCCCAGTTAAAGCTATTTCAGAATCATAAGGTAATAAATTTGTAAGACAAAAATTGTTTTAAGCCATATAGTGTGTGGTGTTTTGTTACAGGAGCAGCAGAAAATTAATATATCATTTAACCACCACTATGCAAGAGAGTTCCAGAAAAACATCTATTTCTGCTTTATTGACTATGCCAAAGCCTTTGACTGTGTGGATCACAAGAAACTGTGGAAAATTCTGAAAGAGATGGGAATACCAGACCACGTGACCTGCCTCTTGAGAAATCTGTATGCAGGTCAGGAAGCAGCAGTTAGAACTGGACATGGAACAACACACTGGTTCCAAATAGGAAAAGGAGTACATCAAGGCTGTATATGGTCACCCTGCTTATTTAACTTCTATGCAGAGTACATCATGAGAAACACTGGACTGGAAGAAACACAAGCTGGAATCAAGATTGCCGGGAGAAATATCAATAACCTCAGATATGCAGATGACACCACCCTTATGGCAGAAAGTGAAGAGGAACTCAAAAGCCTCTTGATGAAAGTGAAAGAGGAGAGTGAAAAAGTTGGCCTAAAGCTCAACATTCAGAAAACGAAGATCATGGCATCTGGTCCCATCACTTCATGGGAAATAGATGGGGAAACAGTGGAAACAGTGTCAGACTTTATTTTTGGGGGCTCCAAAATCCCTGCAGATGGTGACTGCAGCCATGAAATTAAAAGACACTTACTCCTTGGAAGAAAAGTTATGACCAACCTAGATAGTATATTCAAAAGCAGAGACATCACTTTGCTGACTAAGGTCCATCTAGTCAAGGCTATGGTTTTTCCTGTGGTCATGTATGGATGGGAGAGTTGGACTGTGAAGAAAGCTGAGTGCCGAAGAATTGATGCTTTTGAACTGTGGTGTTGGAGAAGACTCTTGAGAGTCCCTTGGACTGCAAGGAGATCCAACCAGTCCATTCTGAAGGAGATCAGCCCTGGGATTTCTTTGGAGGGAATGATGCTGAAGCTGAAACTCCAGTACTTTGGCCACCTCATGCGAAGAGTTGACTCATTGGAAAAGACTCTGGTGCTGGGAGGGGTTGGGGGCAGGAGGAGAAGAGGACGACAGAGGATGAGATGGCTGGATGGCATCATGGACTCGATGGACATGAGTCTGAGTGAACTCCAGGAGTTGGTGATGGACCAGGAGGCCTGGCATGCTGCGATTCATGGGGTCACAAAGAGTCGGAGACGACTGAGCGACTGAAGTGAACTGAACTGAACTGATGCTTGTATAACCTTCCATAACGGATATTCTTCCTCCTTTATTATGTCCACTTCTAATATCTGGGGGGCTCCCATGACGGTGCAGATGGAGGCCCACATAGCACATGTCTAAATATTTTGAAGTTATAAATTAAGGTAACAAATTGTTAAATAAAGTATGTTCTATCCTCCTACCTTAACAAGTAGAACTTCAAAACAAACAAACAAAAAAAGCTTTTTGCACTTCCCTGTGGTGGTACAGGGCATAAGAGTCCATCTGCCAGTGCAGGGGAGACGGGTTCCATCCCCGGTCTGGGAAGATCCTGCGTGCTGCGGAGTGTCTAAGCCCGCACACCTCAACAACTGAGCCTGTGCTCTAGAGCCCTCACGCTGCAACTGCTGAAGTCTGTGCACCATGGTCTATGCTCTGCAACAAGAGAAGAGCCTGCAATAGAAGTCCGGGCACCTCAATGCAGAGTAGCCCCGGCTCGCAGAAGCTAGAGAAAGCCTGTGCACAGCAACCAAGGACCAGCGCAACAACAAATAAATAAACAGTAATTTTTTAAAAGTTTAACTCTAAACCTATGATTTGTATAAGGGCAAATGTTGGTAAGATATCAGAGATGGTCAAATTCAATTACTATTATGTAGGTCTGAATCTTCTCTTGCCAGTCTGTGTATGTTTGTAAGAGTCAGAAAACATGTAATTCATAAGCCATTGTGTAATTATGTCATAAACCCTTTTCTCATTTCCATACAGTTCAGTTTTCCCCCTCAGTAAGTTCCATCTAGTCAAAGCTATGGTTTTTCCAGTAGTCACGTATGGATATGAGAGTTGGACTATAAAGAAAGCTGAGCACCAAAGAATTGATGTTTTTGAAATGTGATATTGGAGAAGACTCTTGAGAGTCCCTTGGACTGCAAGGAGATCCAACCAGTCCATCCTAAAGGAGATCAGTCCTGAATATTCATTGGAAGGACTGATGCTGAAGCTAAAACTCCAATACTTTGGCCACCTCATGCAAAGAACTGACTCATTTGAAAAGACCCCGATGCTGGGAAAGATTGAAGGTGGGAGAAGGGGAAGACCGAGGATGAGATGGTAGGGTGGCATCACCGACTGAATGGACATGAGTTTGAGTAAACTCCAGGAGTTGGTGATGGACAGGGAGGCCTGGCATGCTGCAGTCTATCGGGTCGCAAAGAGTCAGACACGACTGAATGACTGAACTGAAAACTGACGGTTTATATGCTTTGCCTAACCTTTTCTCTTTCTACTTGAGTTAACTATATTCTTTGTTGATATACCTAAGTTCCTCATATTCAAGATATTAATCACCTCAGCTGCCTCCTGGCTTGGCTCCACCCCATCTGCTGCTTCCAATAGTTTAAAATAGGTTAAAATGTTATGTATTTTATTTTAAACTTTGTTTCAAAGACAACATACAGAATTATCTAATGAATTTGAACCTTGCATTTTTATTGCATTTGTTTTTTGTTGTTTACCAATATGAGCATCCTTTATGAGCTAAACTATTTACTTTTATTATATTGCTGTGATATTAGATTTTATTTCAGCCATCTTATTTCTAGTTATCGATTTATTATACCTTTAAAATTAATTTACCTTTTTCTAATACTTCCATTAAAAAAATTCAATTTTCTTATTCCATTTCAAAAAATCTACATCCTTTTTTTATTCTTATGGTAGATAACCCAACTTAACAAGATTCATACTTATCCTTATTTTTTCTATAAACTTTTAAAGTTTATCAATATCTAAAACTTCTCTCCACCACAAAGCCAAGACAAACATCCAAGCTTCTGCTCATTTTCCAATGGTCTTATGCACTTCCACCCCACACCCACCCCATAATATCATCTGCAAGCAGGCTGCTCAAAATATGGTCCCTGAACTAGCACTAGTCGACAAACTGTTTGATACCAGTTTTGATATTTTTAAAAAGGAACTTTGTGCCAGAGTGTAAATCATCTGCATTACTAAGCATACAGTTTAGCACAGCTTCCTTTCTTTCCTTTTTTGTCTAACAAGATTTTATTCAAATAAAATAAGAAGCAATGTATTCATTTACATTTCTGCACATGCTTTTTGTCTCATCCAGTAGATAACAAACTCTTCTTGGACCTGCACTTTAAGGCGAAGTGATCTAGACTAGTTTTAGCTTTGAGTGGTTAAAATATGCTCTTGTGGGTCATTGCTTATTTAGTCAACAATAAAACATACTGAGCTGATGTTAATTTTCTCCAATGCTTTAAAAATGCTACTTTATTATTTTCTTAAAAATGCTGCTACTCAGAAAATTTAGTCCCTCTCTTATAACTTGGCAGTTGACCTGCATTTATCCTCTGGAAATTTCTAACATTTGTTTTTTGCACTTAGTGCTCTAAAATATAAACTTGATATGACTAAGTATAACATTTCTTTCATCTATTTGGTTATTTGAGCCCTTTCAAATGGAGGTTTTACATCTTTCATTCTGGAAGGTTTTCAATGGTAATTTTTTTAAATACTAACTTTCCTCCATTTATTTTACAGTCACTCCAATAATATTGATACCAGCATTTCCTCTTCTGTCCTGCCTTAGCTCTTAATTTTTCTGTTTCATTTTATTGTCTTTTTCCAGTGCTTTCCTAGACTCTTCCTTAACTTGATTGTCCAGCTCACCATTTTGGGTGGGAGGGGAGGTTTCTATTCATTCTTCTATTCATTATCAAGTCTATCCATTGAGATCTTTACTTGAAAATAATAAATTCCTATCCAGTATCTCTTTTCTCCTTTTTATACAGTTAATGGGGTTCTCACGGCAAGAATATTGGAGTGGTTTGCCATTCCTGCCTCCAGTGGACCATGTTTTGTTAGAACTCTCCACTATGACCCGTCCGTCTTGGGTGGCCCTACACAGCATGGCTTATAGCTTCAATTGAGTTATGCAAGCCCTTTCATCATGACAAGGCAGTGGTCCATGAAGGGTGAGGAGTGATCCGTGAAGGACAGGGAGGCCTGGCATGCTGCAGTCCACGGGGTGGCAAAGAGTCAGACACAACTTGGTGACTAAACAGCAACAACATCCCATATCTCCAATTAGTTCTTCTCTGAAGCTTCCTGTTTCATATTTTTCATGTTCTCCCTTATCTCTCTGTGAATATTCACTGGTTTTATTTTAAATTCTTTGTCCACCAGATATGTTCACTGATTAAGATAATTTGTTTTTTACTCTTATCTTTTTTTTTTTTTTGGCTTGTGGGTTTGTAATGCAAGTTTGTAAGCTCATATTATCATGGTAAAATCAGTTAGTTACATTGGCAAATAACAGATACAGGGGGAGAAGAGTGAACTAGGCCCTAGCTTGCAGTAGTTTGGGCAGTAAAGGGGTACCCCACAGTATAAAACCATCTTGCATTACATTCTAGGCTCAGCCATTCCTTCTATGGCCTCCAGTCATGAGATCTGCCTATCAGGTAACTGCCTCATACTTTTACCCCAAGCATCCTTCTAAAAATAATCACAAAACTTTTCTTTTTTTCAACTTATTGTCCAGCTTATGAAGGAGAGTAAGGAGGTTAGAGGGACTAGTCCAGAACCTAATTGCACTCAACTGCGGCTAAACACCCCAGGATTCATTCAGTCACCCTAGCCTCTGCTGTTCAATCACTAATTCAATTACTAATGTTCACTGCACTGCTCTTGCTGCTGCTGCTGCTGCTGCTAAGTCACTTCAGTCGTGTCCGACTCTGTGTGACCCCATAGACGGCAGCCCACCAGGCTCCCCAGTCCCTGGGATTCTCCAGGCAAGAACACTGAAGTGGGTTGCCATTTCCTTAGAGTCCCCATACTTCATGACAAGTAGATGGCACAGCAATGTTGATTATAACCTCCTTCAGTATAAAGAGTTCTAGTTTTGCTACGTTTCACTAAATTGACTAGAGCACATTTACCCCACCTTCCTCAAAAATCTCCAGAAAAATAATTTGTATTTAGAGCAGAACCTGGAGTATAGCTTTTCTACAAGCATACAATCTCATAAGCACAGATAAGAAAATCCTCACTTAAAAAAAAACTTTACCTTTTAATTTATGTGCAGAAAAGGGTTAAAATAGGAGGTTATGACTGCTGTCCTTAAAAAGGCTTTATTATATGGCACCTGAGAAATGGATTCGGAAAATTTCCCTGAATGATAAGAGCTCACTATACCTAAACTGACTGTAAAAACAATATGGTTTATGCTGAAGATCTGCTTTTCTTCTGTGAGTCTGGAATTTCAGTGACCACAGTCACATGAGCACTATGTGCCAGTACGACCGGCCCAGCATAAAACACTGGAGTCCTAGGCTAAGGTGAATGTTCCTGGTGGACAGTTCACACGTGTTTATGGCTCACTGCTGGCAGAATTAATCGCATCCTGTGCAACTCCCCTGGGAGAGGACTTGTAGAAACTTATGACTGGTTTCCTCCAGATTTCACCTTGAGTGCCTGTCTGTTTGCCAATTTTGCTTCATATTCTTTCACTGGGATAAATCATAGCCATGAGTACACCTATATGCTGAGTCCCATGAGCCTATCTAGTGAATCATCTAATTTGGGGAATAGTCTTGGAGACCCCTGACACATCTACCTGAGAGTAAATTAAACTGTCTGAATCTCTCTCAACATCTCTGCCTCTTGAAAGGCTTCTAAACTACTCAGGATGCCAGAGAACACACCATTTACTTCCAGTAAGACAACGAAAATATAATTAGAGACATCAGTTCAGTTCAGTCGCTCAGTCGTGTCTGACTCTTTGCAACCCCATGAATCGCAGCACGCCAGGCCTCCCTGTCCATCACCAACTCCCGGAGTTCACTCAGACTCATGTCCATCGAGTCAGTGATGCCATCCAGCCATCTCATCCTCTGTCTTCCCCTTCTCCTCCTGCCCCTAGTCTCTCCCAGCATCAGAGTCTTTCCCAATGAGTCAGCTCTTCGCATGAAGTGGCCAAAGTACTGGAGCTTCAGCTTTAGCATCATTCTTTCCAAAGAAATTCCAGGGTTGATCTCCTTCCGAATGGACTGGTTGGATCTCCTTGCAGTCCAAGGGACTCTCAAGAGTCTTCTCCAACACCACAGTTCAAACGCATCAATTCTTCGGCGCTCAGCCTTCTTCACAGTCCAACTCTCACATACATACATGACCACAGGAAAAACCATAGCCTTGACTAGATGGACCTTTTGGCAAAGTAATGTCTCTGCTCTTGAATATACAATCTAGGTTGGTCATAACTTTTCTTCCAATTAGAGACATACTACAATGTAAACTTGCCCATCAAAATGATCTTGCCTAATAGGTAATAAGGTTTAAAACATAGTCAATAATCTGTGAGAACAGCAAAATGCTTTTTTCCAACAACAAAAACTGAATAATATAAAAACACAAGTTGATAGAGTTCTAATATATTTTTAAAACACTAGTATGGCAGAAGATCAAACACGAAGTTACAAGTGAGAACAATTGACTATCTAAAATAACTGTTTTTACTGAAAAAAACAACCTTGAAGGAAGTGAAGCTCTATACTTCTCCTCTAAACCCAAATCATTCTAAGAACTCACCTCCTACACATGATCATGGTCTGATATTTAATCTACAAATCTCTCTAGAGAAATCTGTGAGTACAATAGGCAAAACCCTAAAAAAAAAAAAGCTCAAAAAGCTTCTCTGAAGGAAAAAAATATATGTCTCTGTTAGAGGCATTCTCTAGCGATATATTAATGGAATACAAACTGAAACTAAATGATTTGATGAGCTCCCAAAGAAAAGGACTATAGGAAATATGTTTCTTGAATGATGGTCAAATAATAAATTTCAAAAATAACAATTCATAACCTAATTAGGAAATTAGGTTATGCTTTGAGGGATTCCCTGGTGACTCAGAAGGTAAAGCATCTGCCTGCAATGCAAGAGACCTGGGTTTGATCCCTGGGTCAGGAAGATTCCCTGGAGAAGGAAAGGAAAATTCCACAGACAAAGGAGCCTGGTAGGCTACAGTCCATGGGGTTGCAAAGAGTTGGACATGACTGAGCAACTTCACTTTCCTTTCCTTTAGGAAATTAGGTGGGCAAATCATACATCATGTTACATATGTGTGCCATAAATTTTTGTCAACATATTTGATGATATCTAATTTAATTTTTTAATCAGCTGTTACACATAAACATTATTTAAATAATTAAATGCATTTTTAACTTATAGCATTCACTCAGACAGTAGTTATTATAATTCAACCAACTTAAGTTACATGTGGAAAGTTCTTCTATGTTACTCTCATTCATATAATGAGAGTATAGCATCAAAAATGAGATCTGAATTAGATTGTAAGCATGTTTTTCTATTTGATTCCTGGCACCTAGATCAATTCCTGGCATGACAGTCAAACAATAAATGTTAATTACTGTTGTTTAAAACAAGGGGAGAAGTATGGTGGGGAAAGGTCTTGTGTAAATTGGACACTGCAACCTAATCCATTCTCTCTGTGTATGTTTAGAAGTTTTTCTAGAATCACTGCCCTTGCTTCTGCTAGAGCTTTCAAACCATTTCTAGCCTAGAATAAGAGTTAACCTATGTATATATTCTATGCTTACTAATTCTCTGATGTCACAGATTCTGCCTACAGTGTTTGCCTTCTTCATATCTTGGATGGATTCCCTAAACTTAATACTTACAGGACTTGGACATAATTTGAGATCACTCTGGATCCAATGGCCATTCATTAGAGACAGACATCCTGAAGGAACAATTGAGACAATCCTGTCCTAATGGTAAGATCCCCACTGTTCTGCCTGTGTTCTCTCCATTCTTATTAGATAAACATGATAGCATTTCAGTCAGATTGGTTTCAGTAATAAAGGCTGATTCTAAGGAGTGTGTGTTAAGTATGTACTACCTTCCCAAGTCATATTAAATAGTAAAATCTTGTTAACTTTGTGGTGAACTACCTCTTAATGTCAAACAGAAGGTACTTTTTTTTCAGGATGACCATAAACACATCCTGAACTCTGTTAATTTTCACAACATTACCAGATTACTGACCTTTACCAAAGATCATAAGTAACCACTGGATGAGGAAATACCCTGAGTGGAAGGGAGATTCTTAAGACTCCTAAAGTTCAGCTGTTACTTCAAGGGAAGGTAAGAGTTTGGCCTGTAGTTTGGCCTGCTTCACCTGCACGATCACCTCTGGGAGTTGGTGATGGACAGGGAAGCCTGGCGTGCTGCAGTCTTGGGACTGCAAAGAGTTGGACATGACTAAGCAACTGAACTGAGTTAACCTGTAGGCAGGCACAGGCACTCTAAGCCCAAAGCTTCATCATGACTCCTCTGGAATAGATTGAAATTTACATAGAGCACCCAAACTATCATGCATGGTAGTCTGATGGCTCTGGATTTACACAAGGAACCACATATCATCTTAAAATACTCTGTTAAATAAGACTCATAGCTGCCATTACATCCAAGTCAAATCAGTTTCAGTAAAAACAAGGAGAGGAACGTATTGACTTGTGTGATTGGAGAGCAGAGGAACAGAGAACATGATATTCAGCATAGCCATCAGGAGTCATGCCGCCTCCCATCTCCATCTCTCAGTACTGTTTTTCTTTCTTTGTCAGCTTCATTCTGTCTTAAAGCACTACAGGCATCTTTCACATAGCAGTGAAAAGCACCCATCATGAGTGTTGGCCTCAATTCCAGCATTATAACACGAGGCTCAAGGGCAGAGCCAGCTGCCTGTCCAATGACTGGCTCAGTTGGGATTGCTTGCACATTACTCAAATAATCATTATTGTCATAACACACACGGTGTATGTATGGCCAAATCCCACCTCCTGTGATCAGAAGTGTGGAGTTGTTAGTGACAACCCCATTAGAGCCACACAGAGTGGATGTGGATGTTTCCTCTCTACACAAGGGATGCCAACCAGCTAAAGTTTGTTATGCATACATTCACTGTAACTCTCTGTATCAAAGCCAAAGTTTGAAAGTAATAGCTAGAGTCACTGCCAGCATCATCTTTTCACTACCTCCTGGCCACATTGGCCCCCTCGCTGTTCTAAACAAGTCATACACACTCCTGCCTCTGAGCCTTCACACTTTCACTTGGAATACTTCCCCCAAGAAATCACTTGGTTATTTCCTTACTTCCTTAACATCGGTGTTCAAATATCACCCCCTCAGTGAAGATCACATTAAAATGGCAATATTCTTGCCTCTACACACATACACATCTAACCACCCTACCCAGCTTTAGCTTTTTCCTAAGCATTTATCACTATCTAATAAGTGAAGAGGAACTAAAATCCTCTTGATGACAGTGAAAGTGGAGAGTGAAAAAGTTGGCTTAAAGCTCAACATTCAGAAAATGAAGATCATGGCATCTGGTCCTATCACTTCATGGGAAATAGATGGGGAAACAGTGGAAACAGTGGCTGACTTTATTTTGGGGGGCTACAAAATCACTGCAGATGGTGACTGCAGCCGTGAAATTAAAAGACGCTTACTCCTTGGAAGAAAAGTTATGGCCAACCTAGATAGCATATTCAAAAGCAGAGACATTACTTTGCTGACTAAGGTCCATCTAGTCAGGGCTATGGTTTTTCCAGTGGTCATGTATGGATGTGAGAGTTGGACTGTGAAGAAAGCTGAGTGCCGAAGAATTGATGCTTTTGAACTGAGGTGTTGGAGAAGACTCTTGAAAGTCGCTTGGACTGCAAGGAGATCCAACCAGTCCATTCTGAAGGAGATCAGCCCTGGGATTTCTTTGGAGGGAATGATGCTGAAGGTGAAACTCCAGTACTTTGGCCATGTCATGCGAAGAGTTGACTCATTGGAAAAGACTCTGATGCTGGGAGGGATTGGGGGCAGGAGGAGAAGGGGACAACAGAGGATGAGATGGCTGGATGGCATCACTGACTTGATGCACATGAGTCTGAGGGAACTCCAGGAGTTGGTGATGGACAGGGAGGCCTGGTGTGCTGCGATTCATGGGGTCACAAAGAATCGGACACAACTGAGCAACTGACCTGAACTGAACTGAATATACCCTGTGGGCTTCCCTGGTGGCTTAAAGAATCCACTTGCAATGAAGAAGACAAGGGTTCAATCCCTCAGTTGGGAAGATCCCCCTGGAAAAGGAAATGGCAACCCACTCCAGTATTCTTGTCTGGGAAATGTCATGGACAGAGGAGTTTGGTGGGACAGTCCACGGGGTTGCAAAAGAGCTGGACATGATTCAGCCACTGCTACTGCTGCTGTTAAGTCACTTCAGTCATGTCCAACTCTGTGTGACCCCACAGACGGCAGCCCACCAGGCTCCCCTGTCCCTGGGATTTTCCAGGCAAGAACACTGGAGTGGGTTGCCATTTCCTTCTCCAATGCGTGAAAGTGAAAAGTGAAAGTGAAGTCGCTCAGTCATGTCCGACTCTTAGCAACCCCATGGACTATAGCCTACCAGGCTCCTCTGTCCATGGGATTTTCCAGGCAAGAGTACTGGAGTGGGGTGCCATTAGCCACTAAACAACAACAATATACCCTGTATTTACTTATCTTACTATCTCAAGATCATAGCATATGAGAACAGAAACTTTTCTGTTTCATTTACTTCGTCTTGTATCTCCAGTACTTAGTAGAGTGCTTAGCATGAATATTTGATGAATGAACAAATGATGGAATTGAGCAGGGGTGCCTTATCACTCTCAGTGTCAAATAATTTACACTACAGTATTACACAGGAAAGAGTATAGAACAGTACAGTCCATGAATACAGGCCTCATTTATCAACTTCCCTGGGCTACCATGGGCTTCCCTGGTGGCTCAGATGGTAAAGAATCCATGCCCAAGGCAAGAGACCTGGGTTCAATCCCTGGGTCAGGAAGATCCCCTGGAGAAGGGAATCACTCCCTACCCCAGTCTTCTTGCCTGGAGAACTCCATGGACAGAGGAACCTGGTGGGCTACAGTCCATGGGATTGCAAAGAGTCAGACATGACTAAGGAACTAACACTTTGACTTCTCTTTTGCTGGGCTACCACAGTTTAGTGAGTATGTCTTGACCTCTGTGCTGTGGAACTAGATCAAGGGTGGGTTTTCCACAGTTCTCTGGGATTTCTCTAGGTCAATTCAAGCCCTTTCTCACATCCTAGTTATGTCTCTGCAATCTGCTGACCAAGGAGCTGCTTGGTTTCTTAATCCACACTCCTTTTCCCCACAAGGACTTAAATCCTCTTCTGAATCATATGACACCCTGCCTAGCCAGGAGGTCTGATTCTGACTCCCAATTCAAAACTGTTAGCCAGGGTACTACTTCAGCCAGACAGACCACCTGGCAAGGTGCTGCCCACAATCAGAGACAGAATGTTGCCAGAAAACAGGGAATACTGTTGCAACATCCATCTGCCAGACTGGATCCCCATCAGTATTCATTTGGTCTGACATTCCTGGACTTTGAGAATTCTGTTGCAAGGAAGGAGGACCCCTTTCAGGGCCTAAGGGTGGGCTCTTGTCAAATACTCAGAAATGAATTGTCTGAGGAGACACATGTGCTGACA
Source organism: Ovis canadensis (assembly GCF_042477335.2). Taxonomy (NCBI): domain Eukaryota; kingdom Metazoa; phylum Chordata; class Mammalia; order Artiodactyla; family Bovidae; genus Ovis; species Ovis canadensis. The sequence continues at coordinate 181,005,533 of NC_091245.1, forward strand.
AAGCGAGAAATTTTTGGGGGAGAGATTTTATTGGGAAGGCGCACCCAGTGGAGAGCAGAAGGGCAAGTGAAGCTAGGAGGACTGTTCTGTCACGTGGCTCACAATCTCGGGTTTTATGGTGATGAGATTAGTTTCTAGATTGTCTCTGGCCAATCATTCTGACTCAGGGTTGTTCCTGGTGGTCCATGCATCACCCAGCCAAGATGGATTTCACTGAGAAGGTTCCTGGGAGGATAGTACATATGGACTGGTGTCTCCTATTGACTTTTGACTTTACCCGAATTCTTCCAATTGATGGTGGCTTGTTAGTTCCATGTTCCTTATCAGGCTCTGCTATCATAAAATAACTGATGCAAATAGTTACTCTGGTGCCTGGTCAGGCGGCGGTTTCAGTCAGTGTTTCCCCTAACAATTCCTTGTGTACCCTAAGATTTCCATTGCAGCTCCACAATGGAATTATTTTCTTTATGCCAGTTCCTCCTGTTTCTAGCTTCCCTCTCTGACTAGCAGGCCTCATGGCAATGAATGCCTCATGCAGGCTTCCTAGAATACCTCTCAAACCCTTATAAGAATTAGCAAAAGTCTTTCATGCTTGGGCTTATTTCCACACCTGGGATCCCAACAGTGTTGAAAGTGTTAGTTGCTCAGTCATGTACAACTCTTTGTGACCCCGTCGACAGTAACCCACCAGGCTCCTTTGTCCATGGAATTCTCTACGCAAGAAGACTGTAATGCAAAGCCATTTCCTTCTCCAAGGGATCTTCCTAACCCAGGGATTGAACTCAGTTCTCCCACATTGCAGGTGGATTCTTTACTACTGAACCACCAGGGAAGCCCTCAAAGTTCAGAGTTGTCTGCAAATGTACCAACATACATATTCAGTGAAAAAAAGATGGACTATTTAATAAGCATTGTTGAGACAACTGGTTGACCATTTGGAAAAAAATAAAGCTGAATTCCTAGCAGACTCTTTTCATTAAAACAAACTCCAATTGTATGAAACATTCAATTGTGAAAAAACTTAAACCACTAGAATAAAAGATAGGTTAATTTGTTTATAATCCTAGAAAATTTTTCTAAACATAACACAAAGCTTAGAATGTTTAAGAGACTATTCAGTTTGGCCACTTACAAATTAAAAATCTACAATCAAAATCCTATTAAAAAGTCAAAAGTTAAAAGTTGGGGAAAATATTTTAAAAACATGACAGATAAAAAGTCAATGTTCTCAATAACTAAACAGTTATTATAAATCATTTTAAAGTAATAATCTAATATAAAACATGATTTTTACAAAGTATATTTATTCTCTTTAATAATCAGGAGTATATGAACTAAAAAAATAGCCTGCTTTTATAATGCCTACTTTGATGCTATAATATTTTGTTATTAGGAAGTAGTCCAGAGAAGGAAATGGCAACCCACTCCAGTACTCTTGCCTGGAAAATCCCATGGACAGAGGAGCCTGGTAGGCTACAGTACATGGGGCCGCAAAGAGTTGGACACGACTGAGTGACTTGACTTCACTTCCGTTGCAATTTCTTTAAAAGATAATTTTTCCACAGAAATATGAAAAATAGAAATGCACTCAACTTATGCACCAATCAAGTCCTCTTCTAGGGATATGTCCTACTCCCACAAGTGTGAAAAAATGTCTCTTTATGAGGGCTTATTGTAGCACTGTTGTAACAACAAAATCTAATTAGTGATCAATAAGACATGGGGGAAATAAATGGAATAATATGCCTCCTTTAAAAACAATCATTTATGTTAAGTATGTATTGATACAGGAAGACTTTCTAATACATTGTTTAAAAAATTTTAAGGCTTTAGAACAGTATTTTGAGTTAAATTACAAACATGGTAACTTATATTTCCAAAACGTCTGGATGTTTACAATAAAGTGTTTTCTTATGGAGGCGTGAGACTAGGGGATGGAGGCAAGCCTTAAAGCCTAATGCAAAGATCAACAAAAAATTAGGCGGGCAACAATTTCAGGCTACTTTGTTGCCTGAAACAACAAAGTCAAAGTTGTTGACCTTGTTCACTAATTTTTGTGTGACATTAACTCAAGAACTGCCCTGAATAGTCAGTGAACAACTTGAGGAATCGCTCAAGAGATCATGAGCTAACCTTGCTACGCTGTTTGCTGCTAAGGTTTTAGAAGACCCATTGTCTTTTAGGTAGAAATATCTTTCAGATAGTCATTTTATCACGATCGCTCTGTCTCCCATTCCAGCACTGATGAGTTTGAATGGCTTTAAGAAACTTCTGAAATAAGATGTCGTTACGTAACTTCAATGAAACAACTCTTGAACACCTGTGTAAACTGTTTGGTTTGGTTTTGTTTTGTTTTCTTTTACTCTGTAAGAAATCTCTAAATTTTAATGACATTTCCTGCAGCTCTAGAGAAGGCGGAATGAAGTACGAACTGTCTGCACCCCGAAAACCAGGTGCTTTTTGAACGACATTTCTCACCTGCCCTTTTCATTTCTGCGCAAGTGTTTTTGCAACAACCAGAAAGTGTGAAGAGTAAACCGCCCGGAAATCCACCAGAGCTTCGCACGTTTTCTTCTTCACTTGAGCCTCAGGGCTCACACAGCTAGATATGTTTTTTCAGCTCTGAAAAACAGTTAAACAACCTCCCCAAAGCGACATACATGTCAAAGGCACAGTTGTCAGGGCCAGGATGTGAAAAGCATCCAACCACTTTTCCCCCCGCTGCGGGTAACACCTGTCTCCAGCTCTTGGAACACAAAGAGTCTCTGCGGGAACCAAAGAGGCCATTGGAAACTACAATTCCCAGCAGGCTTAGCGGGAGCCGGGTCACGCACGCGCATTTCAGATCTTGGGATTGAGATCCCGAGGTGGGACTTCTAAAAGACGAAAATGGCAGCGCACCGGCTGCGGCCGTGCGTGGGCAGGCTGTTTGGGATGGGACCAGAGCTGGGGAGCGGAAGACGAGCTTACAGCGCGTTCCAGGCCTTCACGGAGGTTCTACGGCTGCCGAGCAAGCAGCTGACGAAGCTGGTCTTCCCGCTGCAAGAACTCCATGGGCATTTCGTCCCGGGCTCGAGGCCAGACCTTCACCTGAATATCTTCCACCCGAGCCTGGAGGACATCGCGCGGGCGGAGAGCTTCTTCACGGCCTCCGCCCGAAACCGCATCGAGTACCTCACCTCGGCGGTGCGTCTCGACCACGCCCCGGACCTTCGCCGCCCGGAGGTGAGCGCCGCAGCTGCCTGAGGGTACTGAGGGCTTGGGCCACGATTTTGCTGTAACCTATTATCAACTAGCGATGCTAGTGGTAAAGAACCCTCCTGCCGATGCAGGTAGACATAAAAGACACAGGTTCGATCCCTGGGTCGGGAAGATCCCGTGGCGGAGGGCATGGCAGCCCACTACAGTATTCATGCCTGGAGAATCCCTTGGACAGAGGAGCCTGACAGGCTGAAGTCCAGAGGGTCACACAGAGTCGGACACGACTGAAGCAACTTAGCATGCCTGCCTGCATTATCAGCACACGAGAGATTTACTAGCTTTGTATGGACGCGATATCATTATTGTAACAAAGTAAGCAGATGTGGGTTTAATTATTTTGGTGAATAAGTGAGTGAAAGTCACTCAGTCGTGTCCGACTCTTTGCGACACCATGGACTATACAATCCATGGAATTCTCCAGGCCAGAATACTGGAGTAGGTAGCCATTCCCTTCGCCAGGGAATCTTCCCAACCCAGGGATTGAACCCAGGTCTCCCGCTTTGCAGGCGGATTCTTTACAAGCTGAGCCACAAGGGAAGCCCAATTATTTTGGTAGTGAATATGAAAGACTTTAGAAGGCGATTAAAACATTTATCATTTTTGTTTTTAATTGAAGTAGGGAAAACATGCCGAGACAAACTGGAAAAAGTGAAGAATGCAAAAAGTAGAGTAGTTTTACAAATGAAGTGATCCTTATCAATACATAATTTTCACTCAATCTGAATTTACTATCATGTGCCAAAAAATCATATATAAATGGCAATAATCTGTAAGATTTTCTAAAACAGCTTCAGTGGAATTCAGTGAGTGTCCATTTTATGCATGTCCTGCAGTTTAATATTTTGTTCTGTTAAGGCTCAGTTCAGTCGCTCAGTTATGTCGGACTCTTTGCGACCCCATGAATCGCGGCACGCCAGGCCTCCCTGTCCATCACCAACTCCCGGAGTTCACTCAAACTCACGTCCATCGAGTCAGTGATACCATCCAGCCATCTCATCCTCCGTCGTCCCCTTGTCCTCCTGCTCCCAATCCCTCCCAGCATCAGAGTCTTTTCCAATGAGTCAACTCTTCGCATGACGTGGCCAAAGTACTGGAGTTTCAGCTTTAGCATCATTTCTTCCAAAGAACACCCAGGACTGATCTCCTTTAGAATGGACTGGTTGGATCTCCTTGCAGTCCAAGGGACTCTCAAGAGTCTTCTCCAACACCACAGTTCAAAAGCATCAATTCTTCAGCACTCAGCTTTCATCGCAGTCCAACTCTCGCATCCATACATGACCACAGGAAAAACCATAGCCTTGACTAAACGGATCTTTGTTGGCAAAGTTTGCTTTTCAATATGCTGTCTAGGTTGGTCATACTTTTCTTCCAAGGAGTAAGCGTCTTTTAATTTCATGGCTGCAGTCACCATGTGCAGTGATTTTGGAGCCTGTTTCCCCATCAATTTCCCATGAAGTGATGGGACCAGATGCCATGATCTTTGTTTTCTGAATGTTGAGCTTTAAGCCAACTTTTTCACTCTCCTCTTTCACTTTCATCAAGAGCCTTTTTAGTTCCTCTTCACTTTCTGCCATAAGGGTGGTGTCATCTGCATATCTGAGGTTATTGATATTTCTCCTGGCAGTCCTGATTCCAGCTTGTGCTTCTTCCAGCCCAGCGTTTCTCATGATGTACTCTGCATATAAGTTAAATAAGCAGAGTGACAGTATACAGCTTTGACGTACTCCTTTTCCTATTTGGAACCAGTCTGTTGTTCCATGTCCAGTTCTAACTGTTGCTTCCTGACCTGCATACAGGTTTCTCAAGAGACAGGTCAAGTGGTGGTCTGGTATTCCTTTCTCTTTCTCAGACCTCCATTATTGGTGATAATGGTACCATTGCGCTGGAACTTTTCTGCTCGAACTCTACAATAATTTAAGAGTACATAAATCACTTAATGATTTGGAGACAGCATTGCTTTTCCATTTTTAAATTCTGGACTTTTGTGTAATTTCTTTTTAATTTAGTTTTTTTAATCTATATTATTTGATTTAATCTGGTAGGACATTTGAAATTTATACAGCATCCAAATCAGTTTATTTTGAAGGACTGACCACAGTTTTGCAAAATATATAGCACTGCTGGCTCCTGCTCACTAAATGCCACCCAGTTATATTAATAACTAAAAATGCCCTCTTATTAATCATAAAAAATGCCGTTACAAATTTCAAAAACACCCCCAGGGGGCGCTACCGCCCTCATTTAGAAGCACTGATTGCCATGTGTATTAATGGTTAGTCTCAGAAATATTTTGTTGCTTTCTACATTCACGCTAAAGGAGAAAAGCTTAAATGGAACAAGAAAGGTCAAGAGAAAGAAATAATTATAATGTTGTAATAGTGTACTTTGAGAGTTTGTGGGGAAATGTGGTTTCAAACAGGAGTGACTTTAGAGTCAGTTTTGTTGAAACGCATGTAATTGTTAACTTCAAAAAGCTTTGAAAATATGGAATTCTTAATAAATGTTGCAGATGTTCTTGAGTGACATATGTAATTAAAAGCACAGGTACAGATAAAGATGTCTAGAGTTCAGTTTCCAGCTTCTTCACTTTCTAGCTGTATAATTTGGGGCCGGATATTGAGCCTCTCTTTGCCTCTGGTCTTATCACCTGTAAAGTGAGAAAACTTTTAGTTTATAATGTTATCTGTCTCATAGGGATATTGTAAAGAGTAAATAAGAAAATAACAAGTGCTTTTAAAACCGTACCTGCCACATTAAAATCATTTAATATATAACAACTGTATATTAGAATTTGAAGGTTGACTAACCATAAGCTACTTTTTTATGGTTAATCAAGACTGAATAGTATTTACAGATATTTACAGCTAATAGTGTGTTGGCCAAAAAGTTCATTTGGGTTTTTCTGTAAGCTGGTACAGTAAAACCCAAATGAACTTTTTGGCCAACCCAATACAATATATGATTTTATATATATATATATATAAACTAGTGCTCAATTATTTTCTTTTTGCTTGTATAAGGTATGTTTTATAGGCAGAAGCAATGTTGGAAAATCCTCTCTAATAAAGGCCTTGTTTTCACTTGCCCCAGAGGTTGAAGTTAGAGTCTCCAAAAAACCGGTATGTCAAAATTTAAAACATATCTGAACTACTCCTGAATTGACTAAGATGAAGAATAAATATTGGGGGGGGGCGGTTAGAAACCATAATTGCTAAGTTCCTAGAAAAGTGATTTCTTTCAAACAAGTGCTAATGTAAGACATTTCATTAATGCCTGTGTATTTCTCTGAAGAAAACGGAAGTTATTTTAGTAACCTGGCCAGTATGTTGAAGAAATTTTCCTTGGTCCAGTCTTTTCTCAAGAGTTATTCCATTGTCATTCTGTATTTGCTTCTATGAGAATGCTCATCTAGTTCTACATTGATTTTTGAAGGAAACAGCTTTAAGTGTATTTTTTTCCTCCTATAATCTTTCATACCTAGCTAACTCATATATATATATATATGATTCATATATATATATATATATATATATATAAGGATATATGGGATATATCCTTATGGGATATATAATATCCCATATAATATATATATATATAATATATATATAATATATATAAAATATATATATAATATATAATATATATAATAATATATAATATATAATAATATATATCTATATATATATATTCATATATATATATATATACGATTCAGGCACTTCCCAGTTTACCCAGGGCCAAATTGACGTGCTTAATATCCCAGTCAGTCTGCTGTAATAGCTTTTTGTCATTTTCTCATTTCCTCTGCTTCCTTTTCCATAATACAGACTCTACCAATATTTAAGGAACCCTCTCCCCACCCCAGTTCCCCTCACCTTATTATCTATCTTTGGCAAAATGTTCCTAACAACCCAGGGCTCACTGCCCCTGTTTCCTTACAATAGAACCCTTCCCTGAGGCTTCACTAATGTTTTCCTGCTCCCAGTTTCTTCACATAGTTGATTCCCTGATACTACCCCTGATGATTGTAGTCATTTGTTAACCCTTCTATCCTTATTCCTTTGTGCCCTGCCTCATCAAACGTCGGAGTTCAACTCTGACTTCTAGGTAGGGTGTTTCCTTTCTGCTGTGAGAAGACAATGGAAGAATTATATTCTTGACATTTCTAATCTGTAATTCTAAAGTTTTTTTCCTATAGATAGACACATAAGTTGCCTGGGAACCTAAGCATCATTTATAAAACCTTCCTGAGTTCTGAACAATTGACTTAAAATTGTTTGTCATAATTTTCCCTTTTCTGATTAATAAATGTCTGTGGACAGAAAACCACATACATAAACTATTTTGATCATCTTTACATTAATTGTAGTTGCACAGGTACTTTACAGTTGTACATGCTTTTTAAAAAAATGGCTTAATGAAAGCACCAAACCCATCTAATAAAACACGCCTATTGATTTAAGGCAAGTAATAGTCTAGCTACAGTATCAAACTTTGCATCTGGTTTTTATGAAAACTTGTATGACAGTAAGCATTTAATTTATCCTGTTTGTGCCATAATTCATTTAAAGTGGAGATAATTCTTTAAAGTGGAAATATATTTTTCATCAGAGAATATCGACTAATGCAGCCATACTATTTAGACCAGTTCTCTCACTAAGAGAGAACTAATGAAGTAGGAAAACTTGAAAATACTTTGCCTGCGTATTTCTAATATGGATTTGAAGTTCTTAAATCATACAGATTCTCTTTAAAGAAAAATGAATTGGAAGGAGGAAGTAGGATCATCTGAGCTTATAACCAGCCGCTTCTCTTCTGTTTGTTTTTCCTGTATTGTCATCTGCATAGGGTTATATACAGAATACTTTTATGCTTTCAATAAGTAATTATTGATTGAACAGATAATATTTTGAGTCATGAAATATACAAAGGACATATTTTAAGAAACTTATTTTTACATTTACTTTATCAGGGCCATACAAAGAAAATTAATTTTTACAAAGTTGGAAAACACTTTACATTGGTGGACATGCCAGGTTATGGCTATAGAGCACCTGAAGATTTCGTTGACATGGTAGAAACCTACCTAAAAGAACGAAAGAAGTAAGAAGCTTTTTTTTCTTATAATTGTTATATTTAACCCCTAAACATGTTTTCATGAATAGAACATTCTACACATGATGAACCCTTCAGTTTTATCAAATAACTTTTCTAGAAAGTGTACTTTATTCTCATAATATTCTGAACTGTTTCGGAGAAAGGTATATACTGTCTGCTTAGTTTTTTTTTCCTGTAAATTAGGTTAAACTTAAATTCAGTTGTTTTCCTATATTGAGACTATAAGTAGTACATCAGCAGACTTCATTAATTTTTTATACCAAACTCTTAGCTGGCTATTTTTAAAAATGAAATTTGTTGGTTAATATGGTGTTTACCAGATTTAAATAAACGTCAGTAAATTCTGGTTATTCTTAAAATACTTCTGACATCACAGCCTTGATAAATACTACTTTTATTTGTCTCCATAGGTAGTAGCCAGGTAGCAGGTCTATGTTTCAAGCATTGCAGAATATATGGAAAAATTAATGTTAAACTTTTGAAGTATAAAAAAATGTTTATAAGTAATTTGCTTGTTGTATCTTTACAAAGAGCTAAGATAAAATACTTACACAAGAAAATACAAAATATGTGTTTGGTTTTGTTATCTGCTAGTCTTAAAGTAATATTTGAAGACTTAAACACCTTTATGGTAACTTATAGTCATATGTTCTATATATGCTATTGAAATAATATTAATGAATCTGGCTATTGAACATAACCAACACTGAGACCTGTTGGAACTAGGATGGACTTCATGGTAAATTGAGAATTCCTTTTGCCTAAAGAAATTTTTAAATTTTGATCTGATAATTTTTCAAAAGACAATTTCTTAGTATAGTGAAGGTTAGGATGGGGGAAATGAATAAGTATATTTTTCTTTGCTGTTAATCTTCATTTCTGCATTCCTACAGTTTGATGAGAACATTTTTATTAGTGGATAGTGTTATTGGAATTCAAAAAGCAGACAATATTGCCATAGAAATGTGTGAAGAATTTGCATTACCTTATGTGGTAAGTATTTCTTTTGACTCATGGTTGCACTCAGAAATATGAGTTCCCTGTGTGTCTGTCTGTTTAATAAATGAGTAGGTCTCCTCCTCAAAAGTTAAAGGAGTACCTTTTAAAATGTCTTTTCAATTATTAGCCATTAATATTAAAATAAGTTCTGTGGTACTTTTATTCCCTTTCCTTCTCCTAGCTTTTAAATTCTCAAAATTATAGTCAAAGTTTTCTATTCATCTAGTGATTATAAATGCTTTTCCTTGTTTTGTTTTGTTTTTTGTTTTTTATTTATTTTTTTTAGTTTATTTAAATTTTTATTTTTACTTTATTTTACTTTACAATACTGTATTGGTTTTGCCATACATTGACATGAAAAATATGGAACGCTTCACGAATTTGCGTGTCATCCTTGTGCAGGGGCCACGCTAATCTTCTCTGTATTGTTCCAATTTTAGTATATGTGCTGCCGAAGTGAGCACTGTTTTTTCTTTTTTAAATGACTATAAATATTTGCTAAAACTCCTTAGTAGCTCTTTAACAGCAGCTTGACAGATAGTATTTATCAGAATATAAATGAAACTACAACTGAAAAATTTGCTAAACTAATTTGGAATTTAAGAACATCACAAAAATTTAGTAGGCTCCAGCACACAAAGGTAGGATGTTTATATTCTTAAGGAAAAGAAAATTTCTTATGAGAATATATTACCAGTTCTTTCTGTTGTTTACCCTAGAATAGAATACAGATTGCTAGGTTGGTATCCTACCAATTTTGCTCTGTATGTTTTTCAGATTAAATGGCAATCTTCAAGTTCCTCTCTGAGGAACTTGACTATAATTTGGTTTCAAAAAATGTCAGAAAACCACTAAAATGTAGTGGTTTTGCAGTTTAATGCAAATCAAACCATGTTACTAGTCAAAAAGCTGTTTGTATTCGTGGAGTCATGGAATTCTTGGGGTTTGCAAATGCCCTTTGAAACATTAGAGATAATTTACAGTTATGAGGAGCCAAAGAATTGATAAACATAGTCTATATAGTAAAAAAAAAAAAAGCCCAAATTTTCCCCAGTTTTATTGATAATTTGATAATTCACTCCTAATTTGATATCATAGATATCATTTTGTGAAATCATATATTTTCCTCAGTTTTAACTTTAAGAAAATATTAGCTTTTTTTCTTTGTAAAAGAAGTTGTGATGGAGGAATTAGGTATCAGCGTATTTCTCTTTATGAAGAAAGACTTTCTGCTTCTCACTCCTTCTGCCATTAATATTTTTTATGCTGTATAGTTTATTTATAATCATTATATTTTATTTTAATCATTTATATATTTTTATAACTGAAAAGCATAAATGATTAGTCAAGAAATTTAATTTTATAGAATTTTCCTAGGAAAACTTCTGAAAAATACATCAAGGTTTTTACTTTTTAATTAATTTTGTAATCATCATGCCTTGACCTTTTTCTAGTATATAATTGTCTTTGAGTAAGTAAATTACTTAAAGTATTATATTTGCTGTTAACCCTAGTAAATTCTAGGGTTACTTGGAGTATAACTTTATTTAAGTTGGAATATAACTACAGTGGCTACAACCTACCAATAGCCTGATTTGTAATTTTTCCTTTAAATTTAACATATAAGGTAGAACAATTCAGGATTTTAAAAATGATTATAAATCAGCAGTTTTATGTGTATCAACCTAATAATACTTCTGTGTCTTAGACCACAAAATAAATAGTGATCACATGAAACATTTGGTGTATAGCAATGGCAAGTATGGCCCTAGGGTTCTTTTCACTGGTCTTGAATCCAAGATATTATGGCCCTCTGTGGTTAAACAGCAAACACACAGTGTATGCTTTATGTATTGCATATATTAATTTATTTAATCTTTACAGCAGCTCCTTTAGAAGATATTGCTTTTATTTTATAGATGAGGAAACAAGTACAGAGAGATTAAGAAACTTGCATAGGTCACCTAGTTGTTACTGAAATTTTGTAACTAAAATGTATAAAACTGTATATTAAGAAATAAGAGTTGACCCTTGAACAGTATAGGAGTTAGGGGCACCCACCGTCCTTTCAATCGCGAATCCAAGTTTAACTTACAGTCCTTCCTATTCAAGGTTCTTCTCTATTGATGGTTCCTCCATATTGGCAGTTCCATATCCATAGATTTAATCAACCACAGATCATGTAATATTGTGGTATTTACTGTTGAAAATATCTGCATATAAGTGCACCTTTGCAGTTTAATCCCATGTTGCTCAAGGGTCAACTGTACCTTATTTCTAATGCTTAAATATTTGTTTTCCTACAGATGGTATTAACAAAAATTGACAAATCTTCCAAGGGACATCTTTTAAAACAAGTGCTTCAGATCCAGAAATTTGTTGACACTAAAACACAAGGATGTTTTCCTCAGTTGTTCCCTGTAAGGTAAGAGTTGAGTTGTCTTTATGTACTAACATATAACTTTATGTGATAACAACCTTTAGCATTAAATCAGTGTTTCTGAAATTGAGGTATCCTTTTAAGATTAGGGGAGTTTGGAAGACTCTAATTATGGCACTTAGCCATAATTTATTGGCTTTTATTTTATCAACACTTTTTTTCCCTCCCCTCTATTCTTTCTTCTGTCTGCAGATTCTTGATGAATCTTCCCTGTAGTATCTTCATGATCTTTCTACTTCAGCCTATTTCAACCCTAGACCACATCAAGCTGTAAAGGATAAGAATTTTCCTTTTAAAGGACCATATGTAAGGAAGAAATGCTTCATATAAGCTAGAATTAAGCATTGGTAGCAGACAGGATGGTTATTTCCTGAGCCAGCAATTTTTGTCAGATGTGATTTAGCAATGAAACATGAATTTTTACTTTCAGTGTACACTTTGGATACAGTAAGTAACCTGTATTATAGCAGAAATACAGTGCCACTCCTGTGTGATTTTCTGACTCTGACTTCTTTGTGGAAGGCACTATGATAGTTCCTACCAGAAATTACATGAAACTGCCCTCTAAGCAGTCATTCTAGTTCCTACCGATCCAGATCACAATTGTCTGTATGAATATGTAGTCACATTCTGTCTTCATTCATTTCTACAAAATGCTTTTCCCCCTTGACTTACATTTAAGTATTTATCCTGTTCATTTATCTGTGTCTGATAGATACAGTGGAAACTCCTATGGGCAGGAATGAAATCCTGTTTCTTCTTAGAGCCCTGAGCATTGTCTCAGAAAAATAATTGCTTTCTTTTAAATGTTTTTAATAACAAGGAAATGAGACTTCAGCTAAAAAGGTAAAATAAACACAAGATGGGCAAATTATGGCCTAACAGCTGCATTTATTGGGAAAAAAAAAAGTTTTAGTTGACTGTAGGCTGAGTTGAATAATATAATGAGGCTGGGGAAAAACTGATAAGGTTGTCTTGAGCTACAATGTTAGAATTATAGTGTTGAAAACAAGGGAGTGATCAAACCGTAGTCTCACACTGCTTTAAGCTGTATACTGTCAGTTCAGTCAAGTCCTATTGTGGCTTGACATTAAGAACAACTAGAGCCATCTGAAAACAGATGGTCTTGCGGGAGGTTATGTCACTAGATCATTCTAAATATTTAATTGATCCACAAAGTAAGCATCTCTGTTTCACAGATACATTACAGGTCAGAGAAGTGAAGGGAATTTCAGAGAAGCATTTGCTGGTATAGAAAGAGCATGGACCTCAAGGGTCAGACAACCATGGTTTTGCATGGTTCCTCTGCTTCTTGGCAATAGCTTTTAAAGCAACTTATTTCATTTTTTGAGGAAAAATGTGATGGTTAGAAGGATTAAATAAAATATATTGCAACTGATGTACACATATTAGCCACATAATAAAATTAGCTTCTTTTCTTCCCAAAAGTCAGTCAATGGCAAGATCTGGCCAACGACCTGAACTAACAGATTCTCAGTACTTTTTAGAGGTGTTCCCTTCTTTAGATAGGCTGGCATTTGCTGCTGCATGACCTTTGAATCACTGTGCCACCATACTAAGTGACTAAGGTACTGCAGAAGCCACACAGTACTCAAAGTCTTACAAATTGAGACACATACAGGAGGTGCCAGCTTTTGAGAACTTCAACGTTCAGGATACCACAGTGACCACATACAGGAAGTTGTCAGACTGTAGTTCTCAAAACCCAATTCAGATAGTAGAGTTATTTATACTCCTTGCTTTTATTTGCTTGACCAAGCCCCAGTACATCCTCCAAAAGGGAATTTGACCTAGTCATAGGATAATTATTATAAAATAAGACAGGTTTTATTTCCTCCTCTTCTTGTATGATACTGGTAAGAGAAAGGTGGAAGTGTGGGTAGACATGGAGTCCAGCAAGGTTTGGCCTTTAAGCCTGTTGGCAAAAGTTTAAGTGCTCCCCTTCATGTCTGAACTCTACCCCAGCTGAGTTAGAGAAGTAAAACGGACAAAAGGCCCCTAAAGTTTGATGCTGGGATCAATCTGTTTTTATAACTTGTATGGAAGAAATATATAAGTAGGCACAATATAATTGCTTCTATGGTTTTCATGCAAATGAGAACTGATTCTTAGGACAAAGAAAATCATGAATTGACAAAAATGTTGCAAAGGAGTTCATGGTGCCATAGCTAGTGTGCAGACTATCCAACTTGTATCTCTTCCTTAAACCATACATGTGTAACTTCAGTTCTAGTTGAGAATCAGTATGGAGGCAGCTTTATCAAAAAGAATTAGCAACACAGCAGAGAATATTTTACCTGTTCAATATATACATATACACCATGTGAGTGAAGGTCGCTCAGTCATGTCCGACTCTTTGCGACCCTGTGGACTGTAGCCTACCAGGCTTCTCCGTCCATGGGATTCTCCAGGCAAGAATACTGGAGTGGGTTACCATTTCCTTCTCCAGGGGATCTTCCCGACCCAGGGATTAAACCCAGTCTCCCACATTGGAGGCAGACACTTTAACCTCTGAGCCACCAGGGAAGCCCCCATATACACCATACCTGCATCCATAAAAGTCTGTGTATCCCAAGAAACCATGTGTTCACTTCCATGCTGACAAATGGATGAACAGATATGGATAGATACAGTAAGACAGAGCAATAATAGACACAATAGTGCTGACAGTGATTTTTTTTTTTAAATCATGAAAAGTCTGTATTGTCATGGTAATTTAATCTTTGTCACAAAAAGAACAAATTAAAGAGATCAGAATTTTAGTCTGGGAAATAAAAAGCAAAATAGAAGATATTCCAATGGCATTTTTCACAGAAATAGAATAGTCTGAAAAACTATGTGGAACCACAGGTGACCCTGGATAGCCAAAGCAATCTTAAGAAAGAACAAAGCTGGAGGTATCACACTTCCTGATTTCAAACTGGGTCACAAAAGCTGTAGTAATGAAACAGTATGGTATTGGCATAAAAACAGATATATAGGTCAGTGGAACAGAATAGAGATCTCAGAAATAAACCCATGCAATATGAGTGGTTAACTTTCAAAGGAGTCAAGAATATACAATGGGGAAAGGACAGTCTCTTCAATAAATGATGCTGGAAAAATTGGACAACCACATGCAAAAGAATGAAACTAGGTTACTATCTTACACCATACATGAAAATTAACTCAAAATGGAAAAGTACTTGAATGTAAGACATGAAACCATAAAATTCCTAGAAGAAAAGACGCTGTAAGCTCTTTGACATCACTTTTAAGTTGTGAGTATTTGGATCTGACTCCAAAAGTAAGTGGGACTATATTAAACTAAAAGTTTCTTCACAGCAAAGAAAATTATCAACAAAATGAAAAGTCAGCCTAATCAATGGAAGAAGATATTTGCAAGTCATATATCTAATAGGGGTTAATATCCAAAATATATAAAGAACTCATACAACTCAATGGTAAAAAAAAAAAAAAAAAGGATTAAAAAATAAACACAGGAACTGAATAGACATTTTTCCAAAGACATACAGATAGCTAACAGGTGCATGAAATGATCCTCAACATCACTAATCATCGTGGAAATCCAAATCAAAACCACAACGAGATATTACCTCACACCTGTTAGAGTGCTGTTATCAAAAAGATAAGACATAAGTATTGGCATGAATATAGAGAAAAGGGAATCCTTGTGTACTGTTGGTAGGAATGTAAATTGGTGCAGTCCCTAAAGAAAACAGTATTGATTCCTCAAAAAACTAAAAATAGAACTACCATATGATCCAAGAATTACACTCCTGGATATACATCTGAAGAAAATGAAAACATTAATTTGAAAAGATATGTGCACCTCCATGCTCGTTACAGCATTATTTTCAATAGCCAAAATTTGGAAACAAGTGTCCCTCAGTGGATGAATGGACAGAGAAGATGTGGTACTGTACAGCTGACCCTTGAACAATGTGAAGGGTTAAGGGTTCTGACCCTTACCCAGTCAAAAATCCAAGTGTAACTTATAGTTGACCTGCCATAGCCATATTTCCTCCAAATCCCTGGATTCAACCAACTGGATGTAACACTGTGGTATTTACCGTTGTAAAACATCCACATGTAAGTGGATAGACACAGATTAGATCCATGATTTTCAAGGGTCATCCTGTACACACAAATGGAATACAATTCAGCCACCAAAAAGGAGGAAATCTTACCATTTGAGAAGACATGAATGGACCTTGAGAGCATTACCCTAAGTGAAATAAGTCAGAGAAAGACAAATAATGTGTGATTTCACTTACATGTGGAATATTAAAAAACAAGCTCAGATGAGAAGAGATTCATGGTTGCTAGAGGTAGAGGTTGAGGGTAAGAAAAATAGGTGAAGGTCAAAAGGTACAAACTCCCAGTTATAAAATAAACCATGGGGATGGTGTAATATACAATATAGTTACCACAGTTAGTAATGCTGTACTGCATATTTGAAAGTTGCTAAGAGAGTAGACCGTAAAAGTCTTTTTTTTTTTTTTTCACAAGAAAAAAAAATTTGTTTACTATAAATGGTGGCAGGTGTAACTAGACTTATTGTGGTGATCATTTTGCAATATGTACAAATATTGAATCATTGTAAACTAGTAAACACTAAACACTGAAACTAGTGTTGTATGTCGATTATACCACAATAATAATAACTTGGTCTGGAAAATAAAAAGCAAAATAGTAGATATGAAGTTTTTAGAATCATGGAGGAACTAGATCAGATGATATGGCTCACCAGATTTAGAATATTACAAGAGGTGCTGAGGAAGAGAAGAAAGGTAGGACAAATTAAGATATCCTGTTTCACACCTGTTGATAAATGGATTTTAAGTTCGGTGAATTCAGATCTGTTACTACCTCTGAAGTAAGGAAGAAAATGATCTTTTTTTTTTTCCCCCCACAGTGCCATGACCTGTTCTGGAATCCATCTGCTGAGATGCTTTATAGCAGATATAACAGGAAATCTTAAGACTACTGGCTTCCAGTTTAGCTGAAGATTCAAAATTGTCTGTGCCAACTGCAGTTAAAGACAGAATTTCAACATTGTTTTAAATGTTGTGTATCTGTAACTTGGAGAAGGATCACTTCAGCTTTAAAACCTGCATATTTCCAAAGGAGGAATGAATTTGTGCCTATAGGGGCAGGAAGGTTTATACATGATTGAGTTATGCTGTTCATTAGAAGAGATAACAGCAGTTTTTAACAAACTGACAAACAAGACCATATAGAAGTCTATAAAATGAGAATCTGTTTCCTACCGTGTAGATGATAGTGAGAGTGTTACTCAGTCGTGTCTGACTCTTTGTAACCCTATGGACTGTAGCCTGCCAGGCTCCTCTGTCCATGGCATTTTCCAGGCAAGGATACTGGAGTGGGTAGCCATTCCCTTCTCCAGGGGATCCTCCTGACACAGGGATTGAAGTCACGTCTCCTGCATTGCAGGCAGATTCTTTATTGTCTGAGCCATCAGGGTAGCCCCTACTGTGTAGATGATGGTTTGCCATATTATTCATTGGGTTTTTGTCTTTTAAAGGAATATCTATTACTCTATTTTTTAAATATTACAATGCACTAGGTAAAAAGGGGCTACTTTTTTGTTAAGCACCGATAGATGGGTTGAAGGTAAAGTCTTACGTTATTGTTCAGTCACCAGGTTGTGTCTTGACTGCCACCCCATGGACTGTAGCACACCAGGCTTCCCGGTCCTTCACTATCTCCTAGAGTTTGTTCAAATTCATGTCCATTGAGTTAGTGATGCTATCTAACCATCTCATCCTCTGCCACCCTCTTCTTTTACCTTCAATCTTTCCCAGCATTAGGGTCTTTATATGTATGGCTATAACTTATCATTTTTCTGGAGACATTTGAATATAACAAAAATTATTCTTGATAAAATTTCAGTCAGTCCATAATGGAAATACCACTTATTTCAGGCTGAGGTCAGTCACTTTCACAGGGTTCAGAATCAGAAGACCAGAATTCAAGTTCCAGTTCTAATATTTATTACACATTGGATATTTCTGAACTTCTTTTGTAACTCTACCTCAGAAGCTGTGAAGATTAAAATGTGAAAAGAACATCTATTTATTCTACCTATTTGTAAAGCAAAACCAATTCAAGTATATAGCAAAACTCATGGGTAGATTTATCACAGAATACATCCTGTCACAGAGGAAGTAACATTTTATCTAGGTTAAGACCAAAGAAGAAAGTTTTAGGTATGAAAGTTGATTTGCACAGGGCAAGAGAAAAAAGTTGATGGGACAGTTCATAAAAGGAATCTTCCCATTAGGATTCAGAATGGAAAGATAAAGCCTTACTTTGGAATGTTAGTGGAAAATATTTTTATGAAGGTGTTTCTGACCTAGTCATACAAGTGGTTTAGCTTTTCAGAGTGAGGCTGAATATTAAAATGTTATAACAATACACTGGATAAAAAATTAATGCTATAAAACAACTTTTTGACTTTTAGAAAATTCAGTTCTGAATATGTTTTCAGTTTTATAGTTAATACTACTAGTTTATTCTAACCAGCAGTGATTTAAACTTTAAGAGGGGGGGAGGGAACTAATATGGGCATTCACCAAGTAAGATATATATTAACAACAAAATTATCTTAAAAGTCATCTTTCTGCCTGCCAATGTTACTTTACAGCTTGTCTTAGCCTTGGCTTTTGTTCTTCTAAAAGGAAGGTCTAAGACAAAAGCTTGTGTCCAATAGTTTACTGGGGATGTGATTCCAGGGAACAGGAATGAAGGGGAAATGAAACAGATGGAAGGAAAGCCAATCAAGGAGGCAGTGAGTTGGAAACAACATAGCTCTAGGGCTTGATCTTGAGGGATCTGTGGAACCTTAGGAAATGTGCCTCTGAATTGTCTTTGAAGGGAGATTAACAAATTGTGTATGCCCAAATGCCAGGCAGTTCCTGTAGCTTGTCAGAGGCGAGAAGGCAAGGTGTAGTCATCCGGTCCTGCTTGAGACTCGTTATCATAGTAGTGGCTGCAGTAAGAGGCCAAGAAGATTTGAAATGACACATGAGAGGTCTACCACACTGCTCTTATAAATGACCAGAGTGTGTTAATGCCACCAGAAGGGATTAAATTGGTATTTACCATGATGATGCTAACAGTTATTTTCTAATCTAATTTACTGGGTAAGTTATGGTTTTGTAAATTTAAGATTTCACTTTTAAAACTTAAAACATTTGAATTTGTTTGGAAAAAAAATAGAATTCTTATGTTCCTTATTTTTACCAACTTAGGGACACATGAAACTCTTTACTGTTTTTCCCAGAATTTTAAGGGGCAGATGGGAAAAGGAGATAAACATACTCCAAAGGAACATTAATTAAATAGGGAAAAAAAATGCTAGGCTTATAGTCTAATCCAGTTTCACCTCCTTAGACAATTCACTGAACCACTCTGTTGTATACAATGAAGGGTGATCTCCAAAGTCTCTTCCAGCTGTACAGGTTTATGATTATTGGACAGTAATACCACTTCAGATGGAGGAACTGAGCCCAGAGAAGCCTGCTGTTTGCACATGATTAGTGTCACATGCACACAGAAGCAAGACTGGGTCTTGAATCTTAGAAGCTGATGGCTATTTCTAGACTTGTCACGAAGGAGACTTCCTCGGTATTGTCCATGTTTTAAAGTACCAAGTAGCTGTACCACTTGGTAGGAAACCAGGAGAAATATAAACTAATAAAAAGTGACTAGAGATTGACTTAGCAAGGCTTCAGGAAAGAAGGGAGCTAAACCAGTGTTTATCTAACTGCATTCTGCACTACTTGCATCAAAATCACCTGAGCCCCGTATTAAAATGCAGATTTCCGATCCTGTCCCCTAGCCATGATTATCAATCTCTGGAAGGGACTCAAAATCGGCATTTTAAACAACCCCACCAAGTGAGTCTCAAGACATCCCTACAGTTTGAGAACCACTGGTATAGTAAGTAAGTGGAAAATATACAGAAAACAGACGAGGAAAGAAAAAGGCCAGATAAAGAACAAAAAGGAAACTTAAAAAATGGTAGGATGACTGAGCAAGATGCAGGATATACTAGGGCATTGTATAAATTACTATATATAAACATAAAACTTGAAAGAAACCTCAAACTTCGCATCATTATTTGAAAATATGTAGGATTTACCTTCTCAGAGCAATTGTATGAGCAACATACAAATATCAGGTGATAGCATCGGCACCAATTATAAATCTATTTTTAGCCTCTCTAGGCTGATTTTGTGGTTCCTTAGCTTTTTCATTTAACTTTCTCACCTAGTTCTACTTTGTGTATAACCGTAAGTCACTCTATATCCTTTCTGGAAAAAAAAAAATTTATTTGGAATCAATCACTAGCACCCAAATCAAGCTCCCCTATAAACTTTTGGACAATTCCAAAAGCATTTTAATATGCCCTCCAATGAGATAAGGTTAACAAATGAAGTGAAATAATGGTTGTAACCATTGCCTGCTAACATACTTAGTAGCAAAACTGATGATCAGTTCTAACATACAGAACACAGACAGTACAGCTGTTAAAAGCTATAGACCTTGGTGTTCAGAAGAGCACTTAGCTACAGTGGAGCCATTAAGGTCAAAGTGACCTAGGTGATTCCTTGCTATACCCCACCCCTGCATCCCATTTACCTAAGGCACAATATAAGTTTTACAAACCTAATTACTCAGGTCTTAAGTAAAAAACTGACTAATAGTCAAATATTTGTCGATTAAATGACACAAAGCTATGGTAAGCGTTTATTGAACTAAAATGAACTGCTGTACAGTGTTGTCCTAAAGCAGCTCCTCTGAGTCCAAGTGGTACTTGCAGATCTTCCCACATCTCAGCTGTTCTACTTAAAGCAGCAAAACACTGGAGCAACTGGTTAACAGTTTCACATATGAGCCTCTAAACTCCCATTAAAGCAAAAATATCATCAATGTCGTCTGTCTCCTTAGTGGTTCCTGATGTATTATGTTTATTTCCTTGCATCACTGTCCAAGAACCCGCCTCATTTTCATTTTCTGTAAGCTTTTCATGAGTTTGTGTCTCCTTAGTTTGTATGAAAGGATCTGAAACTCTCCTATTCAACACTTGCTTATTGTTAGGGTACACATCAGTCCTACAAACAGTAGAATCTGAGAGTCTCCCTTTAATGACATCCGTAGCACTCTGAGTCCCTCGAGGGGGCTGCTGGATTTCCTTTGAAAGAGTCGACTGCAACTTTCTCTCTTTCCTTCCTTTCAGTGAAAATTTATTCTGTGATCTTCTTTGTCTCAGGTGATGCTTCGAAGTTTTCATACCTAAGCCATGAAGAAGGCAGTTGCAAATAGATGTTTTCATGCACTGTAGCTTCTTTGGCAAACTTTAAAGGACAGAAGAAATTAGACTGTTAAGATGCAGAAAAACATTCTCAGAAATTTCGTCTCCTTCTTACCAACTTCCAATTAAAATATATGTCCTATGCCTCTGTACAATTTCCAGAATCATAAGGAAAAACACAGAAATAGGAGCTTCATATCCAGTCTGTGTTTTCAGAGCACAACTTCCCTCTGATTTAGACTGTGGGCAAATGTGTCCCCATTACATTTCCACAGTAAAGTAGCTCCTTCAACTAGCAAGGCAGCTGAATGGTGAGATACTGCCATATTTCAGTGCCAGAGCTACTTCCTGATAATTGCTAATCTATTCATAATGTAATAGGAATGGAACTGGGGAAAAGATGAATTACAAATAGAAAAGTCACTAGGATGCATCTTCCCATTTCTAGAGTAATGACTTCATATTCAATATAATAACAGGAAATGAACAAGAAAAAAAGGAATAAAAGTGAAGAGGGAGTTTATGTAAAATGAGAAGACAGGGATGCCAGCACAGGCAAAATGACAGCATTCATATTATCTTCAAATCTGGGGATTCAGAACTCAAATGGCTGGTTGTGTTAGGTATTTAGGATATAGGATATACTGAGTAGGATATACTGCCACAAGGAACACTGGTACCCTGCTAACTGCCTCACTCTGATAGTCAGAATGCAAACAATTAGCCTGAGTCTGTGCCTCCTACTGTACCCTCTTCCTTTTTAAACCAATATAGAACTTTGAGGAAGCCCATTTTAACGCAGTAATCCATGATCTCTGTTTCCAAACCATTCTGTCTTACTATAAGTGGTAATTTTTAAGTGAGGAGAGGGTAGGTGACTTCCCATCTGAAATGGAAATAGATGAAAAAGACCCAGAAGAATCAGAGGATCTGCACTGAGTTCAAGATCTCCAGCTCTAATTCCCTGAGTAAAATCCTCTTATTAACTCATCCATAAAATGTGAATACCACCACCTGTGTCAGTTATTGTGGACATTAAGTAAACTTAAAATGTAGCACAAATATAACATGTTACTGAAACATCAAAACAGGGCAGAATGAAAGAGCACTGCATTTTTGTGGGGTGCAGAATAATGGCTTCATCAAATAACCACCAGTTTGTTACCCTCTGGATTAACTTTTAATTAGCATCTCTGCCTCATCTACCCCTGAGTTTAAACAGAATCTTGAACAGAACAGCTCCATTTTAAATTGAGCTTCCACTCTAGAATATAATGTAAAAACCCTTAACTTCTCCCACAGCTTTTAGTCAAAACTTGGTATAAAACCTTCAGTATATATCATATTTTTTTTTACTAAAACAGGTATTGTTTTTCCATAAATTTTTAAAGAAAATTTAACAAGTTGTGACCAAGTGACATCCATGGAAACCATTATAAAGCCCTGAATAGACACATGTCCATTAATATAGTAAGAAATTGTGGTGGATGCACAGAGTGTTTCTTGAAGGATACGCAAAAAGTGGTCAGTGATCGCCCCTGTCAAGGGGGAATGAGGACCTTTATGGCCGTTTGTGTCTCAAATTGTTACTACACGCGTCTATTATTTGTTCAATAAAAACATAAAGCCCTAAAATATCTAACTTCATTCAAGCAATATTGGCTCACAAAGATAACCATCCTTAAGCAGTGCTATGAATGTAGGCATCCCAAAAGGATGAAGCAATACATGGCGAGTCTAGCTCCTGTAAATGGAAACTACTCGACGCTGACTCGAGTCTGGTGTGTGGCCTTGTAGGAAGAAGCATCTTCTGCTCTCACACCCTCATCCCACTGAAGCTGCGGGCAGACTGGCCATCTCCTACCAGAGAGGCAGAACTCCATGAGGATTAAATCTGTCTTACACATAGTTGCATCTGCAGGTTAGCATACCACCGACACACCTGATACTTTTCGAATAAAAGGATGGAATGGTGAAGAGTAAATCCAATTGACCAAATTTACTTCCTCCCGATGATACATATAGTTAGCTCTGTCCAATAAAAGTAGCTAACAAAACTGCAATTTTAGTCCCCAGGGTACTGGACATTAAAAAGGCTGACTATATACTTTCGCCTTAAAAGATAACAGAAGAAGTAAAGGAATGTAATTTTTATAATATACCTACCTAGAGCCTTGAGCTTCCACATGTTTAAGCCGATTACTTTTAAGAAGTTTGTTACCCAGAAAGGTGGTCTGAACCTTCAGTTTTTTGCTTCTGCACCACAGAATTGCCATTTGGATTTCTTCAGAAAGTTGTGTGAAAGTCTCAGCCTCTCGGAATCTTTGCACAAGACTTTTTACACAGGGAGTTCCTATTGCTTTCTGAGAAGAATGTTTGGTTGCCTTTAGTTTGGATGGAGAACATTTAAACTCAAAGTTCTTCTCCTGAAATATGGAATGAGAAAAATATATTGGATCTGTTACTGACATATAACAAGAGAGAGAAGTTGACTCACACACTATCAACATTTGAAAATGCATCTTTTTAAAAGAAGGAGAAAAGTTTTTTCCAGTTCCCCATGCTTTCTGTTTGTCTTTTTAAATTTTTTTGACTGTGCCACCTGGCTTTGGGGATCTTAGTTCCTCAACCCTGGGAACAGACTGGTACCCCCCTTGCAGTGGAAATACAGTCCTAATAACTAGACTGCCAGGGAATTCCTTTCCTTAAAAAAATTTTTATTCACTGTTCCTAATACGATTTTTTCCCTTCTGTGCTACAACAGATCCCATCTATAGCTAAATTCAGTTGTACACAAGTAACAATATAAACATTTACAGACATATTTATTTAACCTGTGTTGCTGTTGTGTTTGTGACCCCATGGACTACAGCCCACCGGGCTCCTCTGTCCATGGGATTTCCCAGGCAAGAATACCGAAGTGGCCATTTCCTTCTCCGGGGATCTTCCGGCAGATCCATCCTGCCTCTCCTGCACTGGCAGGTGGATTCTCAACCACTGAGCCACCAGGGAAGCCCATTTAACCTACACATAAGAATAAAACTCCGCATAATTAAGTATTGGTCAAAGTCTATCTGGCGGGAGACAAAATCGCTGAAAGGCTCTTTTCCTCTAATACTGGACTACCACAGCTTGTTTTTCATCACCTCCTCAATGAAGGGTCATAAATGTTGTTGATAAATGTGGAAATGCAGATGACTGCTGAATGTATGCTAAAAATGCTTAACTGAGCAATATTTCCAATTCCAATTCAACCATCTTTTGATGTGGCACCTCTGTCTCTTCAACGTCACTTTTCTGCATGAAGTCAAGTGAATTTTATCAACTACTACTGTTTATTGAAATATGCCACCTACAAGGTCTGCTTCCATCTTGTGTTCAAAACTTCGTTTCTTGCAAATTTCTCATTCTCAAGAAGAACAAGTAATAGTAGTAGAAGGCAGAGACCCATCGATCTTTGTGTTGGTGATCCATAAAGGTTTGGCCTAAAAACACCCTAAGCATGTTGGTGCTAAATGCTAAAAATAAAATAGTGATTGGTCATAAATAAGAGGGATGCTGGAACCAGCTCACATAGGAACAAGTGATGGACTGCAGAAAGTTTCAGGAGTCACAGAGAGCTGTAGTTATTAAGAGAGAGCTGATAAAACTATTTGGAGACTGGTGTAATGATAAACTGCAGGAGACAGTTAAGGACAGGGAAGCCTGGTGTGCTGCAGGCATGGAGTTGCAGAAAGTCAGACACAACTTAGTGACTGAACAACAAATAATATTAAATGACAAAGACTAAAACCAAACTGCCTGGTTCAAATCCCAGTTCTGCCCCATATTTGCTATCTGGCCTAGACAAATTTCTTGTCCTTTCTTTGCCTTAATTTTCTCATCTGAAACATGGAAAGAACAGCACCTACCTCACAGGACTTTTGCAAGGATTATATGAGTTTACACATATAAAGAGTTCTGAACAATGCCCAGCAAAGAGTAAATGCAGTATAAGTATTATGGTGATGATGACATCTTCCTCCAGAACTTGTAAACTGGACAAAATATAAATGCAAGCTGGAATCCTTGTAAACCTTCAAGAAAGTACTGACTTGTTAGAAAAGAATTCTTGAATAGAATGGAAGAAATAGCCCATGAAGAAAACAACTTTGAAAAGAGAGTAAAAGAACTTCTTATCCGTGTCAGATCCAGAACAAACCAAGTTTACAGACACTGGCTGAGGAGAGGTCAAACGCTGACAGCAGCTCTAACACTGACAGAAAGACAGAAATAGAAGCCTCATGATAAAAGATGATGATGATGATGATAGTGACGATGGAAGTACCTGACAACATCTAACATCAAGTAAGGGCTTACCACACTTGAGACTCTGTGCTGAATACTTTACATGTACTAAAACTGGCAGAGCCCTATGAAGTGTATACTGTTTCTAGAAAATGGAGGCATGGACAGGTCAAGAAACTTACATAAGGTCACAAACTACTACACACCAAAGCCAGGACACAAACCATCTGACTTCGAAGCCCATGTTCTTAAGCTGCAGTGTAATCCACTCCTATGGTGGATCCTAGGATCATTTTAAAATCCTAGCAAAACCCTTAGTAAAATGTTTCTGAAGGCATTCTATTAACCGAATTAACTAGATGCACTCAGATCCCTTGGAAATGCCTCTACTCATTCAGAAGCAGACTGAGACCAAGATGGCACTATGCCTAGAGCCGAGGATAAAACCAGAAGTGAGATTCAGCCTCTGGCCTTGGTAAGTGGCATCTACACTTAGCAGAAATCATAAGCTATTATTAAAATAAGCCAGACAAACCTGAATAGCTTTTTGTTTCAGCTGTTTGCAGAAAGCTCTCACATCAAATTCTGATGACTTTTCTGTGGAGATAGAGTACAGATAAAACAATTAGGCATACTATTTTCAAAACAATAAATTCTTAAGTACATGACAACAAAGGGAGTTAAGCAAGCAAAGAACTATGAAGATACAATAGAAAGAAATAACATGCTCAAGCTTAGAAAACACACCTTATTAATATCACACGTCTCTAAAGATAATGTGAGTTAAGATTCAGAGAGTTTAAGAAAATGAGCCATATCAAAGCAAATTACCTTTTAAGATTTTCTTACTCTTTACTGGTTGTCCAAGATCCATGTTATTTGGTATATTGATCTTCATTTGTTTAGCTTTTTCAGAAATTCTAAGTAAAGTTTCTTCACCCGACCTCTGTGATTGCTCTTTTGTTAAAAACAGTTTATTTAGCAGTTTGGTTACTCCTTTAGCTACAAAAGCTGTAGGCATTTTTTTCTTAAAGACTTCAAAATAGGGCTCTCCTAAAAATTCAACAATATCAGAAGGAAAGGTAAAACCTTTGAAGTAAGGCAATGGTTGAATCCTGGAGACCTCTTGAAGTAATCCAAACAATGGTTCATATAAAGAAACCAGCTTTTTTAAAACATCTTTATAGAGAACCCTAGGGAAAGAAGTAAGAGCTCATGAATTAGCCAGTAATTGTAATTTGCAGATTACATAATAACTAACAGATTCAAAGCTGAAAATAACACCTATCAGTCTGCCGCTACAGATTTAAAACAAAAAAATGCTACAGTGGATACTTGCAAAGAGCTAGATTTAGTCCAGCTTATACAGAAAAATCCAAGTACAAAATGTTATATAAAACCAAATACAGTACTACATGGAGAGAGATTTCAAAGGATGGGCACCAAAATCTTAAATGTGGTTTTATCTAGAGGATAAGATTTTAGGCAAATTTCAGGTTCTTTGAAAAGTTTCTTCAAATAAACATGTATTATTAAAATTAAAAAATCAAAGCTATTTTCATTGTAGGGAAGAATAATATGGTTTGACATTGAGTAGTAATTCTAACATTACTAACATGATAATCATACTAACATAGGGTAAGTAATTCTAACATTGTTAGCTCTAAAAACAAGCAGAATAAAAAAACAGGATGATTGAAAAGAGTACTTGAGATAAACAGATTAAGACAGAAATTAAGGATTAGAAATAATTTTTTCTTTTTTTGTTTCCATTCAAATTATAGCTAATCACAAATGGGCAGATTTTGAATCTGATTATCCATCAGATAAGCTCCATAATATATATTGTGAGATGCAAGGGAAATTCTCTTTGGTTTGCAACTAGTATTACCAGTGTTCTTTACATCAATAGCTATGGCTGGAAAAGCAGTAGTGGTTCATGTGGAAGAAAGGAATTTAGAAACATAAGGAAGGTCATTGCCATTAAGTATTAGAAATCTAGTGGCAGAAACAAACGAATGATATAGACTGCCCAGGAACACATTCATTTTAAATGGCTCAGCTGAATGATTAAAGGAACCTTTTTTTTTTAAATTCCAGCTGCTAATCCTAGGAATTCATTTGCTTAGTTAATGTGGAAGTGATCTCATGGATTCAGATTGAAAGCCTAGTCTTTTGACATAACTTAGCTTCCCAATAACAACACTTAGCTTCCTAATCCATCCCAGATAAACTCTGATCAAATGAAGAAACAGAATTTCTGCACCTTCAACATCCCATGGAAAAGCAAATATGAAAACTACTAATAAGAAACCTAGTCTGAGTTAGAGAAATGAAAAAGAAGAGAAGGATTTCAAAGGTACGTACATACATACCATAACCTGCTCACGAGGCCAACCATCACAAGGTTTAAAATAATGAATTCTTGCAAACCTAGATGTTTCACAGTCAAGCTGAAGAATCAAGTTAAAGTTGGAAAACAGAATCAAAGCAATTTATGTTTTGTTGAGTTACATTTATGGGAAAAAAAAAACCACAATGCAGAATTTTAAGGAGTTAAAGCCTTAAAACATGTTCTATTAAGTCATTGAAGCTTTAACAAAAGTAATATACACTCTGCTAGAGGCTTCATTAATAAATTTGGTTCCTAAGGATTAGCTTTTAAGATTAAGAATTTCTAACTGTCAATGCCTTTAGGATAATACATATTAAAAAGAGGTAGAAATCCCTGGCAATGGCTATTTCAGGCACTTCCCAGGAAGAGGAGACCAAAGAGCAAAATTTTAAGAACTTGCATAAATTATAACTCCTACTTTGAAAATATGAAAAACTACATACTCCCTAGCTTTCAAACAGAAATACTATTAAATTCATCCCTGTATGCATGCTCAGTCGTGTCTGACTCTGCAACCCCATGGACTGTAACCCAACAGGCTCCTTGGTCCGTGGGATTTCCCAGGCAAGAATACTGGAGTGGGTTGCCACTTCCTCCTCCAGGGGGTCTTCCTGACCCAGGGATCAAACCTGCATCTCCTGTGGCTCCTTCATTAGCAGGTGGATTCTTTACCACTGAGCCACCTGAGAAGCCCATTAAATACATCCAAACAACTGAAGTTCAGAAAAACATTTTTTAGATGATTCAAGGATACAGAAATGTCTTGCAGCAACAGTCCAACAGGCGAAGCAGCAACTTGCAGGCTCCCAAAATCTTCATCAACACCAGTTCCACCACTGGTTGGCTGGGGATGACACATGCTTTGGTATTTATAGGCTGATTTTCACTTGACAAAAATAGAAAAGTATGTTACTTTCATTCTTAACTATAAAACACTTATATAATAAGTACAGAATTGCTTTAAGCTCAATTTGAGGTAGTTAAGCTTAATAATGACTCACTGAAGTTAACTGACATTTATGTTTCAAAATAGCTTATCATCACCCAGGTTTCAGTGTCACACTATTCCTTCCCACAAGCCAACAGAGGGAGATTACCACAAATACCAGGGGCCCTTTATTAAAATAAAGTTTGTACAGCTAAGGTATAATTGGTTATATTCAAACAATAATGAAGGAAGTCTAAAGCGAGGTCACAGCAAGACACCAGGTTTCCAGCCCAGCACGAAGCCCATTACAAAGCAACTAGACTACTTACTTAGAAGAAAATGACTCTGAGAGATCTTGAATTGAACCTTCCAAATTCATGTTTTTCAAACGTTTTAAACACTGTTCAACCTGAAAGGGGAAGACCAGCTCAAATTCACATGTTTTTGTGTAATAGAGACAAACCCACGATGTGAACACGAAAACAAATTCAAAATTTCAAAGTATAGTACTACCCTGAATACAAAGTATAGAAATACACAGAATACAAAGTATAGAAATACACAGAATACCATATTTTAGGGTAAAGAAACCTGTAGCCCAAAGCAGTTGCTTCTGGTTAAAAATTTTAAATTTATGCAGCCAAATAAATTTCTCAGATTTTGTCTTAAACTTCAAAAGATACATAAAACACTTTAGACAACTTATTATATATTCATTTAATACATTCCCAATTAGTTATTTACCACCACAATAAATAAATTGCAACTTTGTTCTTTTTATGATTCGGGGATTTTGATTATGCTCAGGTTATGACCAGTGACTGGATTTCCCTGGTGGCTCAGATGGTAAAGCATCTGCCTACAATGCGGGAGACCCAGGTTCGATCCCTGGGTTGGGAAGATCCCCTGGAGAAGGAAATGGCAACCCACTCCAGTACTCTTGCCTGGAGAATCCCATGGATAGAGGAGCCTGGCGAGCTACAGTCCATGGGGTCGAAAAGAGTTGGACACAATTAAGCAACTTCACTTTCTTTTTTTCTTTCTTTCTTACTATAGTCCAGGATGTGCTTGGTGCTATAAAGAGGACCAAAGTAAATGTAAGATTATTCTTCTCAAGATTGTATTAATAAACTTTTCTGAAAGTAACATGATTCTAATAGTGAAACTAATAAAACAAGACAGTAAATTGTTAAGTACTAAATTTCACTGTCCGTAAGTGCTGCAGACATGAGGATCAAGTGATGGAGGGCTTGGGCATTGTAAACATACAGGACCAGGTAAGCAAAGGCTCAGAGGAGGGAACCAATGTGGTGAGTAGGAAGACTCAAAGAGTTCAGGCTGCTTGTAGTACAACATATATGACGATGAAGACCATAGAGAAGCCTGAGCTAAGAAAACTGAAGAGGCCAGATCAGGAAGGATCTGCTAAGTTAAGCTAAGAGGTCTGCTCTTTATTCAGGGGACAATGGAGAACCATTAAAAATTAAGCTTTGTTTTAGGATCATTAACCTGGATTTGGTACGTGTGAACATGCCACAGTAGAGGAAAGACTAAAGGAGGAAACATCAGTCAGAATTACAAGACAACAAAAAATTGACAAGGTTTTAAAATTTAGCCAGAACTAAAAGGGACTAGACACAGAGAAACTGTTAATTGATCAGTTAACCGGATGGGAGAGCAGAGAAAACAGAACACCAAATTTTTATGACTATACTTATTGACAACCTGGAAGCCAGGAGGAGAAATACATAAATTCAATCTGAGATAACAAGTTTGGTTTTGGAGTTAAAGACTCAGGAGATAAAACCTGCTCCAGAGAAGAAAACTTAGAAAAAACCATAATCGCAAATCTTTCTTTGGTGAAGAAATCATCTTTTTTGCTTTAAGTAATGTGAATGGAAAACTAACCAAAGAACATGAATCTGTTTAAGGTTGGAGATAATGCCATACACCTAGCACAAAGCACAGTGCCTGACACATAGAAAGTTTCAAAAATACTTGGAGAATTAATAAAATGAAAGAGCAAATAAATTAGCATATACAGAACTTAGAAGGCTCTATTCTGTGTATGTAATCCCTGAGCTAGAAGGACCCAATTTTGTCTTAAACTTCAAAAGATACACAAAACACTTTACACAACTTGTTATATATTCATTTAATATATTCCCAATTAGATTGTTTACCACAATAAATTGCAACTTTGTTCTTTTTATGATTTGGGGATTTTGATTATGCTCAGGAAAATTGTTTCTTAATCCAACATTTTGTTTTGATCAAATCACTCAATCTTTAAAGTAGACAAAGGAGTGGTAATTTGTTACAGATTGTATATAATGAAGAAATTTTTTCATAATTATCTACCTACTAGAAACAAGACTGGGAAAGAATCGAACATAGTTCTTTTCTAATACAGACTGTTTTTTGAAATGCTTTCAGGGAAAAAAAACTGAAAGCTCACATGTGATTGTGGGCTTAACACTTAAAAATCACAAGTGAAAGTGAAGTGAAAGTCACTCAGTTGTGTCCAACTCTTTGCGACCCCATGGACAGTCCACAGAATTCTCCAGGCCTGAATACTGAAATGGGTAGCCTTTCTTTTCTCCAGGGGATCTTCCCAACGCAGGGATCAAATCCAGGTCTCCCGCATTGCAGGCAGCTACTTTACTAGCTGAGCCACAAGGGAAGCCCAAGAATTCTGGAGTGGGTAGCCTGTCCCTTCTCCAGTGGATCTTCCCAACCCAGGAATCAAACCAAGGTCTCCTGCATTGTAGGTGGATTCTTTACCAACTGAGCTATCAGGAAAGCCCAAGTAAATCACAAGTAATTTACTTCAATTTCCATAAATAACAAAAGTTAAGTGGCAGTGTGATCTCCAGCTTCACCAAGTAAAAATGTTTTATCTTAAATACAGGGCTCTCGCCTTACCTGTCTGAGGGCCAAATGGGGCTTATGGCGCCCCATTCTGTTGTGATTGCTGTAAAGGATCGCACATAATACATCTGTCTCTGCATCTAAGGTTCGGCTCTTCAGTGACAATGTAATGCGACAGCATTCTTTAATTATAGCTGCAATGCAAAGGTCTAATGCAGAGATATTTAGTAATAAGACTTAACATGCATTTCTACATTAAGTATATTATACAAAAAATACACTAAAAGAAGCATCTTTCCTTATCTGTTTTAAAGAAATCAATAACAACACAATCAGCTTCACTTGTAAGAACATAAGTAAACATTTCTAAGTATGTAAGAAATGACATAGGAAGGAAGGAAAATGGTGACAGATGATATCATGTTCATGAAATCATTCAGAAAACATCTATTAAACTAGAATGTATATCATATCACATTTTATCGTGATTTTAATATTCTTTCATACGAATACTTTGCAGAGTCATTTAGGGTACACCAAACACTTTAAGAAAGTGGGGAAAGCCACTAGACCATTCAGATATGACCTGAGTCAAATCCCTAATGATTATACAGTGGAAGTGAGAAATAGATTTAAAGGACTAGATCTGATAGACAGAGTGCCTGATGAACTATGGACAGAGGTTCGTGACACTGTACAGATGACAGGGATCAAGACCATCCCCAAGAAAAAGAAATGCAAAAAAGCAAAATGGCTGTCTGAGGAGGCCTTACAAACAGCTGTGAAAAGAAGAGAAGTGAAAAGTAAAGGAGTAAAGGAAAGATATACCCACTTGAATGCAGAGTTCCAAAGGATAGCAAAGAGAGATAAGAAGGCCTTCCTCAGCGATCAGGGCAAATAAATAGAGGAAAACCATAGAAGAGGAAAGACTATAGATACCCATAGTCTTTCTTATCTACCTAATAGATAAGAAAATTCGAGATACCAAGGGAACATTTCATGCAAAGATGGGCCAATAAAGGACAGAAATGGTATGGACCTAACAGAAGCAGAAGATATTAAGAAGAGGTGGCAAAAACACACAGAAGAACTATACAAAAAAGATCTTCATGACCCAGATCATCATGATGGTGTGATCACTCATCTAGACCCAGATATCCGGGAATGTGAAGTCAAGAGGGCCTTAGGAAGTATCACTATGAACAAAGCTGGTGGAGGTGATGGAATTCCAGTTGCTGCTGCTACTGCTGCTAAGTCACTTTAGTCATGTCCAACTCTGTGAGACCCCACAGACAGCAGCCCACCAGGCTCCACCATCCCTGGGATTCTCCAGGCAAGAACACTGGAGTGGGTTGCCATTTCCTTCTCCAATGCATGAAAGTGAAAAGTAAAAGTGAAATTGAAGTCGCTCAGTCGTGTCCAACTCTTCGCCACCCCATGGACTGCAGCCTACCAGGCTCCTCTGTCCAGGGGATTTTCCAGGCAAGAGTACTAAAGTGGGTTGCCATTGCCTTCTCCGGAATTCCAGTTGAGCTATTTCAAATCCTAAAAGATGATGCTGAGAAAGTGTTGTACTCAATATGCCAGCAAATTTGGAAAACTCAGCAGTG
The DNA here is from genome assembly GCF_042477335.2 of Ovis canadensis. Classification (NCBI taxonomy): domain Eukaryota; kingdom Metazoa; phylum Chordata; class Mammalia; order Artiodactyla; family Bovidae; genus Ovis; species Ovis canadensis. Next base: position 181,038,806 of record NC_091245.1, read on the forward strand.
GCCACAGGACTGGAAAAGGTCAGTTTTCATTCCAATCCCAAAGAAAGGCAATGCCAAAGAATGTTCAAACTACCGCACAGTTGCACTCATCTCACACACTAGTAAAGTAATGCTCAAAATTCTCCAAGCCAGGCTTCAGCACTACGTGAACCATGAACTTCCAGGTGTTCAAGCTGGTTTTAGAAAAGACAGAGGAACCAGAGATCAAATTGCCAACATTCGCTGGATCATTGAAAAAGCAAGAGGAGTTCTAGAAAAACATCTGTTTCTGCTTTATTGACTGCTAAAGCCTTTGACTGTGTGGATCACAATAAACTGTGGAAAATTCTGAAAGAGATAGGAATACCAGACCACCTGACCTGCCTCTTGAGAAACCTGTATGCAGGTCAGCAAGCAACAGTTAGAACTGGACATGGAACAACAGACTGGTTCCAAATAGGAAAAGGAGTACGTCAAGGCTGTATAGTGTCACCCTGCTTATTTAACTTATATGCAGAGTACATCATGAGAAATGCTGGGCTGGAAGAAGCACAAGCTGGAATCAAGATTGCCTGGAGAAATATCAATAACCTCAGATATACAGATGACACCACCTTTGTGGCAGAAAATGAAGAACTAAAGAGCCTCTTGATGAAAGTGAAAGAGGAGAGTGAAAAAGTTGGCTTAAAGCTCAACATTCAGAAAACGAAGATCATGGCATCTGGTCCCATCACTTCATGGGAAATAGATGGGGAAACAGTGGAAACAGTGGCTGACTTTATTTTTCTGAGCTCCAAAATCGCTGCAGATGGTGATTGCAGCCATGAAATTAAAAGATGCCTACTCCTTGGAAGGAAAGTTATGACCAACCTAGACAGCATAATAAAAAGCAGAGACATTACTTGGCCAACAAAGGTCCATCTAGTGAAGGCTATGGTTTTTCCAGTAGTCATGTATGGATTTGAGAGTTGGACTATAAAGAAAGCTAAGCACCGAAGAATTGATGCTTTGAACTGTGGTGTTGAAGAAGACTCTTGAGAGTCCCTTGGACTAAAAGGAGATCCAACCAGTCCATCCTAAAGGAGATCAGTCCTGGGTATTCATTGGAAGGACTGGTGTTGAAGCTGAAACTCCAATATTTTGGCCACCTGATGGGAAGAGCTGACTCATTTGAAAAGACCCTGATATTGGGAGAGATTGAAGGCAGGAGGAGAAGGGGATGACAGAGGATGAGATGTTTAGATGGCATCACCGACTCAATGGACATGAGTTTGGATAAACTCCAGGAGTTTGTGATGGACAGGCAGGCCTGGCATGCTGCGGTTTATGAGGTCGCAAAGAGTCAAACACAACTGAGCAACTGAACTGAACTGAAATACTTTAAGTATGTTGAAGGTGGGACACTTTTATATACTTCTCTAATACCACTTTAAGAATATATTTAGAAAAGAGAAATCACTATAACAACTGGAAATTATATAATATCTGACTAAACACAGGGTGCTTATTTAGCAAAACAAGATAACAGCCTCCTAGTCTGAAAAGCTGTGAACATAAGAGTTAATAGTGTTCTCTATGCCTCTTAAGGGTAGCAGTAGCATCCTCAGTGGCAGTAACACAAAGGCAAACTTTACACAACACAGAGAACTTTCTTACTCTCCCAACTATTTGAGGCCAGAATGAGCTGCCTTTGGGGTGGGGAGAGACTTAGTGAATTTCCATGCTTAACAGGAATCCTGTTAAAAAGTATTTCTGAACAGAGGAAGGGGTAGCGTTAATCTGTAAATGGGGCAGGATGGATGGATGGAGAGGGGAATCTGATGATAAGTTATAAATATTTAATAACAGCTATCATCTGCAAGGAGATCCAACCAGTTCATCCTAAAGAAAATCAGTCCTGAGTATTCAGTTAGGACTGATGGTGAAGTTGAAACTCCAATACTTTGGTCACCTGATGCTAAGAACTGATTCATTTGAAAACACCCTGATGGTGGGAAAGATTGAAGGCAAGAGGAGAAGGGGAGGACAGAGGATGAGATGGTTGGATGACATCACCGACTCAATGGACATGAGTTTGAGCGAGCTCTGGGAGTTGGTGATGGACAGGGAAGCCTGGCTTACTGCATTCCATGGGGTTGCAAAGAGTCAGACACAACTGAGCGACTGGACTGGACTGAACTGATCATTATTTACTATATCAGGCACTGTTCCAAATACTCACTTTATTTTATATTAATAATACTTTATATTATTACTCTATAATACTCCCTTTCAGCAGAACTGCTCTATGAATAAAGTACTATTGTTATTCCCGTTTGAAAATAAGCTGAGGCCCAGAGACGTTAGACATTCCCTACTGCTCAATCCAGTTCCAGCAGAGGGAAGAGCCGGGATTCAATCCCTCAACCCAGTTCTTACTGACCTGTGTGCGTGCTAAGTCGCTTCAGTCTTGTCCGACTCTGTACGACCCTATGAACTGCGGCCTGCCAGGCTCCTCTGTCCATGGGCTTTTCCAAGCAATACTGGAGTGCGTTGCTATGCCCTCCTCCAGGCGATCTTCCCGACCCAGGGATCGAACCTGCGCCTCTTACTTCTACCTAAAGAAAGGTGGGTTCTTTCCCACTAGCGCCACCTTACTGCCCTACTGCCTAATAATCGCAATGCCATTCAAACACTGATAGAGCCCCATGAACAGTATGAACAGTATTGATAGAGCACGCTTTCCTAAATGACATCATTTAGATCCTCCCAGAGACCTGGCGATAGCTGCTGCTACTGCTGCTAAGTCGCTTCAGTCGTGTCCGACTCTGTGCGACCCCACAGACGGCAGCCCACCAGGTTCCCCCATCCCTGGGATTCTCCAGGCAAGAACACTGGAGTGGGTTGCCATTTCCTTCTCCAATGCATGAAAGCGAAAGTGAAGTCGCTCAGTCGTGTCAGACTCCTAGCGATCCCATGGACTATAGCCTACCAGGCTCCTCTATCCATGGGATTTGCCAGGCAAGAGTACTGGAGTGGGTTGCCATTGCCTTCTCCGGGAAACTAACCCCATTTTACAGATAAGGAACGGGGGACCCAGGAAATTTGCGGCTTAATCGCAGAGTGCTTGAGTGGCGACCCGCAGCCCTTCGGAGGCAGAGCACGGCAGAGACGGAGGGCTGACCACGCCTCTTGGTGGCTGAGTGAAACGTCGGGCTCCCAGGCAGCACTTTTCCCTGACACCAGTTGTGTCCGCCCCTCTCCCCCATTTCGGTGCGGTGCTGGGTCGCGAGCCTTCGGTGCCCCTGCCAGGCCCTGCGATAGACACGGTGGATCCAGCGAACAACTGTAAAGCCGGGTGCCCCCACGAGACTCCTTGGCAAATTCCCCAGTTCCTGACCCTTCTGCCCTTCCCAGTGTCCCGCGGGCTCCGGAAGTCCCGCCCAGCGCGCACGTGCGCCGGCCCCACGCCTCCTCCGGAAAAGCCAGCGCCCCTAGCCCGGCGCCTCACTCACCTAGCGCCGTATCCGGGTCCTGTACGGTCACTGCGCTACGGCTCCCTGCCTTAGGTATCCTCACCCGGTTCCACGGCTCCGGGCCCGGCAACAGCGTAGCCATCTTGGGAGGCAGCAAGCGGAGTGGGAGGGGCGGAGCTAGGCGAGACCAAGTGGAGGCACCGAAGGAGGGGAAATGAGCTAACGTCACCGGGAGGTAGAGGGCAAAAGGTGGGGCGGGGGCGGGGCCCTGGGCGGAGTCTTTCACGGAACCGTGGACTAAGTATGGTGAACCTGAAACACGTGGTAGTGTATCAGAACCACCTGGGAGATTTGGGGGGCGCCTTATCCCAGTACTACACAGAATCTCGGAATGGGTTGAGGCTTTGTCCTTGTGTTTCTGCTTCCCCATGGGATTCTGAGGCGCAACCAGTTTGGTAAGTACTTCTAGGTCTTTTACAGACGTGAAAAGTAAGACGTAGTTGAGTTGCATACACCCTCATCTCCACCTCAGCCATTAGGAGAAAAGGAAGAAATGGAATAAAGAGCCTTAAACAAAATGTACGTTTGCAACACAGAAACTTAAGAGTTAGTCAAGGATGGGGTGTGTGTGTGTGTATTTAGTCGCTCAGTCGTGTCCCTCTCTTTGTGTCCCCATGGACTGCAACCAGCCAGGCCCCTTCCCATGGAACTTTCCAGGTAAGAATACTGCCCTTCCATGGCAACTTTCCAAGTTGCCATTTCCTTCTCTAGGGGATCTTCCCAACTCAGTGATGGAACCCACATCTCTTGGGTCTCCTGCCTGAGCAGGCAGATTGTTTACCACTAGAGCCACCTTGGAATTGACGTTAGCCAAGGAAGCAGCAGCAAAACTATAATAGAGTGGAGCCCTTAGCACATGGGGCTGCTGTGTGCCATTACACTGTGCAGTGGTCAGTGGTCCTGCTCAGTCATTGGTTAGTGCCATAGTGGGCCCCTCCCGTAAATAACTATCAATGGGTGACCGTTAGTGATCTTGCCAGGCCTTTGGTTGGTGTTGCAGTGAGCCCCACCAACAAATAACCGTCAATGAGTGACCCTTAGTAGGGGATTTAGCCAAGGGTCAGTGGAGTGTGGTCCTCAGGTAGAAAGTGAGGTAAGAGGCAGATCCTGTTCTTCCAGGGGGCTGGTCCAGCTCACCCTGCTTTGGGCCAGTGGGTGAATTAGGGGAGGGGGCAGGCAGGGAACAGTCTGGGGGTTGTGTCCCCCAGGGCTCCAGAGCCCTCACTACGCCCAGTGGCGGGGCCCAGGCCTCAGGGTGGTGGTGAACCTCTGCCCTGTCTTCCTCTCTGTGATATAATAGCAGCAGCCATCTGCATGGGCTACATTCTGCAGGATTTGGGCCCCCTAACTGACATTTGTGTGGCCTGAGGAGTCTGAGGGCCAGTTGTATCCTGGGTGCCTGGCTTCCTCAGTGATGACCGCTGTTCAGGATCTGGGGACCTGGCCCTGAGGGAGCCACTAGCTGAGAGCTACCTCTTCAGCCCTGGTGGGAGGACCCAGACTGGGTACTGGATGAACCCTCCTGGGCAGGGTAACCAGCAGGCCTATAACCCCCTCCTCTTGGCCAGGACCTCGGAGGGTGAAAGTTGAGTCTTGAGACTTTGCCCTTTATTGTCAGAACAGAGAGTAACGTTTGTTTGGTGGAGGTTTTTACAGGAGACTCCTTACCTGACCGTGACTGACTTCCAGAATAAAAGATCTGACACCAAGAAGTTTGAAACCAACCATGGCCCTCCCCCTCCTTTTCTATAAAAGGGTTTTGCTGAAAGCTTTTGGGGAGTTTGGGAATTTTATGGCATGAACCACCATCTCCTTGCATGGCCCAGCAATAAACCTTTCTCTACTCCAAACTCCAACGTTTTGGTATTGTTTGGCCTCACTGTGCATTGGGCACATGAATTTGCATTTCAGTAACAAAACCATGATCACAGAAAATTGGAGGCTGCTTGACTCTTCATCAATCCAATCTTCTGTCAATGTCCAAAACAAGACGATATTCCAAGCTCTGCTGATCCTCGCCTCAATATCTTTCTGATGCTTGATTTACTTCAGCTATGCTGTTGCCTGAAAGCTCTGCTGGTAAAGTTTCCTCCCGCAATGCAGGAGACCCCAGTTCAATCCCTGGGTTGGGACGATCTGCTGGAGAAGGGATAGGTTACCCACTCCAATATTCTTGGACTTCCCTTGTGGCTCAGCTGGTAAAGAATCCACCTGCAATGCGGGAGACCTGGGTTTGATCCCTGGATTGGGAAGATCCCCTGGAGAAGGGAAAGGCTACCCACTCCAGTGTTCTGTACTGTATAGACCTTGTCACAAAGAGTTGGACACTACTGAATGTCTTTCACTTCCCTTCACCCTGTTGACACCTTACTTAAGGGCCCCACCATAATGTGTTAGAGAGGCAGTTAGTGGGTTGTGAAGACAAACCAACAAGTTTCTGATTTTAGATCTGCTGTTTGCTAGCTCTATGATCTCAGGATAGTTAAACTAACTCCTCCAAATCTTAGTATTCCTGTAGGTAAAATGAAGATAAATACAAACTTGTAAAGTGCTCACAGTTAAAAAGTGCTTTAGAAGAGTGCCTGCATGCAAACAGTATTTACTCTTAGAAAAATTAATATTATTTTTACTGTTTGAATAGCCTTGCCAAATTGAAATGCTTTGCATGCTCTCTGTACTTATTACTCTGTGTCATTTCCTTGAAACACAATCTCCCTCAGATCTTATGTGATTACCTTTGGGTAATTCTTCTGAACATCCCATTCTCATTCCATAACTTGATGTAGAGACTCTCTTTATGTACTCCTTTATGTACATATGCCCTGTGTTGGCCTCTGTATTAGCCTCCTATTGTTGCTGTAACAAATGACTACAAATATGATAACTTAAAACAACACAGTTACATTTCTGGAGACCAGAAGTTCAAAATGGATCTCACTGGACTAAAGTTGGCAGGGCTGGATCTTTCTGGAGTCTCTACTGGATAATTCATTTTCTTTTTTCACCTTCTAGAGGCCATATGCATTCCTTGACTCATGTCTCCATCCTCCATTTTCAAAGTTGGTAGCATAGCATCTTCCAATCTCCTTTCACCCTTCCATCTGCCTTCATCTTAAAAGGACTCTAGTGATCAGATTGAGCCCACCAAAATAACCCAGGATATTCTCTTCATCTCATAATCTTTAACTTAATATCTACATAATATTTTGCAATGTAAACAAACATATTCATGGATCTGGGGGCTTAGGATGCAGATATCTTGTTGGGGGCATTATTTAGCCTACCATAGACTTGCAGAATTTACCTCACTGCATTATATTGTATATTTGTGTGTTTCCTCCAATGACATGTGAGCTTACTGAAGGTAGTTCTACCATTGTGGCTTATCACAATGCTTAGGTCAGAGTGTGGTGTTTAGTAGGACCTCAGTGAGTTCTTAACAGCTTTATTGAGGTGAAAATTTATATAGAGAACTGTGCATACTTAGCGTAAACATTTTTACTAGTTTGTTGATATTTACTGGCTAAGACACTAGATGATGCTTGAGTAGAGTTTTTGAAGGGCAAGTAGAACTTTCCCAAGCAGATAAGAGAAGAAGACTTTCTTGATAGAGAGATGGTAAACAACATGGGTTGGAAAAATCATTAGTCCTTGCTGAACCAGTATTGCTGGAACATGATGCATTCTGAGGAATTAACCTGGGAGTAGGGGTGTCAGGTCACAGACAGAATTTGGATTTACCCTGCAGACAGGTGATTCCCAAACCTGGCTGATTGTAATAACCTGGGTAGTCTTTTAAAAATAGAAAAATTTCAGGCCCCACTTTGGAAATTCTTATTCATTAGGTCTGAGTAAGATTCTGTGCTTTTTAAAAGATCCTTGTGAAGGTGGTCTGCATTAGGGATCCCTTGTTGAAAGTGCAAAGGGGACACTAAGTCTTAGGCTTGGCAATTTTGGTCACTTTGCATCAGAGGAGCAGCACTCGGGAAACAGATTTGAAAATGAGACTAGAGGAAAGGACATAATAATGTGATCTATTACAAAAGCTGAAGCAAGACATGATTAAGGCCTGAATTCAAACACTGGGACTGAGGATGAACAGGATGACTTATTTAGATATCTAGTATTTGGGTATTTAAACATCTAGTATGACTTCCAAACTGTTTGAGTTTGAGATGTGACACCCAAAAGAACCATTTTAAGTAGGTGGCAGGAATCATGAGATAACTTGTGATGCACTGAGTTTGAGATTGCCCATTGGGCTGCCCACAGGGTATGTCCAATTCACCAGTTAAATAAATGGGACTGTAGCTCAAAGAGTAATTTCTAAGGGAGGGAGTAGGATAACGTTTTTAGAAGCTTAGAAGGGAAGACAGAGTCTATGCAATAAAAGAGAGATGCAGGATCAAGCAGTGTACTCAGTTCGATTCAGTCGCTCAGTCATGTCCAACACTTTGTGACCCCGTGGACTGCAGCATGCCAGGCTTCCCTGCCCTTCACCACCTCCTGAAGCTTGCTCAAACTCATGTCCATTGAGTCGGTGATGCCATCGAACCATCTCATCCTCTGTCGTCCCCTTCTCCCACCTTCAATCTTTCCCAGCATCAGGGTCTTTTCAAATGAGTCAGTTCTTCCCATCAGGTGGCCAAAGTATTGGAGCTTTAGCTTCAGCAACAGTCCTTCCAATGAATATTCAGGGTTCATTTCCTTTATTCAGGGTTCATTTCCTTTAGGATTAAATGGCTGGATCTCCTTGCAGTCCAAGGGACTCTCAAGAGTCTTCTCCAACACCATAGGTCAAAAGCATCAATTTTGTAGTGCTCAGCTTTCTTTATACTCCAACTCTTACATCCATACATGACTACTGGAAAAACCATAGCTTTGACTAGACAGACCTTTGTTGACAAAGTAATGTCTCTGCTTTTTAATATGCTGTCTAGGTTGGTCATAGCTTTTCCTCCAAGGAGTAAGCGTCTTTGAATTTCATGGCTGTCACTGTCTGCAGTGATTTTGGAGCCCCCCCCCCCCAAAAAAAAAAGTCTCTCACTGTTTCCATTGTTTCCCCATGTATTTGCCATGAAGTCATAGGACTGGATGCTGTAATCTTAGTTTTCTGAATGTTGAGTTTTAAACCAACTTTTTCACTTTCATCAAGAGGCTCTTTAGTTCTTCTTTGCTTTCTGCCATAAGGGTCGTGTCATCTGTGTATCTGAGGTTATTGATATTTTTCCTGGCAATCTTGATTCCAGCTTGTGCTTCATGCAGGCCAGCGTTTCTCATGATGTACTCTGCATGTAAGTTAAATAAGCAGGGTGACAATATACAGCCTTGACATACTCCTTTCCCGATTTGGAACAAGTCTGTTCTTCTATGTCCAGTTCTAACTGTTGCTTCTTGACCCGCATACAAATTTCTCAGGAGGCAGGTCAGGGGGTCTGGTATTCCCATCACTTTCAGAATTTTCCACAGTTTATTGTGATTCACACAAAGTCTTTGGCATATTCAATAAAACAGAAGTATGCTTTTCTGGGAAAAAAAACCAGATGCTTTTCTGGAACTCTCTTGGTTTTTTTTGATGATCCAGTGGATGTTAGCAATTTGATTTCTGGTTCCTCTGCCTTTTCTAAATCCAGTTTGAACATCTGGAAGTTCACAGTTCACATACTGTTGAAGCCTGGCTTGGAGAATTTTGAGCATTACTTTGCTAGTGTGAGATGAATACAATTGTGTGGTAGTTTGAACATTCTTTGGCATTACCTTTCTTGGGTATTGGAATGAAAAGTGACCTTTTCCAGTGCTGTGGCCACTGCTGAGTTTTCTATATTTGCTGGCATATTGAGTGCAGCACTTTCACAGCATCATCTTTTAGGATTTGAAATAGCTCTTCTGGAATTCCATCACCTCCATTCGCTTTGTTCATAGTGATGCTTCCTAAGGCCCACTTGACTTTGCATTCCAGGATGTCTGGCTCTAGGTGGGTTATCACATCATTATGGTTATCTGGGTCATAAAGAACTTTTGAATAGTTCTGTATATTCTTGCCACCTCTTCTTAATATCTTCTGTTTCTACTCAGTCCATACCATTTCTGTCCTTTATTGTGCCCATCTTTGTGTGAAATGTTCTCTTGGTATGTTGAATTTTCTTGAAGAGATCTCTAGTCTTTCTGTTGTTTTCCTCTGTTTCTTTGCATTGATCACTGAGAAAGGCTTTCTTATCTCTCCTTGCTATTCTTTGAAACTCTGCATTCAAATTCAAACTCTGCATATCTTTCCTTTTCTCCTTTGCCTTTCACTTCTCTTCTTTTTTCAGTTATTTGTAAGGCCTCCTCAGACAACCATTTTGCCTTTTTGCAATTCATTTTCTTGGGGATGGCCTTGATCTCTGCCTGCTGTACGATGTCATTGAACCTCTATCCATAGTTCTTCAGGCACTCAGTCTATCAGATCTAATCCCTTGAATCTATTTGTCACTTCTGCTGTATAATCGTAAGGGGTTTATTTAGGTCATACCTGAATGGTCTAGTGGTTTTCCCTACTTTCTTCAATTTAAGCCTGAATTTGGCAATAAGGAGTTCATGATTTGAGCCACAGTCATCTCCTGGTCTTGTTTTTGCTGACTGTATAGAGCTTCTCCATCTTTAGCTGCAAAGAATATAATCAATCTGATTTCAATATTGACCATCTGTGTAGAGTCTTCTCTTGTGTTGCTGGAAGAGGGTGTTTACTACCACCAGTGCATTAACCGGTGCAAAACTCTGTTAGCCTTTTCCTATTTCATTTTGTACTCCTAGGGCCAAATTTGCCTGTAGTCCAGGTATCTCTTGACTTCCTATTTTGCATTCCAGTCTGCTATGATGAAAAGGACATCTTTTTGGGGTGATAGTTCTAGACAGTCTTGTATGTTTTCCTAGAACTTTTCCACTTTTGCTTCTTCAGCATTACTGGTTGGGGCCTAGGCTTGGATTACTGTGATATTGAATGGTTTGCCTTGGAAAGGAGCCAAGATCATTCTGCTGTTTTTGAGATTGCACCCAAGAACTGTATTTCAGACTCTTTTGTTGACTATAAGGGCTAGTCCTTTTCTTCTAAGGGATTCTTGCCCACAGTAGTAGATATAATGGTCATCTGAGTTAAATTCACCCATTCCAGTCCATCTTAGTTCACTGATTCCTAAAATCGATGTTCACTCTTGCCATCTCCTGTTTGACCACTTCTAATTTACCTTGATTCATGGACCTAACATTCCAGGTTCCTATGCAATATTGTTCTTTACAGCATCAGACTTTACTTCCATCACCAGTCACATCAACAACTGGGCATTGTTTTTGCTTTGGGTCTGTCTCTTCATTCTTTCTGGAGTTATTTCTCCACTTTTCTCCAGTAGCATATTGGGCACCTACTGACTGGGGAGTTAATCTTTCATTGTCATACCTTTTGCCTTTTCATACTGTTCATGGGGTTCCCAAGGCAAGAATACACAAGCAGTGTATTGTTTTGTCCTAATTTTAAGGATAGTGTATCAGTCAGGGTCCCACCAGTCAAAAAAAAAAAAAAAAAAAAAAGCAATAGGAAAGAAATTGGCTATAGGGATTGGATAGTCAAATCTAAAATCCATGTGAAAGTGAAAGTGAAGTCACTCAGTCATGTCTGACTCTTTGTGACCCCACAGACTGTAGCCCACCAGGCTTCTCAGTCCATGGGATTTTCCAGGCAAGAGTACTGGAGTGGGTTGTCATTTCCTTCTCCAGGGGATCTTCCCAACCCAGGGATCAAACCCAGGTCTCCTGCATTGTAGGCAGATGCTTTTACGTCTGAGCCGGGGAAGTCCCTAAAATCCATAGGGCAGGCAGTCAGGCAGGAGCTGAAGCTGCAGTCTACAGATGGAATTTCTTCTCTTTTTTGTCCTCAGGGAAATAGTTCTGTTCTCAAGGCCTTTTAAACTGATGGGATCAGTTTTATCCAGATTACCCAGGATAATCTCCTTTACAAAAAGTCAACTGATTGCAGCTGATAATCACATAAACAGAATACCTTCATAGCAGCACCTAATCTAGTGTGATTGAATAACTGGGTACTGTAGCCTAGCCAAGCTGACACATAAAACTGACCATCACAGACAGGAAATGACCTCATCACCTAAATAGGCTAAGGGAAATGGGGCCAAAAGAGTGAGAGAAGCTGGACCTACTAAAGGGATGAAGGGGAGAGAACTGATGAAGGAAGAGCCATTAAGTATTCATTCAGCAGTTTTTGAGCATCAGCTGTTTCCCAGACACCACACTAGGTCCCAGAGGAGCAAGCAAGGGTGGGATCAAGTGCTCAGGTAGAGGGGTTGTCTTAAAGATCAAGAAATCTTGATTCTCTGAGCCAGGAAGATAAAGATAGCTTTAGACATGGTATTTTTGAGTTTTGGCAGGAAGATTCCCCCGGAGGAGGGCATGGCAATCCACTCCAGTATTCTAGCCTGGAGAATCCCCATGGACAGAAGAGCCTGAAAGGCTGTAGTCCATAGGGTCGCAAAGAGTCAGACATGACTGAAGCAACTTAGCATGCAACAGAAAGATGAGGGAGCCCCAGAAAGAGAGCTCCTATGGTGTCAGTGAAGAAGAATTTGCAGTCATTACCAAGAATGGAGGGCAGGGAGATGGATTCTGGATGAACAGTGGATATTTAAAATTGGAGCTTCCTTAGCAACCTAGATGTCCATCAGCAGATGAATGGATAAGAAAGCTATGGTACATATACACAATGGAGTATTACTCAGCCGTTAAAAATAATACATTTGAATCAATTCTAATGAGGTGGATGAAACTGGAGCCTATCATACAGAGTGAAGTAAGCCAGAAAGAAAAACACCAATACAGTATACTAACACATATATATGGAATTTAGAAAGGTGGTAATGATAACCCTGTATGCAAGACAGCAAAAGAGACATAGATGTATAGAACAGTCTTTTGGACTCTGTGGGAGAGGGCGAGGGTGGGATGATTTGGGAGAATGGCACTGAAATATGTATAATATCATATGTAAAACGAATCACCAGTCCAGGTTTGATGCAGGATACAGGATGCTCAGGGCTGGTGCACTGGGATGACCCAGAGGGATGGGATAGGGAGGGAGGTGGGAGGGGGGTTCAGGATAGGGAACATGTGTACACCCGTGGTGGATTCATTTTGATGTATGGCAAAACCAATACAACATTGTAAAGTAATTAGCCTCCAATTAAAATAAATAAATTTATATTTTTAAAATTTCAAAAAAAATAATAAAATAAAAGTGTCTCTGGTAAATTGTATTCAGCAAGTGTTGGATCCAAACCCAGCAAAAAAATTAAAAGTGGAACTTCCTTGAAATGGGGGATGGGCTCTGTATATTAGGGAGAAAGTAAGTACTTGGGGCCATGCTTTTAAATTTTTGAGTTTGCAAAGAAAGACTGCCACAGACACAAATTACATTGAAATAGAAACTTGTTCATCTCATTAGCAATTCAAGAAATACAGGTTAAAATAATTTCAAGGTATTGCCAAATAAGAGTAAATGCGTTGTGTCCCATTGTGTCCCTCTAGGGCTTCAGAAAAAAAATTTAGAGAAGTTATCCTTTTTTGTTATAATCATGAAAATGAAAAGTGATATATTCACACGAGTCAGTGGTTTTCTACTATATTGGCAGTGGAGTTTTTTTCCCCACAAAAATCTTGACATAGAAATGAAATGTATAAAACAATAGAAGCAGAATTGAAGTGGTTTAGGATGCAAGGGAGAACTCAGCACTCTCACATAAAGTCCTTCTGCCCAGACTCCTAGAAGTACCTCATAAGACACTTCCTAGGAACAGTTTGGATTCTACTGTTGTATTAATTAAAACATGCATTAATATGAGCAGTTTTTCATGATACATTAAAATATTTTAAAGCAGTTTAGAAAACTACGTACAACATGATTTCATGAAAAAATATGCATCCACATTGAGAAAGAGGTCTGGAAGGATCTAAATCAAGGTGTTAACAATGATTATCTTCTCAGCAGTAAGATGGATTTTTTTTTCATCTAGGAGCTTGTTTGTATTTTCTAGTTAAAGAAAATAAGTGTGTTGCTATTGTAATGAGAAAAAATTATTTTTAATGCTAAATAGTGTATCATCAAACTCTTAGGATATGTGTGCACATGTGTGTGTGTGTGCATATGCCAGTATGTTCAGACACACACTTTTTGGCCCATCCAGCTGTGGTTTCTCAGCTCCAATCCCATGCATTGCTGTGGGATGCTGGGGCTGGGATTCTTCAAGACCAAGTGGTCTTTACCAGCTGGCAGTTATAACAATAATTGACCACTAGAGGGAGATTGGAAGGTAGGAAGAGACGAGAAGGGACTTGTTCCTTCCTGTCTTCTTATTCCTGACAATGTTGCCCAGCAGCAGCTCTTCATCCCCAATAATGGCTGTTGCTTCTAGTCCCTGACTCATTTTTACACACTTGCAGAATTGACACTTCAGAGGTGCTAGCAGCACCTGGGTGATGCTCTCTTGTCAAAGATCTGGGTCGCAATTCTGCAGATCCCTTCCTCCAAAAGTCTGAATTCTGGTAACCCCAAACTGGTAATCCCCTTTTTCCTCCAGCTCCAAGGGTTGCAACTGCTTTCAGCAGTTATCTCTGTGTTACCTCAGTGTTATACATGTGCTTTTCAGTTCTTAAACATTTAACCAATTCGTTATATTCTCTCTGGTGAATAGTATGATTCTGTTTTATTAGCAGGATTCTTGGAACAAGAAGTGGTCCTAGGAAACAGCCCCCAAAATGGGATTCTTAGGTTGATTTGAGCATGCCCTTAGCTTTGAACAAGGTAGTGGTCTCTTTACCAAGAGGAAATAAGGTTTGAGTATCTATGATATGTTCTGACATCATGCTTAATACCTGTGGTTGACTGGGATGAAATACCTTCTGTGGCCCTAAGGGGACCAAATGACTGTTATGGTAGCAAAGATGCTTCTGTAAGAAATGACAGCCTTAGATCATTAACTCTCAGCTCAAGTCACAGAGAATCAGAGAGTTTCCCATGGTTACTCTACACTGGATTAAACCAAATGTATTGATATGGGTCATTATATCAGTTACTAAAGCTCTTACGGTTAGAAGTGTATCTAATTTTTTTTTTTTTTTTTTGGTTGCCAGAAACGTAAACTCAACTATAGCCTATGCTCCATGAAGATAAAATTGTGCCAGATTTTTCCTGGCACAACGTAGAAGAAGGAATCCAAAGACTCAGAGAGATCGAAATGGTGGAGCAGATATATAATCATCAACTTGCACACCCCCCTTCAACTACATCCTCTGAGAGTTCACTCCCTCCACTGAGGCACTGAGAAAGGCATTAATGACAGGCCCTCAATATCCTCACAAAGTTCTGTGATGACTGTCTTCTGTAGGTTATGGTGATGGTAAAAGATACCACCATTGAAACTGGCTCCCTGATTTCAGTGAAGATGATGGGATCCCAGAATGACAAAGGCCAGGTGGCAACAATTAACTATAAGAGGCAAGGTGAGGGCATTTACTATAATGGGCAATCGAGATAAAATGTTAACCAAATTGTTTTGACTAGCAGGAATCTTTAGTAGTAGCTAACTGATCATGGTATCTATATGAATTTATCAGATTGCAGCCTATTAAAATATTACTTCATTCAGAGAAGGAGAAATATCATATGACATCCCTTACATATGGGATCTAAAAAGAAATGATACAAATTAATTTACTTATGAAAGAGAAACAGACTCACAGACTTAGAGAATGGACTTGTGCTTGTGGGGGAGAAAGATGGGGGAAGGGATAGTTCAGAGTTTGGAATAGACATGTACACCCTGCTATATTTAAAACAGATAACCAACAAGAACTGTATAGCACAGGGAACTCTACTCAGTGTTATGTGGCAGCCTGGATGGGAGAGAGTTTGAGGGAGAACGGATACATGTATATGTAATGCTGAGTCTCTTTGCTGTTCACCTGAAACTGTCACGACATTGTTAATCAGCTATGCTGCTGCTGCTAAGTCGCTTCAGTTGTGTCCGACTCTGTGCAACCCCATAGACGGCAGCCCACCAGGCTCCTCCGTCCATGGGATTCTCCAGGCAAGAACACTGAAGTGGGTTGCCATTTCATTCTCCAATGCATGAAGGTGAAAAGTGAAAGCTCAGTTGCTCAGTCGTGTCTGACTCTTCGTGGCCCCATGGACTGACTGCAGCCCACCAGGCTCCTCCGTCCCTGGGATTCTCCAGGCAAGAACACTGGAGTGGGTTACCATTTCCTTCTCCAGTTAGTCAGCTATACCCCAATACCAAAAAAAAAAAAAAAAAGTCAAAAAATATAGTACTTCATTTCTGTCGCAGTGGCCAGAAACCTAATTTGAGCACCCAAATGGAGAGGAGACATGACTCCTTACTCAGTTTCCAGACTTAAACAAGTTCAATACCATAGAATCTCTTGATGAACAAGGAAGCTGGTACAAAGATGTTCCTGAGAGTCATTTGCAGTGACAAAACTTTAGAAAGATACAATCATCATGTATCAGTTACCTATTGATGGTTAGCAGTCAACATACCCATGACTCAATCATTTTATTGCTTACAGTTCTGTGGGGTCAGGAGTTTTGCCAGGGCTCTGAAGGGATGTGTTGTCTCATCCACATAGTGTTGGCTGGGGGCTTTACTAGGTTTGGAGGACCCCGAAGGCCTCACAAGTCTGGCACTCCCATTGGCATGACTCAGATGGCTGAGGTGAGCTGGGATGGCTGGGTCTCCCTTTTCCCATGTTATTAGCAGGGTTCACAGTATGTCTGGGTCCTTGTTTCTCCTCCATGTGGTTTCTCTATCCACATGGCATCTCATCCTCTAGGACCCGTCTCCCTGTGTAGACTCCCTCTAAAGGATAACCTGAACTTCTTTACATGCAGCCTGATCCATGAGGAGCAAAAGCAGATGCTGTCAGGCCTCTTAGAGTCTGAACTCAGAAGTCCCCAGATACTATTTCCATCACACTTTGTTGGTCAAAACAAGTCAGAAGGGCAGCATAAATTCAAGGAATGGGGAAACAGACACCAGCTTTTGTTCGAAAAAGCAGTAAAGGCATATTTCAAAGAGGTGTGGACCCAGAGAGACCCAATTCAGTCACAGGGTTTATTTTAAACAACCTAGTACATTTTAATAAACATTTCTCTTAAGAAATTAAGGTACATCCATACAGCGAGAAATGGAGTAGGCAAAATTGCTGTAGCAAAAAGACTCGCAAATATATAATAGTCCAAACACAATAGATGTTTATTCTCACCCATACTGTATTCAACACACGATTATTCAAAATTGTAGTCTCCCTCCATCCTTTGACTTTGAATTCCCCTCGGGCCTTATCATCTTCTGCATCTGGCTGTAAGAAGAGATGACATAAAGGAGACACACTCGCCTTTTAAAAGCACTGGCCCAGGAATAGCACACACTACATTCACTCCTATTCTTTTCAGTTCAGTTCAGTTGCTCAGTCATGTCTGACTCTTAGGGACCCCACGGACTGCAGCATGCCAGGCTGAATTCACTGTTCTTACTAACTCCTGGAGCTTGCTCAAACTCATGTCCATTGAGTCGGTGATGCCATCCAGCCATCTCATCCTCTGTTGTCCCCTTGGATGGATGGCATCACCAACTACACCTAACTGCAAAGAAGCCTGGAAATGTAGCCTAGCTGCATGCCCAAGGAGAAGGAAATAGATTTTGATGAACAGCTAGGAGAATCTGCCACAATCACTTTTTAGGGATAGGCAATGACCCAGGGAAATGCTCACATGTTAAATGAATGAAAGAGATGATAAAACTTTGTATACACTATGATTCCAAGTCAGGGAAGGGGCAAAAGGAAATGTATATCTGGAGTGAATATGATGCCAAGATTTTTATTTCTGGTTGGTGAAAGTACAAGTTTTCTATTCTTTTTATTTTCAGAATTAGGTTCAGTGAACACAAATCTTTTCCATAACATGACAATATGTTTAAATGTTAAAGTACCTAAATTATAAACTCGAAGCACTCTTTTAGCATCATGACTGACAATCAAGCTCTCTCAACTCCTAGAAGCTCATAGAAATGTAAAGAAAAAAAATGCCCATTGATAGATAGCATATTTGCCACTCTGTTTTCTGAAGTATTTAGGGACCAGCATACAATTTCAACACAGATAATTCCTAATTTAGAAAAGTCATTCCTAAGTCCATCCTTTGAAACTGAATGTATTCTCCCACAAAGTGAAGGTAAAGCATGATGATTAGGACCGAGAGCTAGCCCACCAAAGCCAGTTTCCTCCAACCAATCATGATGTCCCAGCCATTGGTTCTCTAGAGGACAATCCTGGATCCCAGGATTGTTACAGAAAAGTGCATTCCACCATCAAGATCAAAATAGCAGGAACACACCTTCCCTCAGCTTGGGTTACCCTCACCCCCAGCAAGCTCTGGCAGCCAGAGTCAGAGCTTGTACCCTTCCCTGTCCCTAGAAACATTTGCTGCACCAGGTGGGAAGTGGAAGCTGGGATCTATTAGCAGTGGAGCCCCTGGCGTGATAGGAGCAAGAAAGTGGAGGAAAAGCAGGACTCCGGGCGTCTGCAAGGGTGCCCATATGGCATGATCACATGAGACGCAGGATTCTGAGGGAGACGTGATGTCAGATCAGGATGATGGGGGAAAGGCTGCAGACGTCTAGCGTAGGGAGGAGGTGCTTTCATCGTTCACTTTCCCTCTCATAGACGAGAGATCTTGAATACTTCAGTTCTCCATCCCAGGTCATCTTCATCCCAGTTCCTTCACTGTCCTCATCTCCAGTAACCTTCACATCCTCTTCACTTCAGTCACATAACTCTCAAGTCATATCCCAAATCTTGCTGCCATCCAAAATTATTCCATATCTGATGTCACAAATTCAGACGTTTCTTTCTGATGATAATGTCTTATTTTTTCAACCTTCTCACTCAAGTCACTCCTTACAAATCTGGTCTTAAGCCTCACTGGATCACCAGTCCTTAATCCCTTACTCTCTTCTCATCAGTACCCTTCCACTTCCACCCTTCTTTGTATATAGCTTAGATACTCCCAGTCCATTGCGCACCAGTGTTATCAATCCCCTCTCTCTGTTACACTTCCATCACATTTGCCTGACCAATGTCCAACCCTTTATTAGTTCTATTCTCTGAATTTTCTGTAATTATGGGGAAGAAACACTAAAGTTCTCAGATAAGAGCTCTCTCAACTTACTAATGTCAAACCTACAATTTTACTTGTCCCTCCAACCATCATATCTTCCATTCCTCCAGTTACGATGGATAAGGTGATCCTCTTCTCACCCAAGATGAATCCCTTCATTGTCCGTCTGCATCTAGTAAAAGCTTTTTCAGAAAAAGGATCATGTGTGCTTGTTAACTGCTGCCTTCTAGGACTTGGCAGAAGTAGGCATAAGAACGAGTACACAGTATTTATCAAATGAATAGCTTTGATGAATTAAGGAAAAGGTAGGGACAGAGGGAAGGAAATAAAACAGTTATTCCTCCTCTCATTTTGCTGTTTTTGGTTAGAAGAGAGAATAGTATTCTGAGAAAGAGAGGAGAATTTTCTCATACATAAAGGACAGAGGTTGATCAAGAATTGACAGTATCTGAACTGTTAATAATTCTTACATTGTAAAATTCACCTGAATGGCACCTATTCAGTTCAGTTCAGTTCAGTCACTCAGTCGTGTCCGACTCTGCGACCCCATGAATCGCAGCACGCCAGGCCTCCCTGTCCATCACCAACTCCCGGAGTTCACTCAGACTCACGTCCATCGAATCCGTGATGCCATCCAGCCATCTCATCCTCTGTCATCCCCTTCTCCTCCTGCCCCCAATCCCTCCCAGCATCAGAGTCTTTTCCAATGAGTCAACTCTTCGCATGAGGTGGCCAAAGTACTGGAGCTTCAGCTTTAGTATCATTCCTTCCAAAGAAATCCCAGGGCTGATCTCCTTCAGAATGGACTGGTTGGATCTCCTTGCAGTCCAAGGGACTCTCAAGAGTCTTCTCCAACACCACAGTTCAAAAGCATCAATTCTTCAGCGCTCAGCTTTCTTCACAGTCCAACTCTCACATCCATACATGACCACAGGAAAAACCATAGCCTTGACTAGACAGACCTTAGTCAGCAAAGTAATGTCTCTGCTTTTCAATATGCTATCTAGGTTGCTCATAACTTTTCTTCCAAGGAGTAAGCGTCTTTTAATTTCCTGGCTGCAGTCACCATCTGCAGTGATTTTGAAGCCCAAAAAAATAAAGTCTGACACTGTTTACACTGTTTCCCCATCTATTTCCCATGAAGTGATGGGTCCAGATGATCCCATCTTTGTTTTCTGAATGTTGAGCTTTATGCCAACTTTTTCACTCTCCTCTTTCACTTTCATCAAGAGGCTTTTTAGTTCCTCTTCACTTTCTGCCATAAGGGTGGTGCCATCTGCATATCTGAGGTTATTGATATTTCTCCTGGCAATCTTGATTCCAGCTTGTGTTTCTTCCAGCCCAGCGTTTCTCATGATGTACTCTGCATAGAAGTTAAATAAGCAGGGTGACAATATAAGTTAAAAGCAGGGTGACATATAAGTTAAATAAACAGGGTGACTTGACACACTCCTTTTCCTATTTGGCACCTATTAGCTTCATATAATTTATTTCCCTGAGAAAAATTCTTCCTTTAGAATAAATTTCTGTCATCTAGAGTAATTTTATGTACAAATTCTATTCACCCTTTAATTCCTAGTTCAGAGGCCCCTTGTTTCTTCTCCCCCCAAAGCTGGCACTTGCCTCTTCCATTTCGGAACTTGCATCTTGCTTTCTACCTCCCGCTCTTATGATACTGACTGACAGCATTCTGCTTTGTTCTTGAGGCGTTTGTCCTGAGTTCTCTAAGCAACTTCATCCAGGGATTGTGTATCTTCCCTCCTGCTGGCACATGGATTCTCAGTAAATATTGTAGAATATATACTGAATGAATTAAGTAACGAATAAAAAGCCTTTCAATAAGAACCAAGTACTAGCCTGGCATTAAGAATTTCTCAATTCAAGAAACATGATAGCTCTAGAAGTCACTGGAACACATTTGAAAGGCCATGCATACATATTCATACTGTGTTAATGAGGCATACTATAGTCTCCAAAAATTTTCCTTGATTATAAAAGGCATCCTGTCAGAGGTTTTAATTTAAAAAACATGCTTCCACCTGATCATACTTTTTGAAAATGTTGGCATTTTTAGGTCTGTAAAAAGAAAGCATGTTTTCTTTTAAAAAGTACTTCATGCAAAAGTCTTAAGGAGATTGCCTCTCACTTGTACTTAGAACTTTCAGAAGATATAAGACTAGCATGTTTCATTTGAATTCCTGAAGTGAGTTTTGGTTTGGATTTTGATCTGAATGTATAGGTATAAATCCCAGTTTAGTGTCTGGAGAATATAAGGATTATACTTTTCCTGGTCAAATACTGGTTTTCACTTTTTGGAAATGTATAAAAATAACCACTTACAAGAATCTTATAATTATCATGTAAAGATACATAAAGTGATGGTTGATGAAAAGGAAGAGTTTAGAGAAAAAAAAGGGAAATGAGTCCCCAACAAGCAGAAATAAAAAGAGAGTGGAATTAAAGCTCCCATTATTGAGAAATCAGACTCTTATAAAGCAACCTTTTAGACTCCATTCAGTATATACTTTTATTATAACATCTAGCTTCACAGTAGAGTATTACTTAATAGCTTTAAGTGTAATTATTTCCCCATCGACATTTGCATATACACCTTGACAGCTTTGCTGAGAAATCAAATTTCTCAGTTGTGGCTTCTTCAATATCGCATCTCTCCACCAGAGGGCAGCAAGAAGCTGTGACCAGATTACCCTCTAAAGGCTCCTGGCTTCATTAAGAAACCAAGCAGAATTTAATCTACAATCCAACTCGCCAGTGGAATCCTAGCTTTGCAGCTTCAGACAAAATGGAGACAAATTGGCTTATTCCTGGCAGAGGAGATTCAAATAATCAAAGGAATGTCTTACAGCAAAGTAGATACACATGATTTCAAGGCTTTACCCCCAACTTGGAAGCAAGTCATGTGACCTGAAGGTTTAGCTTTGGTCAGGAGTGGCATAAACCAAGTTCATCTTCAAGGAGCTGAGTCACTTGACCCCGGGAATGGCAAGACTTTTTTTAAAAGTTGATAATCAGATATATTTTTTTCTACATTAAAGACTCAGTGCCCAAGAACTGGTCTTGGAGAAAATAAAATTATTATTCCTACTCTTTGACAGCCTTGAGGCAAAATTTCCAAGTCAAAAGGAAGAGTTTAGAGAAAATATGAGAAATGAGCTCCCAACAAACAGATATAAAAAGAGAGTGGAATTAGCCTTGAGGCAAAATTTCCAAGTCAAATTTATAAGGTGTATAGGGATTTGGTTGCTTGTTTTGCTTTCTTCTTTCTTGCCAGTTACCTCCTGAGAGCTGGGCATGGATCAGTAAAATCCCTCTGCTGTGGCTGCCAGCAAGTCTGTGCCTGATTTGGCGCATTTCTGAGAAGGTACCAGAGCCTCTAGTGGAACATAACACCCTAGTACTAAGCCAAGGGACGGAGCCAAGCCACATTTCAGTGTCTGCCACTGAACCAAGCTGCAAGCAGGGGCCATCTTTTCTGCTCAAAACGTTGTTACTGAAATCCTTCATGTGTTTGCTTTTGCGACTAAACTGGTCAAAAAAATGTTCTTTAAAATTAGGATTGACTTAGAAAGGAGATAGTCTCTCTTATGCCCAAAATTTCCAAAAGACACGTCATCTGTGCACCCGGATACACTCACAAAAACACACATGCACACTTGCCAAGAAACAAAAAGTTCTCAGGAGGATCATGCTCCTAAGAGCTTTCTCTCTTTTATACCAGTATTTATTACTGCCTGTTCTCATAAAATCTACTTTGGGAGATTCTGGCATAGCAAGAATTTTGCCTCAGGAATGTGTAAGAAAACATGATCAGGCAGTAAGCAGATAAACAGTGACAAGGCACTCAACTGTGACCTTCCCAGGTAGTGCTAGGGGTAAAGAACTCTCCTACCAATGCAGGAGACATAAGAGTCATGGGTTCAATTCCTGGGTCGGGAAGATCTCTTGGAGGAAGGCGTGGCAACCCACTCCAGTACCCTTGCCTGGAAAATCCCATGGACAGAGGAGCCTGGTGGGCTACAGTCCATAGGGTTGCAAAAAGTCAGAAATGACTGAAGCGACTAAGCATGCATGTACTCAAGAGTGGTAAAGCCAATAAATGGAGTCACATCCAGCTCAGGGCAACTCTAGGATAAAAATTAAGGATATTAAAGTCAACATTGAAAATCTCTCCCCATGAGCATGTAGGCATCACAAGACAGGAATGTTAAGTTCCTTGTTCTAAGAAGCAGCTCTTCAGTTCTTCGTTCTGTCTTAAGTGGCTAAGATGCTCAATATTTGTCAAGTGAATACTTAAGAAAGTTACCACATCAGAGACCAATATCTCCTAGTGAGTCCATTTCAGATAATCTTTCTCCCCTTCCAGCATGAAAGCAAATTATGATTTCCTCAGTTGAACAAAGTTGACAAAGTTGTCTAGTGTCAAGGGACCATGTTGTATGCGTCTTTAACAACAATCATAACCAGAGAGGCAAGCTGCTCAACCCAGAGAGCCCGTGTGAACAGACTGATTGAGTGAAGTCGCTCAGTCGTGTCCGACTCTTTGCTACCCCATGGACTGTAGCCTACCAGGCTCCTCTGTCCAAGGGATTTTCCAGGCAATAGTACTGGAGTGGATTGCCATTTCTTTCTCCAGCGGATCTTCCCGACCCAGGGATCGAACCCGGATCTCCCGCATTGTAGACAGACGCTTTCCCATCTGAGCCACCAGGGAAGTCCCGTGTGAACAGAGACTAATTGTATATCCTCTTTTTATTTGCTAAATCTGGCAACACTACCCCAGAGAGAGTGTGAGATGGAAATCTTCATTTATTCAATCGTGTGAACAGAGACTGATTGAATATATGAAGATTCCCATCTCACACTCTCTCTGGGGTAGTGTTGCCAGGTTTAGCAAATAAAAAGAGGATGTACAATTAAATTTGAATTTCAGGTTAATAAATTTATCATATGACAAAGACTTATATCCTAAAAAAAGAAAAGTTCACTGAGTAAAATTCAAAATTAATTGGGTGTCCTGTATTTTGATCTGACAATTCTAATCTGCAGCATATACTTCCTGAGCAAAATAGTAGAAGAGTTGTCTGACCTTAAAAGTGTGACCTTCCTCTCAGGTAACACAGGTTGTATTAATAATATCTTTTTAACTTCAATGTATGAATGCCACTGTCAACAATGGTGACATTGTATGGTGACAACAATGGGTTCCATTTAATTCCTTTAGGTGTGCCATGGAAAATTCCAGAATTTGGAAACATCCTTTAAACTCAAAGTTTTGAACACCACTAGTACAGAGTCTTTGGTAACCTATGTTCTTTGAGCTGAATGAAAGGTCTGCCCTATAACATTGTTCATCTGTGTACTTTGGGAAATAATTTTTGGGCAAATAACATTCAGTATCACAGTAATCCAAGTCTATGCCTTGACCAGTAATGCTGAAGAAGCTAAAGTTCAACGGTTCTAGGAAGACCTACAAGACCTTCTAGAACTAACACCCGAAAAAGATGTCCTTTTCATTATAGGGGACTGGAATGCAAAAGTAGGAAGTCAAGAAATACCTGGAGTAACAGGCAAATTTGGCCTTGGATTGCGGAATGAAGCAGGCAAAAGGCTAATAGAGTTTTGCAAAGAGAACACACTGGTCATAGCAAATACCCTCTTCCAACAACACAAGACTCTACACGTGGACATCACCAGATGGTCAACACTGAAATCAGATTGATTATATTCTTTGCAGCCAAAGGCGGAGAAACTCTATACAGTTAGCAAAAACAAGACCAGGAGATAACTGTGGCTCAGATCATGAACTCCTTATTGCCAAATTCAGACTTAAATTGAAGAAAGTGGGAAAAACCACTAGACCATTCAGGTATAACCTAAATCAAATCCCTTACAATTATACAGTGCAAGTGAGAAATAGATTCAAGGGATTAGATCTGATAGACAGAGTCCCTGAAGAACTATGGACGGAGGTTCATGACATTGTACAGGAGGCAGGGATCAAGACCATCCCCAAGAAAAAGAAATGCAAAAAGGCAAAATGGTTATTTGAGGAGGCCTTAAGAATAACTGAAAAAAGAAGAGAAATGAAAGGCAAGGAAAAAGGGAAAGATATACCCATTTGAATGCAGAGTTCCAGAAAATAGTAAGGAGAGATAAGAAAGCCTTCCTCAGTGATCAATCAATGCAAAGAAATACAGGAAAACAATAGAATGGGAAAGACTAGAGATCTCTTCAAGAAAATTAGAGATACCAAGAGAACATTTCATGCAAAGATGTGCACAATAAAGGACAGAAATGCTATGGACCTAATAGAAGTAGAAGATATTAAGGAGAGGTGGCAAGAATACACAAAAGAACTATTAAAAAAAAGATCTTCATGACCCATATAACCACAATGGTGTGATTACCCGCCTATACCCAGATACCTTGGAATGTGAAGTCAAGTGGCCCTTAGGAAGCATCATTACGAACAAAGTTAGTGGAAGTGATGGAATTCCAGTTGAGCTATTTCAAATCCTAAAAGATGATGCTGTGAAAAGTGCTGCACTCAATATGCCAGCAAATCTGGAAAACTCAGCAGTGGCCACAGCACTGGAAAAGGTCAATTTTCATTCCAATCCCCAAGAAAGGCAATGCCAAAGAATGCTCAAACTACTGCATAATTGCATTCATCTCACACACTAGCAAAGTAATGCTCAAAATTCTCCAAGCCAGGCTTCAATAGTATGTGAACCGTGAACTTCCAGACATTCGAGATGGATTTAGAAAAGGCAGAGCAACCAGAAATCAAATTGCCAACATCTGCTGGATCATCAAAAAAGCAAGAGAGTTCCAGAAAATCATCTACTTCTGCTTTATTGACTATGCCAAAGCCTTTGACTGTGTGGATCACAACAAACTATAGAAAATTCTGAAAGAGATGGGAATACCAGACCACCTGACCTGCCTCCTGAGAAATCTGTATGCAGGTCAGGAAGCAACAGTTAGAACTGGACATGGAACAACAGACTGGTTCCATACTGGGAAAGGAGTGCATCAAGGCTGTATATTGTCACCCTGCTTATTTAACTTCTATGCAGAGTACATCATGAGAAACACTGGGCTGGAAGAAGCACAAGCTGGAATCAAGATTGCTGGGAGAAATATCAATAACCTCAGATATGCAGATGACACCACCCCTACGGCAGAAATCGAAGAACTAAAGAGCCTCTCAGTGAAAGTGAAAGAGGAGACTGAAAAAGTCATCTTAAAACTCAATTCAGAAAACTAAGATCATGGCATCTGGTCCTATTACTTCATGGGAAATAGATGGGGAAACAGTGAAAACAGTGACAGACTTTATTTTGAGGGGCTCCAAAATCACTGCAGATGGTGACTGCAGCCATGAAATTAAAAGACATTTGCTCCTTGGAAGAAAAGTTAGGACCAACCTAGGTGGCATATTAAAAAGCAAAGACATTACTTTGCCAACAAAGGTCTGTCTAGTCAAGGCTATGGTTTTTCCAGTGGTCATGTATGGATGTGAGAGGTCAACTATAAAAAAGCTGAACACCAAAGAATTGATGCTTTTGAACTGTGGTGTTGGAGAAAACTCTTGAGAATCTCTTTGACTGCAAGGAGGTCCTACCAGTCCGTCCTAAAGGAAATCAGTCCTAAATATTCTTTGGAAGGACTGATGCTGAAGCTGAAACTGCAACACTTTGGCCACCTGATGTGAAGAACTGTTTTGAAAAGACCCTGATGCTGGGAAAGATTGAAAGTGGGAGGAGAAGGGGACAACAGAGGATAAGATGGTTGGATGGCTTCACTGACTCAATGGACATGAGTTTGAGTAAATTCTGGGAGTTGGTGATAGACAGGAAGGCCTGACGTGCTGCAGTCCATGGGGTCACAGAGAGTTGGAGGACTGAACGACTGAACTGAACCTTTGTTTAGAAGGTTGAAACTAGGCTTAGGAAGTTCTGTGTTTCCTGAGTGATTTCCAGCCCAGTCATCTACCTCCTGATCATGAAGTGGTAATAAAACCCAGTTCTGAGTGGGAGAGGAATTCATAACACAGCAGTGTGGGAGGAAAGGTACTGAATTAAGCAATGATAATACAAACTCAGTTTTTCCAACTTGAGTATGGCTTAGAAGATTTCTATTCGCAAACATCATATATTAGTCCTGGACCAGAGCCAGGCTTTTGGGAAAACTCATACCTAACTGTAAGCTAAAGTGATCAGTTTCTGGTTACAGTCTCAGAGGCACCTAGTCCACCTGTACCCAGCTCAGCCCTTGTGCTTCACGGGTCAGTTCAGCCAGAAGGCTCAGGGGATAACTTTGGGCACTTTGGATGGACATAGGGATGGGAGGTGAAGGAGTGGCTTGGGGCAGAGGAATTTAGCTGGTAATCAGGAAAGGGAGACATAGGAATGAACTCTTATCCATAAGAAAATCTTTGTTCAGATGATCTCAAAGTTTAGTTACAGAATTTTATAAAGAAAATGTTCCTTTGTCACTTGTAAGCATTATTGCTTCTTATTGAACTGTACTATAAATGAGTACCATTGACTAAAAGGATACCAACCAAATGAATAAAAATAAAACTCTTACCTTCCTAGAAATCTCCATTATATCATATGGTGTTTAAGACCTTTCACAAATTAATGCCAATCTATCTTTCCAATCTCATTTCCTACTACTTCTTTCTAAGACTGTCATACTCTATACCCCAGCGTTTCTGAGCCTCAGCATTATCAGCATTTTGAATGGGATAATTCTTTGTTGTAAAGAACTGTCCTGTGTAGTTCTTATTGTATTGTAAGATATTAGCAACATGTCCAGCTTCTACCCACTTAGTTCAGTTCAGTTCAGTCTCTCAGTCGTGTCCAACTCTTTGTGACCCCATGAATTGCAGCATGCCAGGCCTCCCTGTCCATCACCAACTCCCAGAGTTTACCCAAACTCATGTCCCTCGAGTCGGTGATGCCATCCAGCCATCTCATCCTCTGTCATCCCCTTCTCCTCCTGCCCCCAATCCCTCCCAGCATCAGAGTCTTTTCCAATGAGTCAGCTCTTCACATGAGGTAGCCAAAGTACTGGAGTTTCAGCTTCAACATCAGTCCTTCCAATGAACACCCAGGACTGATCTCCTTTAGGATGGACTGGTTGGAGCTCCTTGCAGTCCAAGGGACTCTCAAGAGTCTTCTCCAACACCACAGTTCAAAAGCATCAATTCTTCGGCGCTCAGCCTTCTTCACAGTCCAACTCTCACATCCATACATGACTACTGGTAAAACCATAGCCTTGACTAGATGGACCTTTGTTGGCAAAGTAAAATCTCTGCTTTTTAATATGCTGTCTAGGTTGGTCATAACTTTCCTTCCTAGAAGTCCCCAATTCCCACCCTGCTGTTACCCTCCTGACAGCCAGAAAATCTGGAGACATTGCCAGAGGTCCCCTGGGGGACAAAATCATCTCCATCAGTCATCCTACCTGGGGCTAACTTACCCCACTCCCACTGAGAACCTGCCTTCCTATGAACACATTTTCATATACCCTCCCCACTACACACACACAACACACACACATGCACACACACACATGCACACACACACATGCACACACACACACACGCACCTTTCTTCCTGTTACCTTTACCTGAAACATCCTACTTTGCCCCTTTCCACTGACAAATTCTACTCGTGTTTGAAAGCTGTAATCAAATGCTACCTGTCTGATAATTTTCCTTACAATTCATGCCAGCATAATTTCCCTTCCCTTCCCTGGCTGCCAGAGGCACTGCACACAATTTTACTACTAGTACTAATGATGTCTACCACGTGGAGTTGCAATCATCCTCTCCTGTTAAGAGAGTGAGTTTCTTAAGAGCAAGGTCCATATGTCTACATTACCCAGCACACCGTGTGTGTGCCCCACCAAATACACACAGCACTCAAACAAGCTGAAGTCCCAAGTTACACCATTTACTCTATATTCCCTAAAGGAATACTTGGATTTTCATGCTTATCAAGCAGACTAAATTAGACTGGACCCCACTGTGCTTCAGCAGATCTGGATTACTCACCATTTTCCAAACATTCATGGTAATTTCTCATCTTTACACCATGGTTGAAATTGTTTTCTTCACCTGGAGGCTTCTACTCTCATTTTTTCCTATTAAAATCTTCCACAAATGCCACTTCTACTTACAACTCTAGACACACACTTACTTACATGCATATACTATGACCTCCTCCTTCTGAAAGCATCATTGCCTTTTTCTCTTCCTTTCTAGTTCTTCTCATTCTCTGTCTCATTCCAATGGTCTTCTCTTAAAGCTGAATTCTGCTTCTTGAAGGCAAAACTCTGTCTTCCTCTTTCTGCAGCTGCTCATCAAGGGACTTGTACATACCAGGCACTAATCAAGAATTTGTTTAATTGAATAGAAGAATCAGAAGTTATTTTAAAATACTTGGTTCATATCCTGAGACTAATGTAAGTGTTTAAAGAAAGGAAGGGGATTGTGACCCATCATGGGGAAGGTTTAGAAAGATGAATTCACCTGGGTCGGGAAAGAATGGAGGTGTATTACCAGGCAACCACAGTAGTACAAGGGTAAGGTAAAGCCATTGCTTTGATAATAACAAAGATGTCAGGAGTGATTTCAGAATGATGGTGTATAGGATTTGGTACCTAACTGGAAATGAGACAAGGGAGAGAGAAAAATGGGAGTAAACAATATTCAGATGCTGGTTTTGGGTGCTGGGATGATGACAGCAACACTCACCAAAATATAAAGATTCGGAGAAAGGACAATGAGTGCAGCAGTTGAGTGTCAGTGAGCCACCCCAGTAGAAATAGAGCAGAGACAGTTAGAAAGATGAGCGTGAGGCTTAGAGAGGCAAGGGAACCCAGTGGCGGGGTTTGGGAGTCAATCTTGTAGCTGAGGCCGAGGGGCAATGTGGATGACTGAGGGAAGGGGTCTGTGACAAGAGAAGAGGGGGTGTTGGGGGAAAGGGGAAGGCAGAAGGCGGGGAGCACAATGCCGTGGAAGAAAGAACATTAGGGTTTCAGTGCTGCGTGAGTAGGTGAGAATGAGGACTGGAGATAGGTCAGTGGATTCGTTGATCTGGTGGTCTGTTGCCTCTTGAGAGATGAGACTCAGTGGGGTAGAGGGGCTGAATGCCAGATTAGTAGGAGGTGTGGAGTGAAAGAGCATTGAGAATGTAATGACTGAGATAAAAGAAACCTCAACAAGTGTATCAGTAAGAGGAAGGCATTTTACCACAATTGCTTGAGGGCAGAGCAAGGTTCAGAAAGGTTGTGTTTGTTTTTAGGTTGTGTGAGACTGGAATCTGTTGACAAAGGGAAGGAGCTTGAGAGCTAGAGATTTTGAAGTTATGAGAACAAAAACGTAACAAACAAAATCTTGGAGGAGGTGGGATGCTATTAGAGTCTCGGAGAAGGGAGGAGAAGAGACCTCTTCTTCTGAGAGAAAGTGGGGAGGAGTGAGGAATTGCATGACTCGGGCAAAGAGGAGGGTGGAGGGGCTTTGTACTTTCTTATCCTCCATGCCTCCTCCATACCTCCATACTTTCTTATCCATCAGAGCAGGGGGTGAGTCAGTCTGTGAAGCTGGACAATCCTGAGGCACCTGTGTCAGGGAAATGACCAGAGACAAGGGAAGGGGGTGGCAAAGCAGCAGTGAGCTCTGAGGATTCCTTTCAGATGGTTGAATCTTTTCTTGGAAAACTCCTTACCTTTCAAACCCAGCTCAAGTGTTTCCTTCTGTGGCTCACCCAGCTGGAAACTGAACTCATGGGAGTCATACTCCCCTCAACCCCAAGACCTGCAACCTTTATGAAACTATTTACCTTGTTGTATTTCAAGTTTCATTCACTTGTCTGCCCCATCAGTTCTTAAGCTTCTCAAAGGTCATTATTCATCTCTGTATCCCTAGTGCCTGGCAACGTGGCCAGCACGCACAGTCAGTGCTCAAAAAATAATGAGTGAGTGAATGAATGAGGGGACGGTTATGTGAATGAATGATATTTCCTCCCCTGGTGGAGGCTGACTTGGGCTTCCAATATATTAACTAGAGCAGAGAGAGACCTCAGGAGAGAGATTAGAGGAAAACTGCACGTGTGGATACATGTGAAGTAAAGGCAAATGAGAACAAGAATAGCCGTGAAGCAAATGTGGAACTCAAGTGGTTTTCTCAAAAGCCATATGCAGTCCTGAATAGCAGGGGAAACGAGTGGGAGGATGGAGAACTGAGTGAAAAAAGTAACAGGCCCAGGAGATAATTTACAGTTGGGAATGGAATGACTTCCTAAATCGTAGAGTGTGTGGTCCAGGGAGCACAGCACTGCAGATGCAGTTACTGTAAAAAAAAAAAAAAACTCGTGACTTTTTTTTTGGCAAAAAGAAAGTCTGTTTTGAATCTGACAGTCTCTCTAGCAGCACATAACCTTGCCTTAGAAAGCAACAGCTCCATGAAACCCTCCTTCATATGGAATTCCGTTTAATATGAATAACAGTACCTTGCAACACTGGTGATGCTGTTTACTGAATCCCAACACATGCTTACAACCTTTCTTCTGGGTGGGTGTGATTTGTCTGTTTTACACACAAGGAAGCTGAGGCAAGGAGCAACTAGATGAGGAACCCAAGGTCACACACTAGTCATAGAGCCAAGATTAAAAACCAAGTCTTTCTTTTTGTTTTTTACTGAAGGATAGTTGATTTATAGCGTTGTGTTAGTTTCTAGTAAAGACCAAGTCTTTCCAACTTCAAAGCCCATATTCTTCCCACTATGTTAAGCAGATGCTCCATCAAAAAAGGGTAATGTAGGGTCATCCATAGAATCAAGGCCAGCTTCCTGAGCACACCATCTGGTCAGGCACACAGGGACCGGTGCTTAGAAGGATCCTATGCTTGTCTTCATGTTCTGCTCTTGCTGTCTTGAAATTCTTGCCTTGCAAGAAGCCTTGCATTTTCATTTTGCACTGAGCCCTGCAAATTACGTAGACAGCCCTATGTAGAATCATAGAATGTTTGAGCTGAAAGGGCTTTGAGAGGTCATCCATTCCCCCCACCACTCATTTTAGAGGTGAAGAAACTGGAGCACAGAGAGGCGAACTGGCCGGCTTTCAGTCACACAGCTCATTGGTGGCAGAGGAGCAGCAGAACCCAGGTGTCCAGTGTTCTTCCTCTTTGACCACACAAACCTTTGAGAGCCTTTGAAGTTAAAGAAGGGAGGTTTCCCTCTTCCCTACAGGAGCTTATCTTTAGCCAAAATATCATTTGTGGCTGAGTTGGGTCAACTCATTTCACTCCTGGGCAAATGGCCCTGGGTTTTTCATAAAACCAAACGCACTCAAACCTGGACGTGATTCCGACAAAACCACAGGGTCTACACTGTGGTAAAGAAACCTTTAGCTGAGTCTCTTACCCCACACCCCTCTCACTGGCTGCAATCTCCTTTCTTATGCAGAGGCAGCTGGCTCAGCCAGGGTCAAGCTGGGTCATGGCCAGGGCAGTTAGGGGGAGGCCACATTCAAGGACAAGGCCCAAACTCCTACCAAGCTGACCCCAAGAAGAGGAAGCATCCTGACACAGCCAGTCTCCATCCAGCGCCCAGGGTGTAGATGTGCTGTTTCTCTTAAACGGGTAGCACATTAAGCCCCAATAGCAGGACCCAGCAGAGCCACCCTTGGGCCAAGACAGAAGTGACCAAGCATGTGTAAGGGTTTATGTTCATCTCCTCTATGCCCATGTATTTGGAAGTTGCACTGAGGAAGACAGTTCTGATTTTCAGCCCAGAAAACATGTATTTGCCTCAGACACACCAGGGCACGTGGCTCTGCTCAGGGCAGAGCTGGTGCTGAGAAGCATCTGAAACATTTTGAAGGTCATGCGCATTCCCCCAGCATGAAGGAGTACAAGTGCAGCCCATGGAGGTCATCAAGGAAACTTGATTATGTTATAAAAGAGCTTCCATGTCTTGGCTGTTGTAAATAGTGAACATTGGGGTGCATGTATCTGTTTGAATGAGACTTCTTGCTTTTTTCTGGGTATATACCCAGGGGTAGACTTCCTGAGTCATATGGTAGTACTATTTCTGTTTCCTTA
Source organism: Ovis canadensis (assembly GCF_042477335.2). Classification (NCBI taxonomy): domain Eukaryota; kingdom Metazoa; phylum Chordata; class Mammalia; order Artiodactyla; family Bovidae; genus Ovis; species Ovis canadensis. Next base: position 181,071,677 of record NC_091245.1, read on the forward strand.
AGGAACCTCCGTACTATTTTTCATAGCAGTTTCACCAATTTGCATTTCCAATAACAGTGTCTGCAGGGTCTCTTTTTTCCACACCCTCTCCAGCATTGTTTGTAGACTTTTTGATGATTGCCATTTTGACTAGTATGAGGTAATACCTCACTGTAGTTTTGATGTGCCTTTCTCTAATATGAATTTATTAGTGATGTTGTCTTTTCATGTGCCTGCTAGCCATCTGCTTTCCTGGGAAAATGTCTATTTAGGTCCTCTGCCCAGTTTTTGTATCGGGTTGTTTGTTCTTTGATGTTGAGTTGTATACACTGTTTGTATATCTTGGATTTTTACCCCTTGTCCATCACATCATTTGCAAAAATTTTCTTCCATTCTGTACATTGTCTCTTCATTTTGTTGATGGTTTCATTTGCTGTGCAAAAGCTTTTAATCTTGATTAGACCTCATTCGTTTATTTTTGCTTTACTTCCTTTTGCATTAGGAGACTGAGCTAAGAAAATATTGCTATGATTTATGTCAAAGAAACTCAAACCATTTTGAGTTTATTTTTGTATGGTGTAAGGGAATGTTCTAATTTCATTGATTTACATGTAGCTGTCCAACTTTCCCAACACCACTTCTTAAGAGACTGTCTTTTCTCCATTGTATATTCTTGCCACCTTTGAAATAGATTGACCATAGGTGCATGTGTTTATTTCTGGGCTCTCTAATCGGTCCCACTGAAATATGTGTCTGTTTTTGTACCAATACCTCTGTGTCTATTTTGTGCTATTTTGATAACTGTAGCTTTGTTATATAGTCTGAAGTCTGGAAGTGTTATACCCAGCTTTGGTCTTTTTTTCTCAGGATTGCTTTGGCAATTCTAGGTCTTTTGTGGTTCCATATAATTTTTAAGATTATTTGTTCTAGTTCTATAACAGTGTCATGGGTATTTTGATAGGGATTGCACTAAATTTGTTGATTGCTTTCAGTAATATGGCCATTTTAACAGTATTAATTCTCTCAATCCAAGAGCATGGGATATCTTTCCACTTCTTTGAGTCATCTTCAATTTTCTTTATTGGTGTTTTATAGTTTTCAGCATAAATGCCTTTCATCTCCTTAGTTAAGTATATTCCTAGGTGTTTTTCCAATGAAATTTTAAGTGTGATTATTTCTTAATTTCTCTTTCCAGTATTTCATTATTAGTGTATAGAAAGCCAACCAATTTCTGTATATTAGCTTTCTTTCCTGCTGACTTGCTGAATTCATTTCTTAGTTCCAACAGTTTTGTGTGGAGACTTTAGGGTTATTGATATAGACTATCATGTCATCTGCAGATAGTAACAGTTTTATCTCTTTCCTTCCAATTTGGATACCTCTTATTTCTTGACTGATTGCTGTGGCTAGGAATTCCAGTTCTGTGTTGAACGGAAGAAGTGAGAGTGACAATCCTTGCCTTGTTCTCGACTTTAGTGGGAATGAAACCATTTACCACAGATTGGGACTTGAACCCACGTGCCTGGGACTCGAACCCAGCCAAAACCCTGCTTGGGACTTGAACCCAAGTGGCTGGGACTCAAACCCACCCAAAACCCCACAGTATCTGGTTTCAGGACCTAATGAAGCTCAGGTTCTTGATGTCGTTGCAGAAAGAATTCAGTGAGAGAAAAAATGATAGGTAAGAAGTGGATTTATTCAGATACAGAGAGACGCACGCTCCACAGAGTACGGGCCATCACAGGAGGTGAATGCGGCGGCTGTGAAATATGGCATGGTTAGTTTTTATAGGCTGGGTAATTTCATGTGTTAGTGAGTGGGGGAACTATTCCAACTACTTTGGGGAAGGGGCGGAGATTTCCTGGATTTGGGCACCACCCGCTCCTTGGTCTTTTAACAGTGCCTCGGAACTGTCGCGCACCTCTAGGTGTGTCATTTCACTTGCTGATTCAGGATCAAGGTCTAGTCTCGTCTGCCATCTTGGTCCCATTGGATTTTAATCAGTTTATGTTGTCTTTGGAAAGTTGTGCCCTGCCCCTTTCCCTCCTGTTACAGGAAGACTTTCAGCATTTCACCGTTTTGTTGTGTGTGGGTTTGTCATAAATTGCCTTTATTTTGTTGAGATATGTTCCCTCTGTACACACTTTGATGAGAATTTTTTATTATGAATGGATATTAAGGTTTGCAGAAGCTTTTTCCACAGCTATTAAGGTTAAGTCTTGTTTTTATCTTTCCTTGTGTTACTGTGGTGTATCACATTGATTGATTTGCATCTGTTGAACCAACTTTGTGACCCAGGATAAATCCAGCTTGATCGTAGGGTATGATTCTTTTTATGTGTTATTGGGTTTGAATTGCTATTATTTTGTTAAGGATTTTGAATCTATATTCATCAAAGATATTGGCCTGTAATTTTATTTTTTTCTCTTTTTATAAAGTCTGTGTTTGATTTTGGTATCAGGATGATTGTGAATTGTGAAAGTCGCTCAATCGTGTCTGACTCTTTGCAACCCCATGGACTATACAATCCATGGAATTCTCCAGGCAAGAATACTGAAGTGGGTAGCCTTTCCCTTCTCCAGGGGATTTTCCCAACCCAGGGATCAAACCCAGGTCTCCTGCATTGCTGGTGGATTCTTTCAAGCTGAGCCACAAGGGAAGCCCATGGTTGCCACATAGAATGAATCTGGGAGTGTTCTCGCCTCTTCATTTTTTGGAGTAGTTTGAAAATGGTAAATGTAAGTTTTTGTGTGCTTGGTAGGATTCCCCAGTAAAGCCATCTGATCCTGGGTTTTTGTTTGCTGAGGTTTTATTATAATTATTATGTCTGATTCCATTCCACTTCTACTGTTAAGTCTGTTCAAATTGTCTGTTTCACTTGACTTAGTCTTTGCAGACTGTCTGTTTCTAGATATTTGCCCATTTTGTTTTGATTGTCCAAATCATTGATATATAACTGCTCATAGTATAGTCTTATGATATTTTGTTTTCCTATATTGTGTGTATATATGTTAATAAGTATAATATCCTCTTCTTGTATTGATCCTTTTATCATTATATAATGCTCTTCTTTGTCTTTTTTATGGCCTTTGCTTTAAAGTTTGTTTTGTCTAATACAAGTATTGCTATTCCTGCCTTCTTGTCATTTCCATTTGCATGAAGTATTGTTTTTTATCTCCTAACTTTCAATCTGTATGTGTCTTTCACCTTGAAGCGACTTTCTTGTAGGCAGCAAATTGCAGGTTCTTGTTTTTTTATGTAATCAGTCACTCTTTTTCTTTTGATCAGAGCGTTTATTGGTTGACAATTAGAGTAATTATTGATAGGTATGTATTTATTGCCATTTTAATCCTTGTTTTCCAGTTATTTTTGTAGTTTTTATGTGTTCTTTTCTTAGTCTCTTTGTTTTTCCTTTTGTGGTTTGATGATTTTCTTTTATAGTATGCTGGGTCCTTTGTTTTTGGTTTTTGTGAATCTGTGGTATGTTTTTGATTTGTGGTTGCCATGGAGTTTGTAGATGTTGATCCATAACCATATCTACTTGCTTTAAACTGATAGTCATTTAAGTTCAAACACATTGTAAAATATCTACAGTTTATAATTCCTTCTCTCGTATTTTATGATTATGATGTCCTATTTTAAAGCTTTATGATTATCATTTTACTGTTAATTGTAGTTATAATCAGTTTTACCATTTTAAAATCATTTTTCATCTATATACTTGCTTATTTAAGAGACCTTCTATCTGTACTATATGGTTGCCTTTCCTATTTTGATTTTACCTTTATTGTACATTTGTGCTTCTTTTCTGTTTAGAGAAGACCTTTTAATATTTCTTTAAAGGTAGATTTTGTGTTTAAAAAATACTTGGTTCATATCCTGAGACAAATTTAAGTGTTTAAAGAAAGGAAGGAGATTGTGACCCATCGTGGGGAAGCTTTAGAAAGATGAATTCGCCTGGGTCAGGAAAGAATGGGAGTGCATTATCAGGCAACCACAGTAGTACAAGGGTAAGGTAAAGTTATATAAAATAAAGTTATTATTACTTTCATAATAACAAAGATGTCATGAATGGTTTCAAAATAATGGTGTACAGGATTTGGTACCTAACTGGAAATGAGACAAGGGAGAGAGGTTAGTGGGAATAAATAATATTTAGGTCCTACTTCCGCATGCTGGGATAATGACAGCATTACTCACCACAATATAAAGATTTGGAGGAAAGGACAATGAGTGCCGCAGCTGAGTGTCAGTGAGCCACTCCTGTAGAAATATAGCAGAGAGTGTTGAAAAGATCATTTTAGTTTTTGCTTACCTGATAAATTTTTTATTAAATTGCTCCTTTTATTATAAATGATAATCTTGCTGAGTAGAGTATCCTAGGTTGCAGGTTTTTCCTTTTCAGGACTTTAAATATATATCATGCCACTCCCTTCTGGTATGCAAAGTTAAATTGGCTGATAGCCTTGTTGGGATTCCCTTGTAAATAACTGTTTTTCTCTTGCTACCTTGAGAATCCTTCCCTTATCTTTAACTTTTATCATTTTAATTATAGTATGTCTTGGTGTCCTTTTCATTATAGGGGACTGGAATGCAAAAGTAGGAAGTCAAGAAACACCTGGAGTAACAGGCAAATTTGGCCTTGGAATAAGGAATGAAGCAGGGCAAAGACTAATAGAGTTTTGCCAAGAGAACACACTGGTCATAGGAAACACCCTCTTCCAACAACACAAGAGAAGACTCTACACAGAGACGTCACCAGATGATCAACATCGAAATCAGATTGATTATATTCTTTGCAGCCAAAGATGGAGAAGCTCTATACAGTCAGCAAAAACACTGGGAGCTGACTGTGGCTCACATCATGAATTCCATATTGCCAAATTCAGACTTAAATTGAAGAAAGTAGGGAAAACCACTAGACCATTCAGGTATGACCTAAATCAAAATCCCTTATGATTATACAGTGGAAGTGAGAAATAGATTTAAGGGCCTAGATCTGATAGATAGAGTGCCTGATGAACTATGGATGGAAGTTCGTGACATTGTACAGGAGACAGGGATCAAGACCATCCCCATGGAAAAGAAATGCAAAAAAGCAAAATGGCTGTCTGGGGAGGCCTTCCAAATAGCTGTGAAAAGAAGAGAGTGAAAAGCAAAGGAGAAAAGGAAAGATATAAGCATCTGAATGCAGAGTTCCAAAGAATAGCAAGGAGAGATAAGAAAGCCTTCCTCAGCGATCAATGCAAAGAAATAGAGGAAAACAACAGAATGGGAAAGGCTAGAGATCTCTTCAAGAAAATTAGAGATACCAAGGGAACATTTCATGCAAAGATGGGCTCAATAAAGGACAGAAATGGTATGGACTTAACAGAAGCAGAAGCTATTAAGAAGAGGTGGCAAGAATACACAGAAGAACTGTACAAAAAAGATCTTCATGACCCAGATAACCACGATGGTGTGATCATTCACCTAGAGCCAGACATCCTGGGATGTGAAGTCAAGTGGGCCTTAGAAAGCATCACTATGAACAAAGCTAGTGGAGGTGATGGAATTCCAGTGGAGCTATTTCAAATCCTGGAAGATGATGCAGTGAAAGTGCTGCACTCAATATGCCAGCAAATTTGGAAAACTCAGCAGTGGCCACAGGACTGGAAAAGGTCAGTTTTCATTTCAATCCAAAGAAAGGCAATGCCAAAGAATGCTCAAACTACTGCACAATTGCACTCATCTCACAGGCTAGTAAAGTAATCCTCAAAATTCTCCAAGCCAGGCTTCAGCAATACGTGAACCATGAACTTCCAGATGTTCAAGCTGGTTTTTAAAACAAGGCAGAGGAATCAGAGATTAAATTGCCAACATCTGCTGGATCATCGAAAAAACAAGAGAGTTCCAGAAAAATATCTATTTCTGCTTTATTGACTATGCCAAAGCCTTTGACTGTGTGGACCACAATAAACTGGAAAATTCTGAAAGAGATGGGAATCCCAGACCACCTGACCTGCCTCTTGGGAAACCTGTATGCAGGTCAGGAAGCAACAGTTAGAACTGGACATGGAACAACAGACTGGTTCCAAATAGGAAAAGGAGTACGTCAAGGCTGTGTATTGTCACCCTGCTTATTTAACTTCTATGCAGAGTACATCATGAGAAACACTGGGCTGGAAGAAGCACAAGCTGGAATAAAGATTGCCTGGAGAAATATCAATAACCTCAGATATGCAGATGACACCACCCTTATGACAGAAAGTGAAGAGGAACTAAAAAGCCTCTTGATGAAAGTGAAAGAGGAGAGTGAAAAAGTTGGCTTAAATCTCAACATTTAGAAAACGAAGATCATGGCATCTGGTCCCATCACTTCATGGGAAATAGATGGGGAAACAGTGTCATTTTTCGGGGCTCCAAAATCGCTGCAGATGGTGATTGCAGCCGTGAAATTAAAAGATGCTTACTCCTTGGAAGGAATGTTATGACCAACCTAGATAGCATATTCAAAAGCAGAGACATTACTTTGCCAACAAAGGTCCGTCTAGTCAAGGCTATGGTTTTTCCTGTGGTCATGTATGGATGTGAGAGTTGGACTGTGAAGAAAGCTAAGCGCTGAAGAATTGATGCTTTTAAACTATGGTGTTGGAGAAGACTTTTGAGAGTCCTTTGGACTGCAAGGAGATCCAACCAGTCCATTCTAAAGGAGATCGGTACTGGATGTTCTTTGGAAGGAATGATGCTAAAGCTGAAGCTCCAGTACTTTGGCCACCTCATGCAAAGAGTTGACTCATTGGAAAAGACTGTGATGGTGGGAGGGATTGGGGGCAGGAGGAGAGGGGATGACCGAGGATGAGATGGCTGGATGGCATCACTGACTCAATGGACGTGAGTCTGAGTGAACTCCAGGAGTTGGTAATGGACAGGGAGGCCTGGCGTGCTGCAATTCATGGGGTCGCAAAGAGTCGGACACGACTGAGCAACTGAACTGAACTGAACTGATGTCTTGGTGTGGGCCTGTTAGTTTATCTGGTTTTGAACCTTCTGCACTTCCTGTGTCTGGATTCTGTTTCCTTCTTTTCTTCTTCAGGTTTGGGGTGTTTTCAGCCATAATTTCTTCAAATACATTTTAGCTATCTCTCTCTCTCCTTCTGGCATTATTATGCATAGGTTGTCGCATTGTATATTATCCTGTAGATCTCATATGTTTCTTTCATTTTTCTTTTCAGTTGTCTTTCTGTCTACTGTTCTGACCGGAGATCTCCATTTTCTGTCTTCCAGATCACTTTTTTTTTTTTTCCCCTGTCATTTAGTTGGCTGTTTTTTGCTTTCTGCCTTAGAAATTGAACTACAAATTTTTGACTGGTTCATCTTTATAGTTTCTAGTTCCTTGTTACAGTTATCTGCATTTATATTGATAATTTTTCTCAATTCAGTTGATATTTTTATTACCACCTTTATAAACTCAGGATTTGGTAGACAGGTGAGCTCTGTTTCATTATTTGTCCTTTCAGGGGATTTCTCCTGCTCTTTTAATTAGCACTAGTTCCTCTGCCTTTTAATTTTATTTAAATTTCTCTATTTATATCTCTATGAACTTGGGAGAAACAACTATTCACTGTGGTTTAGGAGTGCTTTTATAGGGGAGAGTCATCTCACATGCTTGTAACGTAATGCTCAAAATTCTCCAAGCCAGGCTTCAGCAGTACATGAACCGTGAACTTCCTGATGTTCAAGCTGGTTTCAGAAAAGGCAGAGGAACCAGAGATCAAATTGCCAACATCCACTGGATCATGGAAAAAGAAAGAGAGTTCCAGAAAAACATCTATTTCTGCTTTATTGACTATGCCAAAGCCTTTGACTGTGTGGATCACAATAAACTGTGGAAAATTCTGAAAGTGATGGGAATACCAGACCACCTGACCTGCCTCTTGAGAAATCTGTATGCAGGTCAAGAAGCAACAGTTAGAACTGGACATGGAACAACAGACTGGTTCCAAATAGGAAAAGGAGTATGTCAGGCTGTATATTGTCGCCCTGCTTATTTAACTTCTATGCAGAGTACATCATGAGAAACACTGGACTGGAAGAAACACAAGCTGGAATCAAGATTGCCTGGAGAAATATCAATAACCTCAGATATGCAGATGACACCACCCTTATGGCAGAAAGTGAACAGGCACTAAAAAGCCTCTTGATGAAAGTGAAAGAGGAGAGTGAAAAAGTTGGCTTAAATCTCAACATTCAGAAAACGAAGATCATGGCATCCGGTCCCATCACTTCATGGGAAATAGATGGGGAAACAGTGAAAACAGTGTCAGACTTTATTTTGGGGGGCTCCAAAATCACTAATGACGGTTATTGCAGCCATGAAATTAAAAGACGCTTACTCCTTGGAAGAAAAGTTAGGACCAACCTAGATAGCATATTCAAAGCAGAGACATTACTTTGCCAACTAAGGTCCGTCTAGTCAAGGCTATGGTTTTTCCTATGGTCATGTATCAGTGTGAGAGTTGGACTGTGAAGAAGTCTGAGTGCCGAAGAATTGATGCTTTTGAACTGTGGTGTTGGAGAAGACTCCTGAGAGTCCTTTGGACTGCAAGGAGATCCAACCAGTCCATTCTGAAGGAGATCAACCCTGGGGTTTCTTTGGAGGGAATGATGCTAAAGCTGAAACTCCAGTACTTTGGCCATGTCATGTGAAGAGTTGACTCATTGGAAAAGACTCTGATGCTGGGTGGGATTGGGGGCAGGAGGAGAAGGGGACGACAGAGGATGAGATCACTGACTTGATGGACGTGAGTCTGAGTGAACTGCAGGAGTTGGTGATGGACAGGGAGGCCTGGCGTGCTGCGATTCATGGGGTCGCAAAGAGTTGGACACGACTGAGCAACTGAACTGAATTGAACTGAACTGTGTAGACTGTGTGTATCCAGTGTCTTTGGTGTGAAGCCTGATTTTGACACAGACACCAGTCATGTGTTATTTCCTCGGGGTGTGCTGCCCATTATCACTTAATGCTGGCCATTATCATTATCCCCCTTGACAGGGGATTGTTTGGTGCTGGGGGACCTGAAGCCTGTGTGGGTTGTGAGGCAGGACTTCCTCTCTCTCTCTCTCTCTGCGCCTTGGCAGTTGCTGCCCTGCTGCGGGATGTATGCTCCCCAGTTGTTGAAGTAGAAACCTTGAGGGTCGAGCTCTATCAGGCTCTGACCCCCTTGGATGCATCCCCTTGGTGGGGAAGGTTTCTCAAGGAAGTGAGGCCAATGTGGTCACAGAGGAATTATGCATCACCTGTGTAGGCGTCTGCAGTTCTGCTCAGGTGTAACCCAAGGTCGCGACCCTTTCCTTGTTGTGCTTGTCCTAGATCTAGTTCAAGTCTGTGGTGAGGAGTGGGTAGGGCTCGAGAATTCACTGGACTGAAACTGGGGAGTCAGAACAGGAATTGAGGTGGCTGTACTGCCACCTGAGATCTGGGCTGCCTCTGTAGCAGTCTTCTCCCAGGACATCTCTGCCCTAGATGGAGTGCTAAACTGTGGTGTAGAGTGCATGGGGCTGGAGCCCCCTCCCTTGGCTGGGAGAAGAAATACAAAGTCTCTGTGGCACCGCTCGAGCATGTGCTGGCAGTGGCTGCCACCATATTACCTGGATCACACCCCGCACCCCCAGGCTAGCTGTCTTGGTGTAGCTAGTCCAGGTCTTTTCCCATGGCCCAGTCGGTCCTAATCTCCCACCAGGCTGTGCTATGGAGTGAGCAGGGCCAGGGTGTTCACCCTATTTGAACTGGGGGTTTCAGCAAGGTGGCAGCCACCAGTTTAAGGCTCTCTTCACCCTGTCAGGAAGCTAACTTGTGTGCATTCCCCATGAGCAGAGTCTAGGTTTCTCCAGCCCTTCTGTCTGTTCCAGCAGTTCTCCCAGGAGCCACTGGGTCTCTGGTGGGTGCGGTGGTGGAAGCCACTGTGAGTATAGCCAGTGGATGCACGATTTTGTCTCAAACACATCTCTGCCAGCACACCCCAGCCTTGACCTGTAATGTCTGCTCTCAGCTGATCCAACTCTGAACCACCACTCAGCAACCTCATCGCCTTCTTTATTTAATCTTTGTAATTTAGGCTAGTAGGAATCGTAAACCCAACACCAAACTCCACAAGCCAGAACTGTCAGGGTAAAGCAATATTAACCCATCTGAGCCAAAGTTATTGCATTTTCTCCAGCTCCACACTAATGAAGAAATGTGTCAAATGTTTATTCTGGAAGAGAAATTGAAATCAAGTTAATAGGAAAGGAGAATGAATGAATACATTCTGATATTGCCCTTCCTGGCTTTTGATGCTGCTAGAGAAAGCTATAAAACTTTATTTGTGCTGTTAATTTTCATACTTTCATGCTTACATTATGGTTGAAAGGAAAGTCACATCTGGCGTCAGATGAAACATCTCTGCCTAGAAAAGGAACATTTTGTCCCAGAGCCACCACTGACATGGCCCTGCAAAGAAAGCTTACACAACAAAGTTAAGGGGAAAGGTAAACAAGAGAACTGAAAAGAGAAAGAGCCCAACAGAGGAAGTTCTTTATTTATTAAAGCTTTATGAATTTCATATCTGACTTGCTAATAATAGATCAGTCTCTAAAATCTTCCTCTGACCTGATGGTCAATGCCCAGAGATCACCATGAGTTGTATTTTGAGAAGGAATCCTTGAGTAAATCACAGATTGACATGGACCACAGGAAAACTCCCATGCGAGATGGAATTCATGCTGCTTAAAGTTTAGCTTTAGGAGTACCTTCTGCTTTCTAGAATGCTAACATGGAATGTTAAAGTTGATTATATTTTCATGGGTATGTATGTGTGTATTAAAATTCAAAGTAGCACAATCAAGCACAGCAGGCTTGAACAGGCCCCTTCCTGGTTCATAGATGGCTGGTTATCTTCTCACTGTGTCTTTACCTGGCAGAAAGGGATGAGAGAGCTTTCTGGGGTCTCTTCTGTAAGAGCACTAGGCCCAGTCATGAGGACTCCACCCTTATGACCTCCTTACCTCTCAAAGATTCCACCTCCAAATACTATCTATATTGGGGATTAGGTTTCTACATGTGAATTTGGAGATAGAAGATTATCAAGTCATAATGAGGGTTGGTCAATCAAGGGCTCGCTTGTGTTCCTGCTCCGTACACTGCAATGTATTGACATGGACTGATAAAAGAAATAAAAGGCTCTTGCTTATAATCTCTGTTGGGCCAGTGGTGCGTTGGAATAAGCTCATGTTGCCTCATGAGAACAGGTTGTTAAATATTCAGGAAATTCTCAAGCAGGTTGTTACATCATTTTTAACTTGAAATTGGCCACAAAAGTAATATTTATACCATGAAAATAGACAAATGGTACAGATTAGGACTTTATTTTGAAAGAGCCAGTTTGTCAGCACAGCAATGCCAGTACCCATACAGAGACACTCCCCAAGTTGGAGATGATCAACTTAGAGTTAGAAGGAATATGAGAATTGACATGAGAAAGGATGAGTTGGTTCCCATAGAGCCAGCTTCCAGAAGAAGGCAAAGCCATCTGGTGTCTTGGGGAGGTTTCTGTTGAAAGTAGGACTTGAGTAAAGGGGAGGAAATAAACATCTGTGTTTTTTCGTAGCTAGTCTTAGTCACTATCCCCAGCTCATCCTTAACCAGAGCTGTCCCATCAACCTGCTCAGTTTTTAGGAAAAGGCAGAGAGGAACACAAACAAAGTAAAGGAGATAGTAGAAAATGTGCTAAAGCATACAATCCGTTGATTTCTCGAGATGGAGAGGACCTTGAAGATTACTCAACCTAACCCCTCAATTCAGTCAGTTCAGTTCAGTCGCTCAGTCGTGTCCGACTCTGCAACCCCATGGATTGCAGCACGCCAGGCCTCCCTGTCTATTAACAACTCCCGGAGTTCACTCAGACTCACGTCCATCGAGTCAGTGATGCCATCCAGCCATCTCATCCTCTGCCGTCCCCTTCTCCTCCTGCCCCCAATCCCTCCCAGCATCAGAGTCTTTTCCAATGAGTCAACTCTTTGCATGAGGTGGCCAAAACTGTACTGGAGTTTCAGCTTTTGCATCATTCCTTCCAAAGAACATCCAGTACCGATCTCCTTTAGAATGGACTGGTTGGATCTCCTTGCAGTCCAAAGGACTCTCAAGAATCTTCAACACCACAGTTCAAAAGCATTAATTCTTCGGCACTCAGCCTTCTTCACAGTCCAACTCTCACATCCATACATGACCACAGGAAAAACCATAGCCTTGACTAGGTGGACCTTTGTTGGCAAAGTAATGTCTCTGCTTTTGAATATGCTGTGTAGGTTGGTCATAACGTTCCTTCCAAGGAGTAAGCGTCTTTTAATTTCATGGCTGCAATCACCATCTGCAGTGATTTTGGAGCCCCCCAAAATAAAGTCTGACACTGTTTCCACTGTTTCCCCAACCCCTCAGTTAGAGTCATGGAAATAGAGCCAAAAATGTAAAACAATACGAAGGTTGCACAGAGAATAACACAGCCAGGGCTGGAACCGCGTCTTGTCCACTACCCCTACTATGTGCTAGGTTCTGTGATGTTTCCTAAATCCTTGCTTTTCCTACTGTCCCCTCCAGTGTAACTTAAGGAGAAGCTGAGTGGAATTAAAGGAAGAACCGAGACTCATTAATCGTTCTCTCCCAGACAGCACATTGACTATGTAATGTTTCAAGAAGAGTTAGGTTTATTGATTCCAACCACATCGGCCTGCCAACTTAGAAAAAGAGATGGTAATGAAGGTACTGTGTATGTACCATCTGGTGTAATTGGGGAAAAGGCATCTTTTTTGCTAAATTGAGTTCCAAATTACAATTTCTTAAATCCCATCCTTAGGAAACTACCAAAAATGAGCTGGTGATTTCAGTTCTTTCCAGGTGGAAAAAGGTTGATGTCATCCTGAGCATTGCCTCTGCAAGTGTCATTTATTCTGCCCAGTATAACTGGGCAGCTGAGGTAGAGACATCAGCTGGAATGAGTCCCTGAGACCAAACAGGCCCCTCTAAACCTATTTACTACCTGTTAGGATTGCACCTCTCAGAACTGGGGAGAAAAACTGGTGTTGTAGATACCCCAGCTGAAACTTCTCAAGACAGAGGAAATGTGGTTCTGTACTTGCTGCCCAACACTTGTCATCAACATTAAACTCACATTGTATTTTAAGAAGAGAAGTTCTTATTAAGCTAGTATAAATACAGCCTTTGTGAGAGAACAATTCTATGCTGGTCCCCAGAGTGGTAGATGGAATGCATAGCTTGATTGATCCTCTGTCTCTCTGACTACATTGATCATTCCAACAGAAGTAATAGGAGAATCGGTCCGCCTTTCACAAGGACGTTCCATAGCATGATGATTTACAGAGGTTTTCTTCAAAAGGTCATTTAGGGAGCTTGTCTAGGGGAAGATGAATTAGATCAGATCAGTCTTCAAAATTTTTACTTTGTGCCTAATAATCATATTGCTGAGATGACTTAAAAGACTAACTCATCGTCCATGGATAGTTGATCATAAAGCAGAATTGCAGAGGCATGGAGCAAAGCGAAACTGACCACTCATTCACACCACTGCGAGGACAGCAACCCATGTAAATGAGATGCACTGTTACATGACATGTGAGCTTCATAACAGTTCTGCTGAGTTGTATGGTAACCAACCATTCCAACTTGCTCAGGACTGAGAGGGTTCCTACGATGCAGAATTTTAGCTTTAAAATCAGGATAGTCTCAGATGAACCAGGGAGGTCTGGTAACACCCTTAAACTCCAGTTCTACCTATTCATAAAATCATGCATTGTGAAACTAAGACTCCCAAGAAATTAAGAGACTTACTCAAGATCACAAACTGTCTAGTGGCAGAACCTGAATTGGTTTCCCAGTCTGACTGAAAGACAGGACTGTCCTTTCAGTGGCCTATAAGGGGATTTATATTTATTGACAGAAAAAGATATGAAAATATTAAACAGGTGGCTGCTTCCTTGTAGACCTCCATGATGGAAGCCTATTTAACAACACAGCAGGCTTAAAAACCAGGTTTGGATGAGGAAGATTTCCTAAATTTCTCTGGGAGTATTAAAAGGTAAAATGATAGTGTATCTCCCCAGAGAAGGCAATGGCAACCTACTCCAGTACTCTTGCCTGGAAAATGCCATGGACGGAGGAACCCGGTAGGCTGCAGTCCATGGGGTCGTGAAGAGTCAGACACGACTGAGTGACTTCACTTTCACTTTTCACTTTTATGCATTGGAGAAGGAAATGGCAACCCACTCCAGTGTTCTTGCCTGGAGAATCCCAGGGATTGGGGAGCCTGGTGGGCTGCCGTCTATGGGGTCGCACAGAGTCAAACACGACTGAAGTGACTTAGCAGCAGCAGCAACAGCAGTGTATCTCCCATATTTTATAGATAACACAATTTTCTAGTACGAAGACTAGATCAAGAGTTTTCTGCGACTAGTCCTGCTTTATTCTTGTTATCCTGATGAAAAATTAATAAGAGTGACTTTTTCTTTGTGAGAAAAGTCCTTGTTTGGATGATAAATTGTACAGTTCTCCTAGCTAAGAGGCTTACCCTTCCATAATAGAAGGAGAATGTAATATACTGAAAAGAAAAGAAAACCCACTCTTCACAGCTGAGAAATTGTAAGAAGAAACAAATAGATGAACAAGAAGAAAACAAAGGTAGATAAAGCAAGACTCCAGGTAGCCGGTAGCTGGATGCTGGTCTCAGTTTATATTGGCTAGCAAGGTCACTTTTTAAATTCAGATGTTTTCTAAGCAGGTTGTTAACCCACTGATAGCCTGAGATCAGTCATGATCGGAGTATTTACACCATAGCAGCAAACACTATAAACCAGGGCCCCTTTTTTCCTCACAGACCCAGTATACTCCTGGCTCCAGAGAACTCATTTTCTCTGTCACTCTTCACTCACTCTTTTAAGCACATATGTACACAGACCATGAGCTGAAATGGCAGGGGTACTTCAGAAACACCAATAAGTTTAGTGAATTCTAAGGAGAGAAATCTTTATTCTGGCTCCTCACTTGGGGCTCTGGAAGAAGATGACTTCTAATGCTACTCTTGATCAGTATGGGATGTGTTACTTTAATGCAAACCAAGGGATATAGTGTAGTTGAGCAGAAAATGAAAAAGTGAAAGTGTTAGTTGCTCAGTTGTGTCTGACTCTGCAACCCCATGGACTGTAACCCTCCAGGCTCTGTCTATGGAATTATCCAGGTAAGAATACTGGAATGGGTAGCCATTCCCTTCCACCAGGGAATCTTCCCAACCCAGGGATCAAAACTAGGTCTCCTGAATTGCAGGCAGAGTCTTTACCTTCTGAGCCACCAGGTAAGCTTAGTTGAGCAAAGAAAGCATATAAATTTAGCTTTCCTAAGCCACCTTCTGACTACTAGAAAAACCATAGCCTTGACTAGACGGACCTTAGTTGGCAAAGTAATGTCTCTGCTTTTGAATATACTGTCTAGGTTGGTCATAACTTTTCTTCCAAGGAGTAAGCGTCTTTTAATTTCGTGGCTGCAGTCACCATCTGCAGTGATTTTGGAGCCCAAAAAAATAAAGTCTGACACTGTTTTCCACTGTTTCCTCATCTATTTCACATGAAGTGATGGGACCGGATGCCATGATCTTCGTTTTCTGAATGTTGAGATTTAAGCCAACTTTTTCACTCTCCTCTTTCACTTTCATCAAGAGGCTTTTTGGTTCCTCTTCACTTTCTGCCATAAGCGTGGTGTCATCTGCATATCTGAGGTTATTGATATTTCTCCTGGCAATCTTGATTCCAGCTTGTGTTTCTTCCAGTCCAGCATTTCTCATGATGTACTCTGCATATAAGTTAAATAAGCAGGGTGACAATATACAGCGTTGACGTACTCCTTTTCCTATTTGGAACCAGTGTGTTGTTCCATGTCCAGTTCTAACTGTTGCTTCCTGACCTGCATACAGATTTCACAAGAGGCAGGTCAGGTGGTCTGGGATTCCCATCTCTTTCAGAATTTTCCACAGTTTATTGTGATCCACACAGTCAAAGGCTTTGGCATAGTCAATAAAGCAGAAACAGATGTTTTTCTGGAATTCTCTTGCTTTTTCCATGATCCAGCGGATGTTGGCAATTTGATCTCTGGTTCGTTTTTCCAGTAGTCATGTCTGGATGTGAGAGTTGGACTGTGAAGAAAGCTGAGCGCTGAAGAATTGATGCTTTTGAACTGTGGTGTTGGAGAAGACTCTTGAGAGTCCCTTGGACTGCAAGGAGATCCAACCAGTCCATTCTGAAGAAGATCAGCCCTGGGATTTCTTTGGAAGGAATGATGCTAAAGCTGCAACTCCAGTACTTTGGCCACCTCATGCGAAGAGTTGACTCATTGGAAAAGACTCTGATGCTGGGAGGGATTGGGGGCAGGAGGAGAAGGGGACGACAGAGGATGAGATGGCTGGATGGCATCACTGACTCAATGAACGTGAATCTGAGTGAACTCTGGGAGTTGGTGATGGACAGGGAGGCCTGGCGTGCTGCGATTCATGGGGTCGCAAAGAGTTGGACACGACTGAGCAACTGAACTGAACTGAAGCCACCTTCTATTACCCATGGCATGTAGAACTCAAATGTAGCTAAGAATCTGTTTGGAAAACTTGGCAAAGAGGATATGCCAACTTGGGGAGGAATGATAGCACAGAGGACCACCCGGACCAAGGCCAAATATAGGTCTTAGCTCAACTAAGAAAAATCACAGAAACTAAGAGAAATCACAGATGAGGCAAGACTGCCAGCGATGGTTACAATCCCCAGAGGGGCCCAAAGGGACCTAAGTAAGCATTATGCTACTCATCATCATGAATGCCTGAAAGCCTAGTAGTGACCAGCTGGACAAAGGACATCACTGTGGGGCCCAGAAGAGCAGAGGGCCTATAATAGTAAGCATTTGTGTGTGTTCAGTCACTCAGTCATGTCTGACTGTTTGCAACACTATGGATTGTAGCCCACCAGGCTCCTCTGTCCATGGAATTTTCCAGGTGGATCTTCCCAACCCAGGGATCAAACCCATGTCTCTTGCATCTCTTGCATTGGCACGTGGATTCTTTATTGCTGGCACCACCATCAACTCTCCCCAGTATATGTCTAATTTTTTTTCCTGACTGTTGCCCTTAGTAACCCCAGACCTAATGTCAGATACAGAAGTGTAGCCTTAAAGGGACCAGCCCCCATGACTGTGCAAGGCCTTATCCCTGTCATAAGTCCTTTACTCTCTGTCACTCATGGCTCTACTGCTCAGAACAAACCCCGACTAACATGGAAATTATTAATACTGGAAGTGGTTTCAGAGAAACATAGCTTTAAGGATGTGTTCTCTGAATTGGCTTTGGGGTTTGGGGAATTGTTGCCTTGATCTGGTTAGATCGAAAGACATGGATTATTCTATTTCCAGTAGTAAAGGAAATGCTGGTAGCCCATGACATGCTAAGGTAGCACTTATGTTATCACTTACCACCTGAAGGAGCGGATAGTCAATTGTCCGTAGAAGTCGTCTTCTTTGTGACAAAGAAGCTGTGTCATAGAACATTTTAGTAAAAATAAGAAGTATAATGAAGCTAGTTAGATGCTTCTTCGCATGGCAGAGAACTTGAAACAGAGAAAAGGGTGAGTTTGGGGCTTTAAATTGCCAACTCACATTTTAATGTGGACAGATGGGCAAATCCTGACCTTAAACTGCTAAATTCTACTGAGTCTTTTTTGCAGGAAGGAGCATTTCTTCCTCTCATTTCTAAGGAGATTAGTCTCCCCTCACCTGAAGGACCTGAAATGGAAAATCCTGAGGCAGTTGCCTTGAAGAAGACTACTGACCTTTCAGACCTATGCTCATGTATTCTCACTACTTCTAGACTTAGAACCAGACTCAAATCCCAGCAAGCCCATGGGTAGTACACAGAGTTGATGACATGAGAGGATGCAACATACACAAAAAGAGTTGAACAATTTTGCCCATTTTTACTGACAAAACCCTGAGGAAATGTATGGGACTGAATCCTAGGGGTGATGGATCAGACTGGAAGGATTAGAATGTTGGACACAACCTAACTCATTGTGATGAGTGTCAGTAGAGATTCTGGATTCAAAGTACTAGTTCAAGCAGCCAAGAGCATCTGGGAGGAGCTCTGTTGATTAATTCTGGAGGCAAACTTGGCCTATCCCCAATAAAATGCCAGAACTTCTTTGATACACTGTAGAGCAGCAGTTTTTAAAATACAGTCCACTGAACCTTGAAAGTCCCCATCACCCTGTCACAAGGTCCATAAGATCAGAACTATTTTTGTAATAATACCATGATGTTATTTGTCATTTTTTAATATGTTGATAGTTCCGCTAATGGTGAAAAAGCATTAGGGTAAAGATGCTAGTATGTAAGCAAGAACCAGGCAGGATCACTCAGCTATACTAGTCATTATATAGTCTTCACTGCCACACACTCACAATTAAAAGGAAAATATCAGTTGCACTTAAGAATATCCTTGATGGAAAAAAAAAAAGAATATCCTTGATGAAGTAGTAAAAATATTAAATTTCAACCCTCAAATGCACATCTTTTTAATATTCTGTTTAATGAAGTGAGAAGTACATATAAAGCATTACAGTTGCCTGAGAAAGAGCCCTTGTATGACTGAGTTATAAGTTGAACTAGCCAGTTTTTTTCTCATAGGATACCATACTTTACTTGATAGCATGACTGACAGACAAATTATCAACATTTTCTTAACATTTTCATGTCACTTCAGTGAAAACAGGTGGCAGAATTTGTTAACAGTAAAAATTTGAAAATTCCATTGAAAGTTAGAGTTATGGAAATTTGTATCTGCCACCCTATGCTCAACAGTTTTTCAGTTTCTGATATTAACAAATGTAGTTTTTAATAGTGTAGAGTAAAATGTGTCAACATTTAGAAGCCTTCAAATTCAGTGAACCAATATTTTGCAAATGACGTTACAATAGCGTAAAAGATCCATTGAAAGTTCAAGATAGACCAGTGGATAGCCAAGTAAAAAATGTTTCATTGATGAAATTTGTTTCATACTCTAATGAACATTTATCAAGTTTTGGTGTAGCATCAAAAGAATATTTTTAAACTCAGTTTTAATTTCTAATATGATATAGAACAGTTGATAAAACCCAAATAAACAAAAACTCTTTGGAGTTCCCAGTAATTTCTAAGGATGCCAGGGAGTCTGAAATCAAGTTAAGCTGCCAAAGAGAAAGGTATCCAAAGGTTTAATGAGATCTGAATTCTAGAATGGATTTATTCTGTAAGGCCTGTGCCTTCCAAATATGTCCCCCAAGAGAGTCCAGAGGACACTGCTTTTACCAAGATTGCAAGAAATATATTCATTAAGGGGACACTAGCATCCTTTATCTGCTCTATATTGCCGTCTAACTGTTCTGCCTGAATTCAGTGGGGTGATAGGATCTAGGAATGTCAGGAGCTAAGTGGCAATCACCAAAGACAGGTGGATATAGTTACTATAATGGGCAACAGAACCGAAACAATAAATAGAAGCATTTGAGCCTCAGAGGTCAAAGGCATTGGTTAGTCGATCGTGGTGTCCCTAGAACTAAATACCGTAAAGATGGACAGTCTACTAAAGACTATTTGATTTGTAAAAGCAGAAAAACTCTAGGTTTGTTCAACAGAACTCTGGCTTGAATCACAATAGAGTCTTGCAGCCTCTCTTTCAGTTTTTAGACTTGAGCCAGTTCACAAATCCAGAGCCCCTTAAATGAAGAGGCTCTGAGCCCTCTTGAGCAAATCCTCTTTACACAGTCAAAAATGTATATTGTAAATTATCTTCCTAGATGTCCCTTCCTAAGAAGAGGCCTATACCCCAGCTCTCCAGGGATTTCAAACTGTCCTAATTAGTCATTAGTTTTCCATCCAAATCATTCCAGGCTAGCAAATTATTGCCTGATTATGCAAGACCCCACCTAGGCCAAGAAAGGGAACACAGGTCTCTACAAACACTGGGCGCCACAGCATTCACAAGATCCATGCTGCGCCACCCCCTACCTTTGTGAGAGTACTTCACTTTGTCTCTGCCTCCTCTCCCCACATCTCTCTATTTCCTCTGTGCACTCTTTTGCTTCTGCCTTGTCTCTGCCCTCAAGGTCTTTTTCTGTTAGCGTAGTTGGTGGCAGTCTGTCCCAGATGAGACGGATGTCTTATATATTTGGAACTGAGAAGGTACAGGCAAGATATCTAGACCATCAATGTCATGTCTTTATCAGCCTCAACTTCACCTTCCATCCCTAAGTAAAGCTGCAAGATAAGAACCTTCCACCTTATGCAGGACTTGAGGGTCCTGCTGTAGTCCTGCTAAAGGGCTGGCACTGCATCTCTCTCATGAAGCAACTGGTTTATAGGAGCTCAGGAAATGTGTGCTGAGTGAATGGGTGTGTGTTCATTCTTGATCTTGTTGGATGTGAGTGTGGTAGAGATCAGTGCCCAGAGCACCTGAACACTACACATTTGTAGCTGGAGAACCCCAACTCCATACCTCATATGAGAAGGTATAGTACATGTATTTCTAAATTAAGATAGAAAGATATATACCTAAGTATATAGCTAGGATATATAATGAAAATAAACTGAAATTTCAGCCCCCCACACTAGGGCCCTCAGTTCAAATCTTCTATAATCTGAGTTTTCAATGCCACTGAGGATATATCCCTTTAAGTATTGAATATTTTCATTGAACTATTTTGAAATTATAGATGTATTTATTTTCATTTGCTATATATTAATATATATATACTTTCTTAACCAGAGCCTGTTGCACGTACTTCTGTATGTCTGAACATGAAATTACGACATTAAATATGGTTTAATGTAGTAGTCTAGTTCCTGTAGCAATTGGATATGTCCACAAATTAGTCGATGGTAAGACTCTGTCTCAAAGAATAATTCTATATGTAGGCACGGAAATGAACTGAACGTCCTCCTAATTCTTTACATTCAGGTCAACAATTGAAGGCTATGTCTATTCTGTCTATTCTGTGGCTACCTCATGTCAGGCACTGTGCCAGGCGCTGGGTACAGAGGAGTAATAAGATCTGGAAAGAGCTCTCAGTCCACATGGAAGTTTCTCTACGAGACAGAGGGTGGGAAGGAGTCCTGGGAGCCTTTTCCTCCACAATCAGTTTGTCTTCTACCCCGTCCAAATGGAATTGTGATCAAATGTCTTTTCCAAGATTCTTTTTCATTGTTCTGTTTTTCTTGGAGAAAAAGTTTTTGTGTCAGCAGCAGCAGCAACTCTTTCGATGTGTTGAGTGCTTATGCTAATCAGTAATCTGGCACCAGTTTACTGATTCTTTTGCCTGATTATTTATTATTTATAGAGTGTGGTAAGTGCAGATGGCATTTTGCAAAGCACAGAACTGTGAGAATGAAACCCCAGCCTCAAGGCGTTGACTGTCTGCTTTAGACATAAACAAAACACTGAATAAACAGACATCTAGTTGAGTTGATGTGGCTGTAATGGAGGAAAAAATTGGGAGACCAAGAAAAAGAAGTGAGGTTTATAGAAGGATGTGAAGGCAGAAAAAGGAGCATGAAAAATGTGAGCCATTTCAAGAAGTATATTAGCAATATCACCAAATTGAGATGTTAAAAAAGAAACAAAAAGAGCAAAGCAAAACTGAGGACAGAGTCCCAGGAGAAAGGTCTCGATGAAATTGCCTGGTAGCCTCTTTTGGATGGAGAGATGAGAGGCAAGGATGTCCAGGCGAAGAAAACTTTAATGATCCTGTACAAAGGTGACAAGATCATGGACTCTAGTGTTTAATATCTAGAGAGAAAGAGAGATGGCAATCAAAAGTGTGAGAAGACTTGGAGGGAGTCTTAATGCAAAAAGATAGGAAAAGAAATGGACAGTTCAGAAATTAGTTTCCAACGTGTGCCTAGGGAGATGGCCACTTCCATTAACTGGCCATTTACACCTGATTTTAAGTTTTTAGATTCAGAAATTTCCTCTTATTGATTCATCCAAAGATGATCCTACTTGCAATATCTTATTTAAATTAATGAAATTCACAAAAAGCTATTACATAGACATGAATTTAGTTGTATTGATTCTGAGTGGATGATATAGGTTGAAACTAACTGGGTGGAAAAAATGAACCACACAAGGAGTAAGCCTAAGAGGGATGGAATGGCTATTGATATCAAATAAAATAGACTTCAAGACAAAATAGTTCCAGAGATAAAGAGAGACATTTCATAATAATAAAAGGAGTTTATCATACAGGAAGGCATAAAATAAGAAGTGAAAATATACAAAGCAAAAATGGATGAAATGAAAAGCACAAATAGACAAAGCCACAGTCATAGTTGGATATTTTAATTCATTAGAACGAATTTCTATTTCCTTTCTCAGCAGTTTCTAGAACAAGACAAAAAATTAGTGAAGACATAGTTTATTTGGACAATACTATTGACCACTTTAAATGAATTGTTTTAGAACACTTCACCCAACATCTAGAGAACTCACACATTCTTTTTAAAAATAGGTTATAGTTCTTACCTCAAAGTTTGTACAGGTTACCTGTAGAATAAATTTTGCCTATAATGCAGCAGGACATTTCAATATTATTCAAATCTAAAG
This sequence comes from Ovis canadensis, assembly GCF_042477335.2. Lineage (NCBI taxonomy): Eukaryota > Metazoa > Chordata > Mammalia > Artiodactyla > Bovidae > Ovis > Ovis canadensis. The sequence continues at coordinate 181,094,347 of NC_091245.1, forward strand.
TCTCTGCATCCAAAGTGATTATAGTTTGCCTTGCATTTGTTGCAATCTTTCTGATTTTCTGGTAGTAGTTCTAGGTTCCCAGGTAAGACCTGAGAAGTACTTTTATAAAACCTACAAATTTTCTTTGAGGGTGAATTATTTTCAAAGACTATATTGCTAATGTTAATTTCTTCTATAAACAGAACATTCATTTTCTAGCACCAGTGAAGAAGGAATTCATAGGGCCTGGACTCCATCTTAGGCCTGTTCATGCTGATCATGCTCGGCCACCTTTCCAATGGACTCTGAACTCTGTGTTTAGTGCCTATGAAAACAACAACAGAAATATAAGACCCCCTCCAGACAGGGGAACCTTGAAGATCATATCTAGGTTACTCATCGCCTAAGAGAAAACATACACTAATCACCCCTTCCTCCAGACAGGCCATAAAATTTTCCGTATCAATCGGAGTGTAACATCAGGTTTATTGATTATTGGCTAATTGACTGTTTGAGCACATGAGCACATAGCACATGAATGATGGGGTTATTGGGATTGTATTTTCCTTGGTTTATGTAAGTCTCAAGGAATTTGGGGTGGTGGGTTCAGACACATACACATGGGGTATAAAAGATTTTCACAAATGCTGGTCGGGGTCCTTGGCTAAGAGGAGACTCTGCCTTGGGCCCGCCGGTGTAATAAACCGCACTCCACTATCTGCATTGTCCTTCTGAGTGAGTTTGTTTCCCGGAACGCGTGGCTACAACACCATAATGAGACATTTTGTGCCTGAGTCCTAGAAGTCTTGGGTTCTTGTCACTCCCTACCACCTCTGCAAACACACACACAGTTTCCTAACTGTGTGACTTTGGACACGTGACCTCTTTAAGCCTGACTCAGTTTCTTTATCTCCAGAACTCTTAGTTAGGACTATAGTGAAATTCAACTGATAGCCTGTAGGAAGCTTTTTTATAAACTATGAAGTATTATCCAAATATATGTAGCAGTATTTCCTTTCTGCTAATATTAGTTGTGGAGAAGGCAATGGCAACCCACTCCAGTACTCTTGCCTGGAAAATCCCATGGACGGAGGAGCCTGGTAGGCTGCAGTCCATGGGGTCGCTAAGAGTCAGACACGACTGAGCAACTTCACTTTCACTTTTCACTTTCATGCATTGGAGAAGGAAATGGCAACCCACTCTAGTATTCTTGCCTGGAGAATCCCAGGGACCGGGGAGCCTGGCAGGCTGCCATCTATGGGGTTGCACGGAATCGGACATGACTGAAGTGACTTAGCAATAGCAACAGCAATATTAGTTGGGATAACTATTCTCCCAAGAAAGGGAAATTGGGATGGGGTATCCTGCTTTTGCCTTTGAATACATGTGTGTCAAGCCTAGTATGAGCAGAAGTTGAATCATGAGAGAAGAAAGTCAAGATTGCAGGGTTTATTTGGAAGTAAGACATGCGAGAACATTAGATTTCATACCACAGGAAAGATTATAAAAGGTGTAATGGGCAGCTTTTTAAGTTTGCACAAGGAGACAAGGGGAAAACCTGAGCATGAAGATAAGAATTAAACAAATGGAAATTTTGTTGAAGGACATGTTGGATGACATTGGTCTTACAGAAAGATGGGTAGATTTCAGCTTAGGAATGATGAATTTTAGACCTTAGTCTACCCTGAAATTTCTGAGTAACTAGAAGTTTCTGAGTAAACTTGTACTAGTAATTTAATTTCTCCAAACCAATTTCTCCATTTGAAAGCTGAGGGTAATAATAGAGGCCCCCTACTACTGTCCTGAGGTTTGATTAATGTTTACAAAATGCTCTGAGCAATTTGGTGGGATAGGGTTTTTAAGAATACAGTTTATTATTTAGAAAAATGAAAGAACATTATTACAGAAGACTTGGGGCATCTCCCTCCATGTAGCATTTTCATGAGATTCCTTTTTTTGTCTTATAAGGAAAGAAAACCAAGTTGGAGATGACTAATTCCACAGGCTAATCTCTTCCTTTACTGTTCTCTGGACACACTCTTCTCCTAAATGAGCACACTGGGGTATTGTCGTTTGGATTTCCTCATGAGTATAAATGCATTCTTTCCTAGAAATACGATAGTGAGTTTTGCGAGCTGCTGGCTGTGGTCCCAGCAGTCAGATGTTCTTGATCCCTGGCTTTACCTTGGGCTTTGTGCAAATCACAGTGCTGTTCAACTTCCTCTCCTCATATGTACAAGTAGAATAAAAACACCACTCTCTGGGAGGTCAAGTGAAAATTAATTAGCTGTGTTTTCTTCAAGTTCCTCTCCATTGATATTTCAGCACTCTCTGTGTCATTAATTGGAGCAGTGCTTTCAGACATGACTCCTCTCCCGTGACCACAATGTTGTCAATGGAAAAGGATACGAAGGAATCTGGGAAATTTACTAATCACTGCAGTTGGGGGATTCTGGTGACATTTCCTACGCTTTACATTTTAAAAAGGCACAAGAGACTTTTGCTAGATCTGTTAGATACTTTCAGCTGCGTGTTAGATTAAAAACACCAAAAATTTTATTTCTTTTCTCTCTTTTCCCCTTTCTTTATTTGTTGATACTTATTTCTGAATCTCTCTGGATTTTACTCTTTCTCTCTCTGTTTCTCTCTCATTTCCCTAAGTTTTAGGGAACTTATGAAAATGAAAGTTTAGCTGAGTGTTTTGAGTTAGCCATCTCGCAGCCTTGCTGGGAAATAAAGCACTTTTAAATACGAGTGTCAGCCAGCTCATTAGCGTCCTCCTCCCCTTACCTCTTTTGCATTGGGTCACTAACAAGTTACAATGTTTTTCTCTTTCCTCTCCAGTCGCCCTTGTTTGGGGGTTTTGTTCTCTTCTTCCTCATTTCTGCCTTGCTTGCTTCTCTTAGAAGACTGGATTGCCCCCGCTGCCACCACTGTCATCACTCCCCAGCAGACAGAAAGGCTAAAATGTCAAAAGATGCCTCAGTTGCCTCTGACAAAAGTGCAGATCAGCTCTGAAAAGGAATAAATATGATAGGGGGCACAATAATAACAGTGTGCACTTGTTAACTACAAAAATCCAGCAGGAGCTGGGGGCAGGAAGGGAGGGAACTGTGGAGAATAGAAGCTGCCCGGGCAGGAGCCCCGGGGAAGGAGTGGAGGAGGGTCCTCCAGCAGCAACCATCAATTCTACGGGCTGGTTTTGTTTTGTTTTGTGAGGTCTGAACTGAGACTCAGCTGATGGGGCAGGGGGTTGGCCAAGGGGTGAATAAGGGATTTTACCCAAACCAGTGACTCTGAATGGAGGTCTTGGTCTCCGTTGAGGGGGCCTCTGCAGTGGGAGCTTGAAAAGAGGGTCTTTGGGTTGTTGGGGTGGGTGGGAGTTGAGTGGGGGCTGGGGGGGAACATTTTGAGGTGGGAGGGGTAGGGAGAAGAAGGAAAAGAGCACAATAATGGGAAAAAGGAGGCCAGCTTCTGAGCTCTCATTTCTGACAATGAGTCCCATGTGGTTCTCTTTATCTCAGCCATTCAGGAGTCAATAGAGAGAGCTTTTTTTTATTTTCAACTCTGAGTGTACGGCCACCCCCACCTCCCATTTCACACACACACACGCGCACACACACCCCTAAAAGTGTAGGACACAGAGCAAGATACTAGAAATATCTGAAAAACTATTCCCTTAGCTGCAGATTTGCTGCTTTTCTTGTCCCCCGGCCAGAACTAACATGTGGGACATTCAGCCCACAGTTATTCCTGCCACAGCACTGCTCATCGTCTCCTGGCATCCCCACACTCAGCCTCTAATCTTTCTTTCCTCTCTCAGGCACCCTTCGTCTCCTCCTTCCATGGAGTCCTTGGTCCTTGACTCCTTAGGAAGACATGAGTCATACGATGACAAGCAAAGCAGAGCTCCATGATGGAGCCATGGTTACATTTAACCAAAACAAGCAAAAAAAGCTGGGAGCAAACCCAAGCCTAAACTCTAGACTGGTTTAGTGTAAAGAAAACAACAGACAACAAACAACATTGTTTTTGATGGCGGACTTCTGTGAAATGGTAATCCCCAGTTAGCTAGACCCCTATCAATTTGTCCTATGACTATCACTGAGGTGACTGGAGCTTGTGAAGCTAATCTGGTAGAAAACAATTTGTCCAGTTTTCAAAGAATATTGTTGTGGATTCTCATCGGGTATGGGAGTGAATAGGTGCAACATTCTTAATCAGGGATGGAAGTTTTAAAAATATAGGCTCCAGGCCTCATCGCTACAAGATTCTGACTCAGCAGCTCTGAAAGGGGCTCAGGGCTTGTGAGTTTCTGTGTGTGTGTATGTGTGTGTTGGATCAGGGAGGCAATAGTCGAATGATAGTCACCAGGCACTAGTCCAGTGCTGGGCAGATGGTTGATTTCTTGACTCATTCATCTGACTAGGGGAAGGCTCTCTGCTGCCAAGCAGTGTGGCTGAATGAAAGAAATGGGAAGGAGGATCATTTTCATTAGCAAACAATGAAGATAAGGGGAAAGGAGTAATTGAAAATGACAATAAAATCAAGCAGTTGTTCAGTGCCACACAGTTCCGCCAAGAATTAGAAGGGAAATGAGACTCGGTTGTCTTCAGTTACTTGTCCAAGGTCACACAGCTGGTGAGTCGCAAAGCCAGAATGCCTCCCCAGGCTTGCATGGTCTGGACAGCATGCTCTAAAGTGGGAGGACACTCCAAGAGTGGGATGGGAGCAAGGGAGTGCTGGGAGCAGATTTCTGCATGGCTGGGAGGAATGCTCCTAAGGGCTGGTCATGCACCCATCTGTGAAATGGCTCCTGGGTAATGCATTTCACATCCAGGGCTCCATGATGATTGTCCATAACAATACTGTATTGCATATTTGAAAGTTGCTGGGAGAATAGAAGTTCTCATCATGAGGGAAAAAATCCTGACTACATGGAGTGATCAGTTCAGTTCAGTAGCTCAGCCGTGTCCAATTCTTTGTGACCCCATGGACTGCAGCATGCCAGGCTTCCTCGTCCGTCACCAACTCCCAGAGCTTACCCAAACTCATGTCCATCGAGTCAGTGATGCCATCCAACCATCTCACATCCCCTTCTCCTCCCGCCTTCAACTTTCCCACCATCAGGGACTTTTCCAATGAGTCAGTTCTTCGCATGAGGTAGCCAAGGTATTGGAGTTTCAGCTTCATCATCAGTCCTTCCAATGAATATTCAGGGTTCATTTCCTTTAGGATTAAATGGTTGTATCTCCCTGCTGTCTAAGGGACTCTCAAGAGTCTTCTCCAACACCACAGGTCAAAGGCATCAATTCTTTGGCATTCAGCTTCCTTTATAGTCCAACTCTCACATCCATACACAACTACTGCAAAAACCATAGCTTTGAATAGATGGACTTTTGTTGGCAAAGTAATGTCTCTGCTTTTTATTATGCTGTCTAGGTTGGTCATAACTTTTCTTCCAAAGAGCAAGCGTCTTTTAATTTCATGGCTGCAGTCACCGTCCGCAGTGATTTTGGAGCCCCCAAACATAAAGTCTCTCACTATTTCCATTATTTTTCCATCTATTTGCCGTGAAGTGATAGGACCAGATGATATGATCTTCGTTTTTTGAATGTTGAGTTTTAAGCCAGCTTTTTCACTCTCTTCTTTCACTTTCATCAAGAGGCTCTTTAGTTCTTCTTCACTTTCTGCCATAAGGGTGGTGTCATCTGCATATCTGAGGTTATTGATATTTCTCCTGGCAATCTTGATTCCAGCTTGTGCCTCATCCAGCCTGGCATTTTGCATAACGTACTCCGCATATAAGTTAAATAAGCAGGGTGACAATATACAGCCTTGATGTACTCCCTTCCCCATTTGGAACCAGTGTGTTGTTCCATGTCCAATTCTAACCGTTCTTTTTTGTCCTGCGTACAGATTTCTCAGGAGGCAGGTCAGGTGGTCTGGGATTCCCATCTCTCTCAGAATTTTCCATAGTTTGTTGTGATCCACACAATCAAAGGCTTTGGCATAGTCAATAAAGCAGAAATAGATGTTTTTTCTGGAACTCTCGTGCTTTTTCAATGATCCAGCAGATGTTGGCAATTTGATCTCTGGTTCCTCTGCCTTTTCTACAACCAGCTTGAAAATCTGGAAGTTCACCAGTTCACGTACTGTTGAAGCCTGGCTTGGAGAATTTTGAGCATTACTTTACTAGCGTGTGAGATGAGTGCAATTGTGCCATAGTTTGAGCATTCTTTGGCATTGCCTTTCTTTGGGATTGCAATGAAAACTGACCTTTTCCAGTCCTGTGGCCACTGCTGAGTTTTCCAAATTTGCTGGCATATTGAGTGCAGCACTTTCACAGCACCGTCTTTTAGGATTTGAAATAGCTCAGCTGGAATTCCATCACCTCCGCTAGCTTTGTTCGTAGTGATGCTTCTTAAGGCCCACTTGACTTTGCATTCCAGGATGTCTGGCCCTAGGTGAGTGATCATGTCATCGTGGTTATCTGGGTCATGAAGATCTTTTTTTTTTTAAGATCTTTTTTAAAAATAGTTCTTCTGTGTATTCTTGCCACCTCTTCTTAATATCTTCTGCTTCCGTTAGGTCCACACCATTTCTGTCCTTTATTGAGCCCATCTTTGCATGAAATATTCCCTTGGTATCTCCAATTTTCTTGAAGAGATCTCTAGTCTTTCCCATTCTGTTGTTTTCCTCTATTTCTTTGCAGTGATCAGTGAGGAAGGCTTTCTTATCTCTCCTTGCAGTTCTTCAGAACTCAGCATTCAGATGGGTATAGCTTTCCTTTTCTCCTTTGCCTTTCATTTCTCTTCTTTTCTAAGCTATTTGTAAGGCCTCCTCAGACATGGAGTGATAGATGTTAACTAATCTTATGGTGGTGATCATTTTGCAACATAATGTTATGTAATTTAGACTTGTGCTATAAGTCAATTATATCTCTGTACATCTGGGCAGAGAGGGGAGAGTAAATAATTTTCTTAAAGACCTCCAGATTTCTCATCTCTCACAAATCTCATTTCTTCCTCTTCACAGACCTTGCTCTGGTGGGTGAAGTATCCTATGCCAGGCATAGAAGGAAGATGAGTACTGCTTTTACCTCTGTCTGAGCAAGGAAATGAATGTAGCTTTCAGGTCTGCCATACATGACAAGGAAATCACAGTTACCCTTTCCTTAGCTCCATGTTCATTGTCTTAAAGGTGCAGCTGTGTGACTTGGCTATGAATACTGGGGAGAATGTGAAAAAAGGTAGGAGAGGGAACAACTCTCATCATGCCATCTGGCTGCTTCTTAACCAGCTATCCTCCAACCAACTCTCCACAGTGTTTGAAGTCCTAATGCACAGTGTGGATACACTCGCTCACAGGGTGCAGATGTGCTTATCCTCTCCCTCTAACTACACTAAAGCACTGCCTCGCCCTTCTGCACCCCCAGCATGTGCAAGCCTAGTAGGGAGCATATGCTGCTGAGTCAATTTGTTGGATTCCCAACAAGTACCTTTTAAGCTGGAATGCTCAGAGTGGATGTGTTTGCCCAGTGTACCATTCTGATTCATCTTCCTCTTGTTGGCATGATCTGGTGTCTGATCATTCCAACTGAGGTGTTTTAAGTCTGTATGGACTCAGCCAATTCCTTCAGTACTGCTCTTAGCTTCTTGCACTCTGGTACCCACTTTACTTTCCCCAACCTGTTGTGTTACTTCCACACACCTGAGTCAAGTCCACTGTCTTTAGGTGTGTATCTGTGCTTACTTGACATATTCATGCTCATCTCAACTGTTGTTTAGCAATGCTTCTTGTTCATCTATTGCTAACTACCTAACGCAGTGGTCCATCCAAACCTTTCCCATCCATCCACATTATCTCCAGACCCGGAGCTTGAAAGCAATCCCACATGCTACCTTATTGAAGTGGTGGGGCCCTGAGGAAACTGAATATGCCATCTCTGTACCCTTGTTCTTCCAGATACGTGGAAACAGAGTTTTTTGGCATTGTTTTTTGTTCAGAGGGATTTTTTTCAATATTTATAGTACTCACTCCTTTACCAATGGTCCTTTCTCCTTCAGGCCTTTGCCTCCTCAAATTCCTGTCCCTCTGTAGCTTTTAGATAACCATCAAATTTTCATTCCTTTTTTTCCCTTCTCCTTAATCAATAAACAAGTAAATTTAATCACCACTATAATAAAAGGCAATAAAAGCACTTGACCTTACATTCCCCTTCAGTTTCCATGCTATTTTTTCCTTTAAAGGATAAATTCTAACTTTGTTATGATTTGGTCACTCCTAAATCTTTTGTCATCTCGTTTCCTCCCTTTCACTCTGTGTGAGTGAAATAGCAACTGGACTATATTTACCAAACTGGAAAGAGCAACAAGAACTTTGAAGAGTCTTTCCTTGATCACATCGTCCCCGTGCTCGGTTCTCTGCTGCATTTGATATTGTGGCCATACCCTCTTCCCGTCACTTCTTTAATCCTCTGTGTGCTTATGTTTCTTCTACTACTGCTGTTTCTCCATCCAGGGCACACATAAGGACGTTTCCTAAGATTCTCAGATTCTGCATATTTTCCCTCGGCGATACCTTTCACTTACAAGCCTCTGCTTATGACTACATCTCAGTAGGGTCACATCTCAGTAGGGTCACACTGTCATACTTCCAGTTGCCTATTAGATTTTTCTACTTGTTCATCTTACTATTACCTAAAACTTAGGATATCTCGAGTTGAATTTATTTCCCCCTCTAAACTGTTCATTTTCCTATTCTACTAACTTCAAGCCTCAAAGTCACTGCCTTACCACGAACTCTACTATCCCATCAGTCACTAAGACCTATGACTCCTTAGATCAACCCTCAGTCCTATCTATTCAGTTCCCTTCACCACCATCCTAATTCTGGCCCTTAACTCTGACACTTTGACTGTGGAAATGAATCTATTAAGATACTTTTAATAAAAATATTTTCAATCTGTTAAAATTTATTTTTCTACTCAATACGTCCAGCAGTTCCATTTAATTTACAGAATCAAGCCCAACCTCTGTCCACTCAAGACCTTTCTTAATCCAATCCCAATGCTGTGTTCCCACTGTTTCTCTCTTTACCATGTTTCCCTTCAACAAATACATCACTCCAGCAAGCTGTTCTGCTCATAAGCTCTCAAACACTTTATTTTCTCTTGTATCCACACAATTGTTTTGTCCTTCCTGAGGCACTCATCCCTCTACTTCCATCTCTGCTGGCCTAACCTTCCTTCAGATTTCAATTCAAATCTTTGTTTTCAGAATAGCTTCTTGGACCATCTAAATCTAAATTCATTTATTCTTTCCTTAAAGTCCCTTTAAATCTCATAAATTCCTGGAAGCTTATGAAATTACATAAAATTACATTTTAGACTTAAAATGTTGCTTAATTTTTAAATTGTCTTTCTAACTAGATTGTCCGCTCCATTTGGATCTGGATCCCCAACTGATACCACGCTCAGACTTAGGAAATATTAACTATTCTCTTCTGAGTTTCTGTAGATTTATAAACATAAGTTGCCTCTGTAAATTCAGTTCCAAGTCTATGTGTTTATGAGAGCAAACATCTTTGATAGGATTAACTATGTACTGGTGGGGAGATTTTGTTGTACTTCTTTTCAAACAAAATCTTATTGATTGGCTACCAATGGAACTACATGTATGTTACCCCATCCTTTCTTTTTGCCTTTTCTTTAGCAGGTGGAAAAGAAGCAAGGTAGATAGCTAGTCATATTCTCTTTCAAGTAAACTCATTTTTTTTTCATTCAATGGCTAATTTCTTTTTTTAAGCTAAAATAAGTCCACTGTTTAAAAGAGAGAGAGAAAGAAATTTTGTAATATAATCTGGCTCAAATATGTTAAAAAAATATGGAAATTTATACCAGACAAATGACTTTAGTATATCTAGATCATGAGTTAATTTACTGTTTCCTAGCACCACCTACACTCATTTACCAAAAAGGAAAGATATGAGAATCATAGATATAAATACATCTCTTTTCCTTATGTGAGGAATCAAAATCTTTGTTAATGAGACTTCACTTCTTTAATTCAAGTCAGAGTCAGTCCATCTTCACAAAGCTCTCTTCATTTCTTGCAAAGTTGATGAAGTAATTAATGTCTTGCCACTGAATCAGAGTGTCGGTACACCAGGAACAAAGCCTTCACCTGAGAGCTTGTGAAAAATGTAGACGCTCAGGATACCGCTCAGAAGTGGCATCTTCCCAAGATTTCCAATTGGTTCACATTCACAGGCAAGTTTGAAAAACACTAAGATAAAGCAGGTTTGATAATCAGACAGCCTTGGAAATTCATCACAAATGGCGTGAATGGCATGCTTGTTTCTACAGGAATCTTAAAGCAAATATGTGGGTATCGATGTATCGATGAGCTGGCAATTCAGGATACCTCATCTTGCAGACCAGAGTGATGAATAATGCCAAGGAGACCTGAAAAGACATGCCTTTCCTCTTGGACTCAGGGAATCCCTCCAAGATTTACAGTCCACCCTCCAGCCCTCACTCATTTCTGTTACTGTATTCTCCTCCTGGACCTTCCTCTCTGCCTTTCTACAGATGTCTGGTTTAGACAGGCTGGTAGTGAGTTCCTGCTGCTACCCTTGGGTGCCTCTCAACACCCTGAATGAGACCAGGGTGCAGGAGGAGAGGAAGAACCTGAACATCTGTGTCATCCAGAAATGAACTGTCCCCAGGAGCTTTTTTCTCTAGTAGAAGTATCCCCAACCTCCGAGATCTAATGCCTGATGATCTGAGGTGGAGCACATGCTTGAATGGGCTTGAATCATCCTGAAACCATTCCCCCCTGCCACTCTGGTCCATGGAAAAACTGTCTTCCATGAAACCAGTCCCTGGTGTATTTATTTTCTGTTGGGATCTGTTATATTCCTGATAGGCTTTTCCTAAGTGTATCTTCATTTTGAATAGTAAAGAGAGAGGAAAAAAAAAGACTAGCATTCATATAAAAGAGCAGAAACAGCAAACCAGGAACAGGCAACCCATTTTGGTGTGATGCTGGGTTCTCCTTAACCCTGAGAGCCATCAATGACTTGCAAATGATTTTTCACTAGTACATTAATTTTCAACAAATATTAAGAGCTCCTGCTTGTGCCAGATGCTATCCTATGGAGTGCAGGTGTTTTGGTGAAGGAAACAAATTCTCTGTCTTTCCACTGTCGATATTTGGTGTGGGTTCGAAATGAAAGAGAGAACAAAAATGAGTGAAACAAAACTTCTAGCCTCAAGTCTCCAGCGTAAGTGGAATGATACAGGCACAGATATGAGGACAAAGGGGGAAATGAGGGAAAGTACGGACTTCCCTGGTGGCTCAGATGGTAAAGCGTCTGTCTACAATGCAGACCAGGGTTCGATCCCTGGGTCGGGAAGATCCCCTGGAGAAGGAAATGGCAATCCACTCCAGTACTATTGCCTGGAAAATCCCATGGACAGAGGAGTCTGGTAGGCTACAGTCCATGGGGTCGCAAAGAGTCGGACACGACTGAGCGACTTCACTTCACTTTAGAGGAGAGGAAGGCAAGAAGTAGGGATGGAAGTCAAAAAGACATGGACGTGCTAGGAGATGCCAGCCACCGCCATCATGGTGCAGCGGGCTCCCACCCAAGTTCTGAGACCAGAGAGTACGTTTCTTCTTCAGGAAAAGATACTAATCAGAAAGAGGCAAAAGAGGCTTTTAGTAACAAGAAACCTTCTGAAGAAAGGAAGTTAAGAATCAGATTATAGCAAAGATATAAGTCAGAATTGTAAAGCTCAGTAATTTTCATAGATTGTAAGAAAATGTCAGAGCCTTCTGCTCTGAGAGTTCTCACAGTCATTTGCAACAGTCACACAAACACGTTGGGTGTGAACATAGGATCCTATGTGTACATGATGTGTGTTGGGATCGTGGGGGGGGCAGTGCTTGGGCAGAAGGAAAGAAAGAAGGGAAGGCCATTAAAAGTCTTGCTGAGAAAGGTATTTCTTGTGCACAAAAAAGAATCAGGCCCCTCGCTCCCTACTGAGCCCATTTCTCCTGCCTTTGCCCGAGCTGTCAGGCATGAATCCCTGTAGCATTCCGTAACTAATTGACAGTAATGGGGGCCATTGGGAGTCTAAGAATACATGGCATTGCCCGGCATGCACTGGCAAAAAGGGGGGGCTACCTCGGGGGCAGCTGTGGGGGAAATAAAGGCTGTCTTGTAAACTTCTTTTAATGTGAAGGTAGGAGGTAGAACATAGGGAGGAGAAGATTTAGACAAATTTCTACTTTCGCCTAAAAATAAAAAAGTGATAAATCCCCTATCTTATCCTGAGCTAATATCCCAGGATACTAAGTTTGCCACAGAGAAGAAACAGATGGAATTTCAATTAACCTCAGGGCCCCCTGTGAAATCTATATTGTACCCTCTGGATTTACAACATATTGTAATGTATGACTGCAGGCTCTGGAGATTCCATCGCAAATCAACCCTCTTTATTCCAGGGATTCAGAAAACAGCTACAAAGACCCACTTCAGAATCAAAAGTGGCCAACTTTTTACAACTTCATCCTCTGAGTTTGAAATAACATTTTTATTTTTACAACAGATCTTATTTATGTGCGCGGTCTCATGTTTGTTTGTTTGTTTTTTTAAGAGGAGACATTTATTTTTTCCTTCTATTAATGATAACATTTCTGTGCCAAAACTGTTTAGCCCAAATAGAAAATAAGGGGGAGAAATATACCATTATCACATCTTCAAGAGTGATTCACCACAGACCTGCAGTAAATTATCTCCCAAGGATTTTTACCTTTCTAGAATCTAGTTTTTAATAGTCAAAATAGTCAAAATAAAAGCAACTACCTCTGCTATGAATAGCACATGAAGTTGGAAATATTGAAATAACTTTTTTTAGAATTCCAACTTGTTTTTCAAAGCCAGAATTATTTATCAGGTACCTGTGTGTGCGCGGTCTCTCAGTCATGTCCAGCTCTTTGTGACCCCATGAATTGTAGCCCATCAGGCTTCGCTGTCCATGAAACTTTCCAGGCAAGAATATTGGGGTGGGTTGCCTTTTCCTACTTTAGGGGCTCTGCCCGACCCAGGGATAGAAACTGTGTCTCTTGAGTCTCTCCTGCATTGGCAGGCACTTTCTTTACCATTGTGCCATTTGGGATGCCCCTTATCAGGTACCTACAGACTTACAACTTTGATTTTGCTTTGCTTTTCTTGTATTGGCCTTGCCTGTCTATATTTGTTTTTCATTTCACAATTAATATTTGTATAAGCATTCAGCTTTTCGCACACACAAAAAGTTTTCAAATTGACTTTGGCTTTTTGATAAGTTTTCAGCATATTTTTCTCAGCATAGGGCTTTTCTCTAAAATTGCACTTCACCTCAAGTCTTTCATGACCTTCTGCAGAGATGAGTTTCTTCCATGCAGTAGTACAGACTCTTTCTCTCCAGGTTGCTGCTCTGTTGTCCAGCATCATTTTATAGAAGATTTTCCCCTGAACTCCTGGGGAATATCTCTAGGAATCCAGATAAGCAAAGACCTGTGCTTTGAGAAAAAGTCATTTTGGAGAACTGAAATGTATCTTTTTTTAAAAAAAGACTAGGGGTTGAAATGATGTGAAGGGTCTTCCTCTCTAAGGTCACAACGGGAAACTGAGACCCAGAGGGTTGTCCTTGGAAACACTATCTAGAGACTCAGATGCTGAGAGCTGGAAGGACTAGGGAAGAGATGTCATTTAGGCAGCAAAGAGACTGTGTGTCCCCACTCTTCAGTTTCATGGAAGTAAATAAGCAAAATCCAATGAGGCAGTGCCAGGGACATTCCTCTCCAGATGGTCAGGAAGGCAGAATTCTCAAACAAGCTGCTGTTTTTCTCCACCAAAAGCATAGCCTTGGAGAATTACATCAGGGAAACTTTCTTTTACCTTCATCTACCAATGTGTAGCTCAGCCAGTAAAGGCTATTACATGGTGAGGACATCCACATCCAGCAGAGAGCCTCCATGTGGCACAAGGACTCTTGGAGGGGCCACCAGGGATGCTTAAGAGACTGATCAACCCACTCTTCCACAGTCCTGGAACATGGCTTCAAGGTTGGAAGAGATTCCTTGTAATGAATAAGCCCCTATTTCTAGTGATGTTGGTTTATCCCCTTAAGCCACTCTTTAATCAGATATATATGTTGCTGTATAAAGGATGTTTCTCAGCCTTTAGAGCTTGTGGCCAGATATCAGGTTTTCTTTTTCTTTTTTTAATTAATTTAATTGGAGGATAATTACTTTACAATATTGTGATGGCTTCTGCCACACATCAACATGAATCGGCCACAAATATACATGTGTCGCCCCCATCCTGAACCACTCCCCACCTCCCTCCCCACCCTGTCCCCCTGGGTTGTCCCAGAGCACTGGCTTTGGGTACCATGCTTCATGCATGGAACTTGCACTGGTCATCTGTTTTATATATGGTAATGTACAGGTTTCAGTGCTATTCTCTCAAATCATCCCACCCCTAATCCTACATGCAGGGCACCAAAGGAGACACAGATGTAAAGAACAGACTTTTGGGCCCAGAGGTATCAGATTTTCTGATGGCCTGATCATTTGCAGAGATGAAAGTGACTTATCTTTTAAAACATAGTCAATATGGTTCTTCATTTTTCCTTCCCTAGCTTCTTCTCCAAGTCAGCCCTGAACTCTGTACTAGTGAAACTTATTTAAGACTCCCACAGTTATGTTTGGCAACTTTACATTTGGCCCTTATGTTTGTTTTTATCTTGTTAATTTCCTATTCCAACACCAGCAGAAATTAAAGCAAAATAAAGGAGAAGGAAAGGATAATGTAAGAGGTGTTCTGGAATCACCTAGTTTAAACTTCATGATCAGATAAAGTGGGAAAAGAATCCTAAGTAACTCAACTGAAAAAAATATATGCTTGATGAAATTTTTTGCTGTTATTTTACTTTTTCCTTGTGTGTTTTCTGGGTTAGTTTTATTATTTTATCATATCTTCTCCTGAAGACTCAAACCATGATTGTTTTTAATCTCTTTGCTGACCCAGAGAAATTGAGTACACTAAATCAAACAAGCTTTCTATTAGATCTTACACACTAGTTTCTTCCAAAAATCTTCACTGACAAGACTTTCTCAAAGGTATCTGTTCCTTTCTTTGAATTTTTTTGGCATTTACATTTATAGACAGCAACTCATCACCAAGCTTTTGTTAATTAACTTGGCTTAAGATTGTTCTCTATTTATTTAACTGGGACACAGCTTCAAAATCAAGTTCCAAGGAAAATGACTATTCTTTTTCTTTGCAGATTCTGCAGAGCCTGATTTTATAGGTCAGACAGTTTGCTGAGCTGAATTAGGGAGAGTGCTATATATAAATAATTTCCCTGAAGTATGGTTGCTGAGCCCTGAAATGATTGGGAAACTGGGCCATGAAGACAAAGTATCATAGTGAGAAGAGCAAAAGCAGTGGTCTGGACTGTGCTAGATTCTGGCAAGTAGAAAGATAATCTTAGCTGAGGATAGGAGCCCGGACAGTAGCAGACAGAGCTGGAGGCCACCTTGGGTGCCTCTGTGGTGGTGGGACCAGAGGAAGACTGTGAAGGGAGGGTATTGGAAGATGTTGAAGTTAGAGACCAAAGTAAGACTGGATTTTCTCTAAACAAAAGAGGAGACATTTTCTGTAACATTTGTAGAGGAGAGTCCAGGAGAAACATCTGCACTGTGAATGTAAAGCCAACCCATGAGACACCAGAGACGAAGATGTTCAAAGAAAAGCATTGATGTGGCTGAGTGACTTGCCAGGAACGTTTGCCTGGGTTATTATGACAAAACTGATTCCAGGATCTCATTTTTGTGGTTTCAACAACGCTTTGTCCGTTCTCTGCAGATTGCCCTCTTTACCATAAGTATGAGTTTTGACCTTTCATTCTCTTTATCTTTGAAAGCTCCAAGGAAATCTTTGTTTAAGGAGGATCAGACTCTGCTTGTGAGAGCAGAATCACACCATGTGGATTGTTCTGAGCTTGCCACCAGCACAGTGGTAATGACAGCCCCTCAGAGATAGTGTTATTTTCTGTATATTAGGAAACTGGTTTTTTGTCTTCAGAAGTCATTTCCACCTGTCATTAAGATTGATAAAATAAATTGGCATTCATGTAGGGTCTTTGTAACAAGCGCTAAAACTCAGTTTTGACAGAAGAATATCTTTCTCTCTCTTCCTCTAATTGGCTTTATTTTTTGAACAGTTTTAGGTCTACAGAAACACTGAATGAAAAGTACAGCAAGTTCACATATACTCTCTTCTTCCCCATTACCTTACCTCCTTCCCCCACAGTTTCTCCTATCATTAACATCTAGTATTGGTGAGGTACATTTCTTGCAACCTATGAGCCAATATTTATACATATCTTTTAACTAAAGTCCATAATATATACTGGGGACTCCCAGGTGACTCAGTGTAAAGAATCCACCTGCCTGTGCCAGAGATGCGGGTTTGATCCCTGGGTCAGGAGGATTCCCCTAGAGGAGGAAATTGCAACCCACTTCAGTATTCTTGCCTGGGAAATCCCACTGACAGAGAAGCCTGGTGGGCTAGAGTCAGACACAACTGAGCACACGTGCACATATAGTGTTTTATATATTAGGACTTCATACATCCTATGGGTTTTGACTAACGTATAATGAAAAGCACCCACCATTACAGTATCAAACATAATAGTTTCACTGTCTGAGAAATCCTCTGTGTTCCCCCTATTCATCCCTCCCTCCCTCCCTCTCCTCTAACTCCTATATCACTGATATTTTTACTCTCCATAGTTTCGCCTTTTCCAGAATGTAATATGGTTGGAATTGTACAGTATATAGTATCTTCAGATCGACTTCTTTCAATGAACAATATTCATTTAAGCTTCCTTTATGTCTTTTCTTGCCTTGGCTTTTTATCACCAAATAATATTCCTCTCTCTGGATGTACCACATTCACCAACTGAAGGACATCTTGGTTGTTTAAAAGATGCTAAAGCAACATCTTCAAAGCAGTATCTGAAGCAACATCGTCCAAGCTGTTGTAAGCAACAACTTCAGATCTTCCCTGGTGGCTCATTGGTAAAGGATCCACCTGCAATGCCAGAGATCACATTCAATGTAGGAGACATGGATTTGATCTCTGTGTCAGAAAGACCCCTCAGTAAGTAAATGGCAACCCACTCCAATATTCTTGCCTGGACAGAGGAGCCTGGTGGGCTACAGTCTATAGGTTTTCAAAGAGTCAGACATGACTTAGCAACTAAACATCAACAACTTCAAAAGCAAGCCTTTCAGAATTCTATATCCCTACATTCCCCTATCTGGCTCATTGACTGGCTGGCTCCTAGCCTCTGGGAACTGACTGCTCACAACTGCTCTTGGTCCTCCAAGCTCAGTGTGGCAGAGGTTAAGGTCATAGTTATGTCCAAATAGCCAGATGGCTAATTCCAGCCCAAGGCAAGATGAGCTCTAAGGTGTCACCATTGTGGAGGAGAAACAGTCTCAGCTGACCCAAAGGAACCTATGCCGCCTCAGCCTCTGATCCTTGGAACTTGGATTTCTTTCTGAGAAGTCATTTGGAGATGCCGTTTCCAGCCACATGCCACAGACAGACCACTTTCATCTTCTGAATCCAATTCCCAACTAGCTAGATGCTGCAATTACAACCCATCCTTAACACTTGCCCACCTGTGTGTTTTTAACACCTGCTTCAGCCTCAGAAAAATAATCATCCAGTCCTATTTATTTATTTGGCTGTGCCAGGTCTTCATTGCGGCATGCAGGATCTTAAGTTGCAGCATATGGGATCTTTTTTCTTTTTAGTTGTGACATGTGGGATCTAGTTCCCTGACCAGGTATCAAAACCGAGCCCCCTGCATTGGGAGCACAGAGTCTTAGCTACTAGGCCCCCAGGGAAGTCCTTTGTTTTGCTTAAAAAAGAGATTCTTATGTTACCAAACCGAACCTGGGTCTGCTCACCTACTCTACATAGCAAAACTGATCTACTGACACCTGTAGTCAGGAAGGAAAGCACAGCGTTTACTGCACCAAGCAAGGACAACAGGCAGTCATGCTCAAAAGACCGGAATTCCCCAGTGTCTTTCAGAGAAGGGTTTTTAAAGACAATATTTGGAGTAAAGGTTTCAGGGGGCACGACTATCATCTTCTTGGTTGGTGGTGAGGTAATAGGATGATATTTCAGGATTCTTAACCGCCAACATTTTGGAGCCAACCAAAAGCTTGGGGTCTATGTGCTTGTGGTCAGCATGTGGTCACCATCCTCCACCTGGCTTGGGGGGTCTTAGTTTCTGCAGAACACCTTAAAGATATGTGTCAGACTGTTATCAATGTTCCTGGAGGAGGAACTAGGACTATTTTTTAAGCTGTCATTACTTTTCTTGTTTGACAGCTTTTCCTCTGTTTCTGCATTCCCTCACTTTACTAACTAGTTAACTGCTTCAGTCTGCTCTTTGGAACTCAGGGAAGGCCTAGGAGACTAAATAAGTTCTTCTTTTTTTTTTTTTTTGCCAACAAGAAATGGGCATACAGAAGGGCTTTTGTACCTGGGAGAAAACCATAGGGTCCTGCTTGATTTTAATCTTCTCTTTTCTTTGATACTCACAGATATTCCTGAGAGTAACAGGGGTGAGACAAGAAAGGGAATAAAGTTTTAGGTAGAGAGGTTCATTATAAACTCAGCAGGGGAACTCAGTTTTAGGGGGACTCAGATCCAGTCAGAACCATCCACTTTAGGTTCCTCCCCTGTGTTCCTATGTTGTCCTCTTGACTTCCACATACACTTAAAATGCATTTGGGGTTTTTTCCCATGAACGTGGGGGCTTCCACAGCAAAGTTGTAGAGGTGGTCTATCTTCTCAGGCTCCTCTCTGGGCCACTTCCTTTCCGCCCACCTCCTGGGGCCCTTGTGCTCACCACAGCGCCACCCTCAGCACTCACAGGATCACTCACAACCTGCTTCCAGGCTCTCTAGTCACCCCACTCATTCCAAGAAGTAAAGGGCTGAAAACAGGTTAAGCATTTTCAAAAAGGGACTGCTCGGATCAGCCAGGAGTAGAGTAGATACGTGAAGCTTCAAGACACCTGGCCCCATCTCAAGGCGGAGACACCAAGGCTCTCCTGAGATGGGGTGAAAGGAGGCCCCAAACCCCTTAAACAGCTTCCTCTCTAGGTTAGCTCCTCACTTAGAGCTTCCTGAACATCTCCTGGATACTTTCTCATCACGTAACTCACCTCTCGAACATTCCCTGAAGGGAGTCCATTTTCAGTTTTCTTGGCATGATTCTTCAGAGTCCTCTGCCTTTGGAGTTCTTACTCTGCTGTCGTTCAGAGATGGTTCCATGCTGGGTGTCAACACAGTGGACTTCTTCCAGCCAGGCCCAAACAGCCTCTCTCTACTTTGTTTAACTTTCTGGGAAATGTGGCTGATGGCACTTACCATGAGAGTACCCAGAAAAGTGCACCTTAGCACCAGACGAGAGGCATGGGTACGTGTATGCTAAGTCCCTTCAGGCATGTCTGACTCTTTGTGGCCCCACGGACCGTACCCTATGAGGCTCCTGTGTCCTTGGGATTCTCCAGGCAAGAACGCTGGAGGGGGTTGCCATGCCCTCCTCCAGGGAATCTTCCAGATCGGGGATTGAGCCTGCATCTCTTAGTCTCCTGCTTTGGCAGGCAGCTTCTTTACCACTAGCATCACCTGCATCAAAAGCAGTGAATGGAGGGCAGGAGGAAGGGGGCTTTTTGCAACAGTAGCAGAAACTGGGCATGGAATCTTGGCAGACCTGAGGAAGAAGGAGGAAGACAAAAGATGAAGAAGCAGGGAGGGCGAGTTGAGTGAGATGGTTTAATCATGATGTATTTTGCGTGCCAGGATCTCTGTGGATATGGACATAAAGAAGTCAGTCTGCTCTGAAGATCTGGTTTGGCAATGAGAAACAGTTCTCTGTCATTCAAATGGCAACACTGGGTTTGAATTGGGAGAAAACCATTGATTATCCTATCAGAAAACTCTTGAGTCAGCACTGCCTTTTTTCATAAACAGAATAAGCAAAGAAGTGCTCTGTAACGTTTGCACAGTGTCTTTCATGTTTGCTGAGACGTACTTCAAGCAGATTTGCCTGTATTACCTCTCTTTAGGGAGGTAGCTCTATCTTAAATAGGAGCCAATGAAAGCAAGAAAAGTTCAGTGACTCGCACAAGAACATGTGACTAGTAATTTTCAGTCTTGGTCCAGCTGTTTCTAAAGCCTGTTCTCATGCTGTGTAGGTGATTGGAATTCAGCTGCCCTGCTCACCTACTCCAGACTCTCTTCCCACCAAGAGAACAGTTGTTCCTGAGGTAGGAGCTTGAAGTTTAAGAATTAGAGGTATATCCTTTATCTAAACATTTTATTCGTCAGTAAATTTCTGCTGAGAGGGATGAGCCTTTAAAGAATTTAGCATTAATGGCTTCCTTACTGAGAATATATTTATGATTTGATTGCGTGCATGTGGGATGAGTAGCAGTCAGAAAAGGGATAAAATGAGAAATACACAGAAGAAAGAGGCAGAGATGGAAGACACCCTGGCTTACTCCTCAAATTTTTGTGGGTGCTCTGCTACCTGGGAGAAGCCCTGGCCCACCTAATTTCTCTCTCTGTCCAGGGAACATGAAGATAACTGGCCCGCGCACCCCAAAGGATCAGCAACTGGGCAGAGGCCAGAGAGGAGAAGGCCGCAGTAGGAGAGGTGGGGGTGGGGGCTGGTAGGGTGGAGACAAAGGGGGAAGTAACTTTTTAAATAAAAAATGATAAGTGATGAATAGAATGGCTAATCCTGGGGAGCCCTGAGAATGCTGGACCGCCAAGCAAGGGGCCTCTCTTTTTTTCACTTTCCTTTTTCTATTCTTTTTAATTTTCTTTTATTTAATTTCGCTGCAGCACGTATAATCAATTATAGCCTGAATCAGAATAAAGGGAGGGGAAGCACTTTAATTCATAAATCAATTTTATACGGTCATCAGTCAGGTTGTGAATGCAAATACCTCTGTCGGTTTAGGTTATTCAGAATTAATTGACTCCCACCGGGCTGGGCTGCAGATGGAGAAGGGCTTTCTCACAGAGTCTCCTTGGGCCCAGCATGGGGGCTGCCGGCTCCCTCCCTCCCCCCTCAGGCCCTCAGCCACCCGTCCATGCTCCTTTACCCTCTGGGCCCCAAACGTGGAGATGATGGGGGTGGGCATCCAGCAAAGAGCTGGGTGGGTAAGAGCCCAGAAAGATTGTTTGAAGAAGGAAGGGGATACACAGAAAGATGAAAGCCCCCAAACAAACCCTCTTCAGCCCAGGCCCTGCAGAGACACCTTTATGTGATTAGAAATCCTTAGCTTTCAAGGGTCTGCTTGTAAGTTCTCTTGGGCTTCTTAAATAAGAAAGAAAAAAGAAAATAAACAGAAAAGCCAGAGCCCCTGACCTGAAGCTGAAGGAATATCATTCAGAAACTGCCCAGTTGCAGGGGTTTGTGCAGCTGCCAGATTCGAGCAGCCAGAGAGCAGCTCAGGAGAGAGGGCAAAGCGCCTGCAAGGCCAGCACAAGTAAGGGCAGGGCCCTGTCCAAAGCACCTGAGGCTGATCGCCTGGGACAGCGCTGGATGGGGGAAAGAATGAATGAATCTGCTGTAGGAAGGACTGCGGTGGCCTAGCGGGACAGCACCTGTTTCCTAAGTTCCCAAGTTAGGGTCTTCCATCACAGGAGTTGATTCTAATGTGGAAAAGACACACACCTATCCACTCATATACTCAACATACCCTGCTCTCTACTTCTCAGCTAACTATACCCCCGGGTGTATTGCTCCAAATCAGATTATTTTCGTGGTTTTCACCAGTGGCCCCCATGTTAGACTCACCCAAGGAGTTTTTTGTTTTGTGTGTTTTGTTCATTTGTCGTCTACAGTCCATGGGGTTACAAAGAGGTGGACATGACTGATGACTAATATTTTCACTTTATTGCTGATGTTCAGGTCCAATCTTAAAGATTCTGCTTTAATCAGATCTTGAGTAAAGTATGTTTTTTGTTTTTGTTTTACTTTCAATAAAGTTGCAAGCGAGTCCAATGTACAGATAAGAATGGAGCCACTGAAGTATCTGAGAGCCACCTCCACCCCCAGGCTCCAGGCTCTCCCCACTACCCAGAATGGTTCTCAAAGCATGGCACATTAGAATTGTATGGGCAGGAAATAAAATGGCAAGGAAAAAATAACAAAATAAAACTTGAGGTTATATATGTTGCAGATTCCCTCATCCTCCCCAGACACAGTGAATCTCTGGAAAATTATATAATTTATACAAACTCCCAGTAAGTATGCGGACCACTTACTGGGGCAAAGCACCAAGATATCAATATCTGGCCTATTTTTATTTAAAAGCAAACCCTGGCCTCCTCTCTGTTGGTAGACATCACATTTTGCCTTCATGTAACAGTGCTATGTTTGTGGATTTTGCCAGAGAGCTCTCCTGAGAGATCCAGACCTGAATCTACATGCAAAGGAAAGCAGTCCATTTGGTGACATGATCTTAAGGTGGTGGCTGTTTAGTCGCTAAGTCATGTCCAACTCTTTTGCAACCCCGTAGACTGTAGCCTGCTTACTTTGCCTCCTTTCCCAGGCAAGAATACTGGAGTGCTTTGCCGTTTCCTTCTCCAGGGGATCTTTCCAACCCAGGGATTGAACCTGCATCTCCTGAATTGGCAGGCAGAGTCTTTACCACTGAGCCACTCGAGAAGCCCCATCTTAAAGACTGCATGTTCCCAAACATGGGTTCTTAATCCACATTGAGCTTCTGAAAAATCAGATGCAAGTTCCTTTGTTCATGGAATTCTCCAGGCAAGACTACTGGAGTGGGTAGCCATTCTCTTTTCCAGGGGATCTTCCAGAGTCAGGGATCAAACCCAGGTCTCCTACATCACAGGCAGATTCTTTACCATCTGAGCCACCAGGGAAACTCTACTTATTTTTTAACCAGCACTCAAATAACCAGCCCTAGATCTTTAATACAGACCTCAATCTTTTGTTTGTATGCAAATAAGCCATATTTATTTATTTTAAAAGGCTAAAAGAAATTACTGGAAAAATGTTCCAGTTAGACATTCATTTGCATGGCCATATGTTATTGGAGGCAATAAAACTACCTTTCTTTAAAAATCTCAGTACTTCAGGCTTCATTCCCAAGTCAGACTAGACTTCCTCTCCCAAAAGTCTGAAGGCCTTAATGGAGATTAAATGTGTGTTTTCTCCTGCTGTACTTAGCCAGCAGCAATGAGAAATTGGGGGAGGGCGTGGGTTCAGAATGAAAGGGCACCTTGTTTGCAAAGCTCCATGTTTTAAGGTAGAAAATGAAGACATCCATGTGAAGAAAAAAAAGTCCT
Source organism: Ovis canadensis (assembly GCF_042477335.2). Taxonomy (NCBI): domain Eukaryota; kingdom Metazoa; phylum Chordata; class Mammalia; order Artiodactyla; family Bovidae; genus Ovis; species Ovis canadensis. Next base: position 181,117,806 of record NC_091245.1, read on the forward strand.
CATACCATTAAGGCAGTATGGCAGGGTGATTAAATACACAAGCTTCAGAGTCAAAACTGCCCAGCTTTAAAACAATTGCACCACTTACCTTAGATAAGACATATAAGCTGTGTGCCTCAGTTTCTTTCTATTTAAAGTGGGAACATTAGTGGGAGCTACCTCATACAGTTGTTGTGAGAATTAAATGAGATTAAAGATCTAAAAAGCTAAGCAGAAAGCAGGCCCAGTAAACGGCAACACATATATTGACTGAGAGAAAGCAGGGATGAGAGGTTTCTGAAGAGTGGATCACAGGGCCTGTTGGTCTGACTTGGTCCCGCCAGTAGTATCAGCATCCCTGAGAACTTGTTAGAAATGTGAAATGTCCAGCCCCATTCCAGAACTCCTGAGCAGAAGCTCTGGGGGTGGGACTCCGCACCCTGGGTGTTAACAAGCCCTCTGATTGATTCTGAACCACACTAAAGGTGGAGAACCATGGGTGAGTGAAGGGCTGGAGCCTTGACAAGCAATCAGAGGGTTCTTAGGGTCAAGCAGTTTGTGGTAAAGAAAGAGGCTGGACTCGACTCTCTGCCCCGCTCTGCTGCTAGGTTAAAGCAGCAGGGAAGTCTGAGGAAGTGCAGAGAGGGCAGCTCTGCCAGGAACAGCGGCCTGGAGGGGTGGTCTCGGCCATGCTGCTTTGAGATGCCAGGGGAGTTATCTTCTCCCCAGTGCTTTCCTTCTCTTACAATCGGATTCCCAAGAGCCAAAAGGGGAGATGGGGGAAAGGCAGCCTGAAGGGGTGGAAACAAAGGAATTTGGAAGCCATCTGTATAAAGGTAGTTTTTTAAAGGTATCCAAAAAAAGAGAAGAGAGAGAGCAGTCCAGGTGTTTCAGAGAGAAACCACATATTCCAATCTACAAGAGGCTAAAGAAGGAAAAGCAGGCACAAGTAGGAGCCCAAAGGGGTAGTTAAAATGCCCTGTTAAAGATTTCTGCTCCTTCAGTTCCACAAACAATAACTGAACACCTATTAGGTCCCAGGGACTCTGCTAGACTCTGAGAGAAAGAGATCATAAGACACAATTCCTGCCCTCCAGGAGCCTTTGAAGAAAAACAGAAGAAAATAGAAAAAATGTGCACATTCCTTCCAAAATGACATCTGAAGAAAAGAAAACAAAGCAGCTCCCAAAGTTTTTTATTAAACATTTGACTTAAATTTGAGATTTGGAGTTCAGCAAAGAGGCAGAATGCAAACTATCCACTCCCAACCCCTCACCTTTACACACACATACATGCACGCATGCACACACACACACATACATGCACACACGCACGCACACACACATACATGCACGCATGCACACACCGTGTACACACACTTCAGTGATGGTCATGTCCTTGTAGAGCTGACCATTGAAGGACTGGCCTGGCTGCTGCTGGCCCTGCCACTGCACTTCAATCTTGATCAGAAAAAACACTAGAAGTTCATTAAAGAAACAAATCCTAACAGTTTCTGGTACGTAAGCCAACTCCAGCCTACCCTCCCTTCAATGAGGTAAGGGTAAAGGAATCTGACAAACACAGATTTAATTTCCTGTGAAAGGCACAGGGGTTTAGAAACTAGGAGAGGAGCAGGATTTAGACAGATGCATCTTGTGTTTTATCACACGTGACACATAAAACCTTTGTATTGTGTTCACCAGGGCCCCTTGCTTTCCTCCATCCTTGACTTGCACCACATCCTGTCTGAGCGCAGCCCTTCAGCTCCGGCTCCTCGGGGAAGAGGAGTTAGGGCAGCTTGGTAGGTGTGGAGGCTGGGACTTAGGTCACATGCTTCCCAAAATATCTGTCCTGTGGCCACTTTCCCAGGTCATTGTCCCACCTTCACACTTTCTCTAAATGTGAGCTAGTCAGTTATTGCTGCTGCTGCTGCTGCTAAGTCGCTTCAGTCGTGTCCGACTCTGTGCGACCCCATAGACGGCAGCCCACCAGGCTCCCCTGTCCCTGGGACTCTCCAGGCAAGAACACTGGAGTGGGTTGCCATTTCCTTCTCCAATGCATGAAAGTGAAAAGTGAAAGTGAAGTCGCTCAGTCATTAGGCTGAGGTATAAAGAAGACTCAAAAAGGGGGGCCCTGTTGTTATTTTTCATGCATCAGCCCCCAGGTACTCCTGGAATCTGTTCTCTTGCTCCCTGAAAGAAAAAATGAGTTTTTATTCCTTCGCTGATATTTATTTCCCAAGTCAGTTCCAAACAGCCAAATGAATTTTTCAGAAAAACCACAGCTGGAGTGTCAGAGTCCAGGTAACAATATTAAAATAATCAAGAGAGGAAAAAAAAATCTCAGAATCCGCTGGATGTTGTTTTCGAAGTTTTCTTCTGGGCATCCTTACATGCTTAGGATTAGTCTTTGTTTCCCTTCTGTTGTTCTCCTTGGCTATTTCCTTCTGCACTTCTCGTTTCTTTCTCTGTATTGCTCCCCAAAGCATAAGCTATATGTCTGTGATGCTGAACAACATCAATTCTGAAAGTTTGGGTTTTTTTTTTTTTTTTTCCAAAAGAATGTTCCTTAGACAAAACACAACCCTGGCCGCAGCTGGAGGCTTCTTGGATTTCTGTGCCTTGTTTTCATGCATGGCCCCTTTCATGAAACCCGGGGGAATTCACAGGGGTGGGGTGAAGGGAAAAGAGAAGGAGGAGGAAGAAAGGCGTGAACCTTTACACCCAAAGTGGGGCTTCAGAAGAATTTACAGCCGTCTTTTCTGGAGACCGTTAAGGTTTTATTGCCCTAGTACCAGCAGTTACAATGCTCCATGGAGCTCAGAGCTGAGCCCATGCCAAGGATCCCCTAGCTCACTAAAGCTGGCAAGAGGCCAATAGTAAAGCAAGTTCACTTCAAGAAGAGAGGGAGCTAGCTTAAGTGGGAGGTGGGCTGGAGGAGAGAGAGAAACCCAGAAAGTAAATAAGGCATTATAAAGTCACAGCTTGGCTCTGCAGTCAAACAGCGCTCACTTTGGGTGACTTTTCACTATTTACTAGCTAATGATATTAAACAAGTGATTTAACCACTCCAAGGCTGAGGTTTCCAATCGGTAAAGCAGAGCTCATAACAGCACCAAGCTTATTGAATTATTGTGAGGATTAAATAAGATAAATCCTGCAGAGTTTAGTATCATGTCTGGTTCACAGTAAGAGCTTAATGTATATTATTTTATACTGATAGTGTAAATAATGACATTGCAGGAGAGGAGAGGCCAACAAGGTCACACTTTTTCTAAAGGTGAATGTGTATAATGAGATATAATTTCTTTCTTACCTCTAAACATTCCCTTCTATGGCAATTCTCCTAGCCAAGCCTGCTGGATACTTTAGGTGTGAGGGGAAAGACCAGTAAAAAAGAAGAGAAGAGAGAAGAAAAAGAAAAGATGATGATGGCAAAGCAGATTTATAGGCAGAAACAATTGGGGAAAGACATGAGAGAAAACTAAGTGAGAGAAAATAAAATGGAAATTGTCAAAGGTGGGAAGAAGTCGTTCAGCTGGACGCAGACTAAGCAGGAAAGGTGGAGAAGAGGCAGATGAGTCTGGAACGTGCAGGGTGTGGTCTCCCAGCCGTTGTGTCCTCTGGGGAGATTCAGTCCAGTCACTCAGTCCTGTCCAACTCTTTGCGACCCCATGGACTACAGCATGCCAGGCCACCCTGTCCATCACCAACTCCCAGAGTTTAACCAAACTCATGTCCACTGAGTCCATGATGCCATCCAACCATCTCATCTTCTGTCGTCCCCTTCTCCTCCTGCCTTCAATCTTTCCCAGCATCAGGGTCTTTTCCAATGAGTCAGTTCTTCGCATCAGGTGGCCAAAGTATTGGAGCTTCAGCTTCAGCATCAGTCCTTCTAATGAATATTCAGGACTGATTTCCTTTAGGATGGACTGGTTGGATCTCCTTGTAGTCCAAGGGACTCCTAAAAGCCATGAGCCTGTGGATGTTTAAAAGGAACCCAAGCAGCAGAGCAAATCTTCCTGCAGAATATGTAACCCCTCTGCATACCTTCTGTCAGTCACAATTCCCCCTTCACTGCCCTCCCTGACCTCTAGCTGCACAGCTTCGTACCTGAAGACTTCACTGTCATCCTGAAAGAAACCGGGCTCTCCAAGAAAATGTTTGGCATTTTGTGCTGTGAGTGCCTCTGCTGCAAAGTGTAGGATTAAATTATCCTGTGCCTGGAACTTGCTGAGTGCTCCACAGTGTTTGTTGAATGACTGAGTGAATGAATGAGTCATGTTGAGGCAGACCTGTGTGACTGCTAAAGGCTACAGGGTTTCTTCCTTGGGAGTGAGGGTGGTGAAATGTTCCAGAATTAGCACTGGTGGTTGTACAGCCTTGTGAATGTACTAAAATTGCTGAATTACACACTTTAAAGTGGTGAGTGTTGTGGTATGTGGATAATATCTCAATAAAATAAATATAAAAACATAAACTTCAGCCTTAGAGAAAAAACAGTCACAAGCTTGTCTTCCAATTTGCTCTTCACACTGGGTCCTCTTCCCATCCCTTTGCTCCTTCTCAGAACATAAAGACAGAATGATTACTTTAAAAAGTCTTTTTCAAGTTTTCCTTGGAAAACTTGTTCGCATGAAATCTAAGTGAGTCAAGGATGGTCAGATCTCAGAGGAATAAGGTGATTGTAGGAGGGGCACAGCCTCCTCTGGAACATTTCTCTAGGAACTGTGTGAACTGTATTTTGTGCTTGAACTCAAAGATTCACTCTTTTAGCAAACCTCTTCATACTGTCCCAGCCACCGAGATTCAGCCGCTAAGAAATTCTTGGAAATCAATGGCAGTGTTACCCCATCTTAATGTATGTTAGCTTTTAGGTGCTTTTATGAAACACCTGATCTTTGCTGACAGTCAAGGACATTCAAGTGAGCAGAAATGATTTTCCAGACGGGCCGAAGTAGAGCAAATTCTAACCACAGATTCTCCTGTTTTTCAACCTCCTTTTCAACGCAGGGTACCTATATACACAGAGACATCTTCCTGGTACTGGAAGTTACTGTTTGCTATGGACACTTCAGTTTTGTGAGATAGTGTGGTTACCTTCTACACAGCACAGTTCTCAAAGGACTTTGTGTGGAGCCTATTTCAGTGGCTTGTTTAGTACTGGCAAAGGAAACTCCTAAATCTTAAGTATCATTTAACACATCAGTAGCAGACTGCTTAGACAAACAGGATTTCAGGTTTGGGGCTGCTGTCTGCTCCATCCCTATAAATTAAAGAGGGAATGAGTCCATACATGTCTGCATCTCACTCTAAGGTTTCAGCCAAGTACTGTCTTTTGTTTCAAGTTCCTTCTCCAGCATCCAACCATGAATGAAATAAAAATGGGGAAAAGGGAAATGCTACTTACTCAAACCTAATCTTGAAGTAAACAAACGTCAACATTGTCATTCATTCAGAGGCTCTAAGAGTTTCTGGAAACTCCACCCAATCATTCTCTATAACTTGTCACAACTCACTGAGAATCTCAGTTACCAAGCCTCCAAAGTGGGATTTGATCTCAATCTTGGGTCCCTTAGTTGTCACTACCAAGGCCCCCTTTCTTATATTTTTTCAGTGATGTCATCAGCCAACCTGAGCCTCAAATCCTTGTGAGTTCTCAGTGCTAAAAACTGACATCATCATCAGTTAGGGAGTTTGTTGAAAGTTAAATGTATTTTTAAAGTTATTGAAGAAAAGCTTTCAGAGCCACTGTTTTTGTCTTGTCCTCCACCTTTTCAAGCACCCCAGATTGGAGTTTCTGACCAGATAACCGGTGAGGCCCTTCCCTGCTTCATGATTCTTGGTCTGGCTTGCTTCAGTTCGTATGATCATTTATATATCACAGCCTACTTCTTTCTTGTCCCCCTTGGAGTACCAGTTTAAGGTCATGCACGTTGCCATGTGCTCATCTGTTTTGTTACTTCTTTTTGCTGCCCGGTACTACAGGGTGGGCCTCCACTGTACTCTCTCTCTCCAGACCCCTGACACCGCAGAGAGCACCAGAACAAGCATCCTTGGGCCTATCCCCCATGACATATTGTAAGCACGTCATTGGGATAGTATGTCTGGGGATAAAATTATTGAGTCATTAGGTTTGTAAGTATTTATTTGACCAAGTAGAGCCAGATTGCTTTCCAGAATGGCTCCACTATCCATATTTCATCAGCAGCAAACGAGGGTCCTCTGAGCCCTTCTCTAGCTTTCCCATTTTACATTTAAGAAAAGGAAGCTTAGCATGAGTGGCTCCTCCTCCCTTGACCAAGAAGTAAATGTAGCTAGAGGTACCAGACTGGCTGGACTATACCAAGAAGCCTCTGTGGCCACGTGGGAAAATCACGTGGTTTTTTGATCAGCATTTCCTCAGTCATTTAAGAACGCCCCTCACTGTCTTTGGACATCAGTGTTCTCATCCCTTATTTAAAGGAGTAGTGTTTGATGATGTCCAGGGCTCCTTCCAAATCTACAGTTCTCCAACTGTGAATACCCTTTTATCTATCACTAGCAATTGCCTCCAATGGCATCCAGGTGTGTCTGTGGGCTTCAAGATGTTGGAAATAACAGACTGTTCTTTGTACCTTTTTTTCATTAAGTATTGAAAGCATGTAAAGAATAACCCAACACCCACACTCAATGTAATAATCCTTTCATATGAATCTCCTCTCCCAATCTCCCTGCACCCTTGACTAAGACAATGCCCAGAAATAAAAGACAAAGTACACAGTGTACTTTTGCAAAGTCCAAGAGTATGTTAGATTAGACTTTGTTCCAGTCTGAACAGTATTATTTCCCCTGTTCTAGTGAGGGGTGGGTCACATTATTTCTAAGGCAGAGTCCAAATATGGAAATAATATCACCCAAACTAGGAGAAGCCAAAGGTCCCTCCTCAGGCATTTACTGAATGAGGATGGAGAACTGACATGAAGTTGGGGGTCACTTTGAGCACTTTTATGGCTGACTGGTCACTCCCCACTTATTTTTCTCTGTGCCCAGTGAGGTTCTGCAGACTCCCTTGGCTTCCAGACACTGCCTGAGAGGACCATCAGAGCATGTGCTTGTAGGCCAGCCTCACTAGGATTCACTTCTGACAGCTCTCTCAGGAAGACCAGCACTTCTTGAGCATCACAGATGGACAGTTGCTCTCCGCCAGCAATCTCCACATTTAAACCTCTCAGCCCCTCCCCATGTCACATTCTTGTCAGGTTTCCAAATCCCAGAGACCTGGAAAGGCTATAGTTTGGACTGAGTTTCAGCTCACCGTTTTCAGGAAGAAAGAGATGAAGTGAACCACTTGCCACAGAGGGAAGCTCTGGGATGAGATGTCTCGGGTCCTAGCTTCTCATCCTCTGAGCTGTTATCTCCTGTCTCCTGAGTCTGTATCATTCTACTGTGAATACCCAGTATACCTCTGTCTATCCCGGGGTTGTAAAGGGCAGGGTAGGAATCTTACTGAGGGATATTTAACTAGATGCTCATGTGTAATTCAAACAGCTTATTTTCCTAAACAAAGGACACTGGCTGGCTGTTTTGCTCTTGCCCCAGTGAGCCTCTTTGTCAGCAGCAGGATTCAATCTTCTCCCTTCAATGGCCAAGTTGGGAGATTTATTTTACTTCACTCTGGCCCAAGTTCTGCTTTTTGGGAAGAGCTGCTAGGCCAGTTTGGATCAGCTCTCCTGGGACCTGGATGGGAAATTCAGTATAAGCCCACACGGAATATTGTTCTGGCTTAGCTGCAGGATTAGAGTTCAGAGTTGCAATGTGCTACAGGGTCATTGCTAGGACACGTGGGGCCCTGCGCCACTCTAGCTGGTAAGGGTTTCTCCAAAAAAAAAAAAACCTTGCCACTCAAGTTTTTCTACGAGGTAAGGGGAGTACTCAAGTTTGGGGCTTATTGCTTTCCTTTTTTTTAAACATTAAGTAATAGAACATTATAGTGGAAAAAGCAGTGACCAGGGAAATCTGGAGTTCATTGAACTCACTAACTGAGATAAGTGAACATTATAACCAGCCTCATTGGTTCATGTCAGGGCTTTGACAGAAAGAGTTTTGACACAAAACATTTTGTGATTTTTAGAACTCCTTTTCAGATGTGGAAATTGCAGATAAAGAATTATGGAGCTAACTAATGGGAAAAGCATAGTAAGCCTTCAGCATCAGAAAGATAGAGATTCAAATCCTTTTAGGCTGATTTTGGTGAAGTCACTTAACTCTCTGAGCTTCAGTTCCCTCATTTGTGAAAACGAAGATTATCATCATTACCTTGTAGTATTGCTTGGAAGACTATGTGCAGCATAGGGTAATTTTCTTTTTTAAGATAACTGTTAATTTTAGGATATGTGAAGGGAGGCAGGGATGAACTAGAACAGTGAAGTGCATGAAAAAACAAGAAACTTAGATTTGGAGAGGGCAGTATTCCATGTGGAAAACCTTAATTTGAGAGTGGAAAGGAACAAAAGAAAGAAGAGTCTGAAGAATGAAAACTTGCTGGTGGGCTAGGTGGGTTCTAGGAAGACTGGAGCCTCTAACGTAGGTGCCTTGAGCTACCAATAACCAGACTATGGCACATTGGAGCTAAGGGATGGGCATAGGTTCAGCAGGAAATGTTGAGACACTTCGCACAGGGACGTGCCTGTTGGATCCATAAAGAACCAGTCAATGTGTCTTTCAGCATCAAGCGGGTTTGTCTGCTAGGAACACCTGGCTCTTACTCATCTGGATGCATGGCTGCCCCATGATTTCATTGCACTTGGAGCCGGTGACTAAAGTCATAGTGCACAAAAGCCCCCAAACAGAAGTGCAAGTGGTAACAGTTGTTCATGGAGTGCACGTCTCCCCAAAGTGCCAGACACTGGGTTAAGGCATTTTACATTCATCATCTCCTTAAATTCTCACAACACCCTGAGGGATGCATTATCTTCCACATCCTATAGATGAGGAAACTGAGGCTCAGAGACATGAAATGACTGCCCAAGGTCCCAGAGCTCACAAGTGGTAGAGCTGGAATTCACCTCTAAGTCTGACGGATGGCACAAACCACCACAGTGCACTTCCTTACTACTGATAGCAAGAATTTTACATGAGAAATCCCTAAGCTCTCAGACGCTGGAAATGGAAGGCTAAGTGGTGCAGCTTTTGTGGGAAGGACTTCGGCCCCCTTCACCACAGTATTTTCTCTCGGCCAGATCCCAGATCCAGGCTGATACCCACTAGGCATGGCAGGCACAGGGAATCCACAGTCCTTCTAAGGACCTGCAGAAATGTTTTAATTTGTCATAAAATCAGAAGAGAAAAACAAATATAATTTATTATATTCGATATAAATGATCATTTTTAATACTTTTAGTGGAGAAAGGGGCACACAAAAGGCCCATGAAAACCATAATGTGGTCCTGCCTGCTTTCTTAAATAATCTAGAAAGTGTATGATGTGTAATTGCAATCCTTGTATAGCACCACTTTCTCTTTCATTCATTTGGGGTGTTATATCATTCTAGAACTCCTTAAGTAGGAAACATAATTTTCTTGGCAGGCAGTTCTTTTTGGCTAACATAAAAGTTGATACAAATATGTCCAAATACTCAGTTATACAAATGTCAACAGATATTTAATGTTTAATATTTATAAGCTATACCCAAGAAATGTGTACCCCAACTTGTCCGTGGACATAAATTCACAAGCACCAGGGAGCAGCCCTAGAACCTTTACTGTAAATATAATCACATGCGCACACACGCGTTTGTGCACACACACACACATACTTCTCCAACAATAAATAGACAAGAAGCCAAGACGATCAAATTACTATCCCATGAACAGTTAAAAAGAGAAAAATCCCAGATTTAGAGTCTAATCTGCGGTAGGTAAATAAAGGAGCCAGGGCCCCAGGGGTGGGAAAAAGGATAAGGCTGTGTAGATTGAGCCAATACATTTGTTATTATTTTTCAAGGTCCAATTCCAGAGCACTTATTAATGATGACTCTCAGAGTTTCCCCAGTCAGGCATCCCTTGCTCTTTGAGGGATTCCAGACCTGCACAGACCAGTAGTAACATCAGATTTGAGAACTGAGCTGGGAGTCAAGACGAGAGGGGGAAGGGGAGGGGGTAAAATCTTTGTGAGGGGTTCCGTAGTTAAAAACAAGTTCAGAAACAGCTGGAAAGACAGAGAAGAAGCTGTCTCCTTAATTAGACCCCTTTCACCTCTTTCTTTCCCCATTCCACCCACAATTCTCCTCCCTCCAGAGAATGTACCCAGGCAAAACAGTTGAAAAAGATTATCTGCCCTGTTCTTCAAAGCCAAGTTATTTTTGGTTAATTGAGGGTGAAAATGTGAGGCAACCTCTGAGCAAAGATACCAAGTCCTGTCTGTTTGGAATCAACAAACCCCAAATCCATACCGATAAGAAGATGTGTACTCATAATGAGGCCTCAGGCTTCAGTATGATTTCTGTAATATTCATTTATCTAGAATGTTGGGAGATTTAGGAGTTCTGGTTCACTAATTCATTCCACAAAGATATAATGTCACCTATTGAAATAATAATAATAAAGTAATAACTATGTGATTGTGCTAAGTGAAAATTATGGCACTATGCTAAGTACTTTATCTGCAATGATCTCATTTAATCCTTGCAGCTCCATGAATTAGGCACTGTTATTATAGAGAAGGAATTTTACAGACAAGGAAACTGAAGCTTGGAGATATTAAATAATTTACCCAAGTTCTCACACCTAGTAAATAGATCCAGTACAGGGCAACTCAGATCTCTTGTTATGTAGCTTACATTGTGTTTTTCCTCTTTGCTATTCGTAGTTTAGGGTTCTTCCCAAATTTTAACTGCTAGAAACAACATGGCAATGTACTCTTTGCACATAAAGCTTTTCTCTTATTTTTGCTTTTTTTAGAATGAATTCACAGAAGTAAAATGTCTGGATTAAATGGTTTAATTATTTGTTGGCTGTCACTATACATTGCCAAATTGCAGTTTTTAAATGTTTCGCTCACTTACGCTGGGAATACCACCATACAAATGACCAATTTTTCTCAAATCCTGACACTCTCTATTTGCAGATACTCTCTGACCACCATTCGATGATCAGTTCCAAAGTTTCTCAGGAATTCTATTTTCATGGTCAGTAGCATCCCAAGGCTGTGAAAATGCTGGATTATACCAGGCTCTATGAAGGCCTACTACCTCTTACCCCATCTCCCCTCTGTTGGCCAATACCTGTGATTCCATCATTAGGGACTCATCCATTCAACTTAAGGTTTAGAGTTTTTCTAAAACATTCCCTGGAAGGTTTTACTTTTAAATGGCTATCAGCTGTTTGTAATCTGTTGTGAACGAAAAGAACCAGATTATTTTGAAAAGGGAACAAAGCAGGGGACAGGGATTGGAGTTCTGGGGGCATGGTGTGGGAAAGGGGGTTGGGGGAGGGACTGAGAACCAAGAAGAAAGAAGGTGCAGGGCTGTTCACTCCCATCCTAGCCAAGGGTACACTTTGTTTTTCCCTTCTAGTGTTGTACAAAGGAAGGTAGTTTTCGTTTATTCCGTTATTCATTCATTCCACAAAAAATATTTTTGAGTGTTTACTGTGATGTAGACAGCATTACAGGTGCTAGAGGTGGATATATTTGTGAACAAAATAAAGTCCTTGCCCTAAGAATGTGTACATTTTAGTGACAGGAGACAGTCAAACAGATAAACATACGGTATGTCAGGAAGCAATAAATGCTATGCTTCATCTTTAAAGAGGAAAATCGTCAGAAACCAGTCTCTGACAAGGACTCTGGGGATAGATAACCTGTAGACTCAAGGGTTTGGGGCATGTATGTGAGACTGAGGGATATGACAGGAAAACAGAAATTACAGACAAATCAGTAGCTAACACAAGGCAGCTTTCTGACTCTTATTAGACAGTACTCTAGACCCACACTTCATCACTCCCAACAGAGGCCTGTGATTTTAGTCACCAGATCCCTCACTTGGCTGTGAGAATGTGAAGTATGTGTGTAGATAGGGTATTATTGTTCTGTGTCTAGATTCAGTGTTTTGCTCTATAGCAAGAGCACCAGAGCTCTTGCAGGCTTCCTTCTGAAAAGTGCCTTTGGTAAGAAGGCTGGGAAGCCTTAAAGGTTAAGGCTCTCCCTAACCTGCTGCTATGGAACTTGGGCCAGGCCTCTAATTGCTCTGCTCTAGGCCTCAGTCAAGCCCAATTAAGCAAAATGACAAGTTCAGACTCTAGAAAGAAGGTCTCCATGGTTCCTTCCAGCCTTAGTCCTTGTCTTCTACCTCAGCTTGCCTTTCTGCCTGTGAGCCTTCCAAGTAAGCAGCAGGATTAATCCATCAGCTCAGTGGGCTGGGAGAGGAAGGGAGGCAGGCAGAAGAAGTATCAATGGTATTGCACTCCAGTGAGCACTGAAGAGGCTCCATTCATGGACCAACAAAACCTGTGAGAAGCCTCAGACTTAATCAGCCAAGGAGGCTCCAGCAGTAGGAACAAAGGAAATCACAGCCTTATTTTGCAATCCAGGCACAGCTTCTGTGTGTTCCCTGAGACATGAGCCCACCAGCTCCCCCAGTGCACGTGCGTGCGCGCGCGCGCACACACACACACACACACACACACACACACACACACACACACTGTGGGATTACAGGTTTCCAGAAGGAAAGGGGAAGACAAAGAGGCAAAGATAATGCACCTGAAGAATTAGGTGGTAACTGATATCAGAGCCTCATTTTAACACTACCTTTTAGACCAGGCTCTAGGAACACGTATAGCTTAATTTTATAAAATTGAGATCCTTTTTACACTGAATAACCAAGAAGCACTTTGATGAGGCTCAAAATAAAACTCATGCATGGACTTCTGTATGAAAACTTTTAGGGTCCTGAAGTAATTTACATTTCTTAACACATTATGGCAGTTGTAATACTTTATGCCATGCCTTTCCATAGAACCCTTAGCTAGGCATTTAAAAACATTCTAGTGAAGTAAGTTGGGAATATGCATAGTTCCATTTTATAAGTGGGAAAACTGAGGCTGTTTTTCTTCTGTCTGCTTATTATGCCTACAGTGTGCTGCTGCAATCACCTGGGCCAGCTTCCTCCACAGGCAGGATCCTTGACCCTGAATGGATGGTGGTGAGAAGGAGCAGATTGCTACCACCCTTCCATAGACAAGTGCCAGAAGGAGGATGGACAATTAGGATGCCACACAACCAGTAACTTTCTTGGAAGTAGGGACATGACACTACCCTTCTCCATGCTAATCTAAATGCCACGCTGTCTTTGTCAGCTGCTAAAGTATCTGGGAGATTATATCATTAGGATGACTCACACAATTAAATGATTACTTGCTTTTGTTTTGTTTTATTTTGTACTCATTTTTTAAATTTGACCTTCTGCTGCCCTGTGCTCTCATAAATTGCATCTTTCTGAAGGCAAGTTTGCATACATGAGTATATATTAGTAGCATTTCAACTTATGGGCATTGTCTTTAAAAGGGGGCTGGAACAGTCTTTTGCGGGGTCTTCAATTAAGATATTTGCTAAATAGCTTTAGGGCAAATATTTTTGGCAGAAAACTCTAGTAGGAAAATGAAAAGAATTCTGCAAGCAAAGAACGTAGCTTATTGTGTTCAGTTATTTTTCCACAAGGAATAGGTACAGGATGTGAGGTTAAAAATCATTGTTATGACCAGTAGGTGACTGACATGGTTTCTTTCTTAAAAATATGATATCTGTGACCACAACTGATTGTAGGAAAAACCATGGAGATGTTTCTCTTCATCTATTTTCCTTTCCTGTGCTCCTCTCCCTACTAGTGGTTTGTTTTTACCTATGAATTTGGTGGGCCTTGTCATTCCATCGCGATGTCTTGATCTCTGCCCTACCCTTTGATGTTTCCCCTGAGTAGCATCTCCTACTTGGGAGCAAATCCATTCCCCCACTTCACTACTTTCCAGTCCGGGTATGACTTCATAATAATTGGACAATTGCAGGCATATCCCAAGAACAGGGGATTTTCGGGGTCAAGGAGCTCCATGAAGCCCTCTTCTCTAGTTCCCTGTGAAGGGTCTGCTCACTGGTTAAGTATGGCCCCTTCAGACGTCTCTTCTCTGCTATCACAGAAGGAGTCAAGACTCTTGACAAAGCTTGTGAACAAAACAAAGGAAGCTGTTGCAGTTGTAAAGTTACTCCCTGCTTTGGTGGCATCTATCATTAGAAGGGATTGGAGGTGTTTTGCACACAACTGGCACATGGTAAGCACAGTGTATATGCTGGCAGAGTTGAACAGACTGCCAAGAAAAAGAGACTACCCTCCCGCCATAAAACTCCAGCAGAAGTTGGCTAGTGTTTGGGAGAGTGATCCTTAAGAGGTGTCTAAAGCTCACAGGAGGCAAGAAAAATCTGCTTGTAAGCCTTGAAAGGGTTAAAATATGTCTTTTGTGGAGAGCATGGATCTTCATAGGGTAGCTGATGGAGTGGGTGAGCCAGGGGGCTTTTCGTCACAGTCAAAACCATTTGCGAACATTGGATAAAAGTACAGTCGTGCCAGGAAGCAAAGGGATGGCCATTGTCTTTGAAGAGCATCGTCTGTTGCACCTGAAAATGGGCAGCTCAGCGTGTGACACACAGGGATGCAGAGAAGGTCCACAGATGGCCTTGGTCCCAGAGACTCATCACCATCCTTTCCGGCTGTGAATCCTGATTCTCCTGGCATCGTTAGAGTGGCATTCCACACCCCTAGAAGCTGACACACAAACCCTGTGTGCATCCAGATATACACACACACGCACACACACGCACACGCACGCATGCACACACATGCAAACACGACGCCAGTTTGTTAATTATTTGTTAATAAATACAACTGATAAAGATTACTGGTCATTCCCTTTGGCCGGCTCAGCACACTCCTTAGGAATGAGGCATATGAGTTCAGTTTCAAAATCGTGTCTCCTTGAAGAAGCTTTAGGCACTCTCACAAGGTCAGGGGCCAGGAGAACCACTGCCCAGTGCCTGTACAAGCTTCCTTTTCCTTAACTCTTAAAGCTAATCATTTCCCTCCCCATCCTACTCCCCAGAGAGATGCATTCTGTTCAGAGGGGCTCTTCAAAGACTGCTTTCAGTTGGCTGGGTTCTAAGTACTGTCCTACTGTCTGCTCCCCTGAATTTCCTCATAGTTCACTTGATTGGCACCTTAAGTATCCCAAGCATTTTGTCTCACGTATTTAGGGATGATATCCTGGCTTACTTCCACAGGTATCACAATCACATCCATTGTGTATGGACTTTAGTAGTTTAACTCTTATAGCAAACCGTATTTCTACGGTCCTAGAAGACACCTTTTGTGGCCTCTAGGCCCTCCAATGTCTTCTAACCTGTGATCTGTTGGTAGGAACAAACTCTCCCAAGTGACAGCTCCTGGGGCACAGAGAGGGATGCTGAATGGGTGTATTCCACCTACCATCCCTCCTCTGACTTAGGTGTTCACCTTGACCTCTCTAGTGAAGCTGGCTCGAGACATTCTTCCCACACTGCACATAAAGAATTGGAATGAGAGTTGGCTGAGTCCCTTAACAGCAACTTTTGGAACAGCAGTAGAATCAAATAAGAGATGAAAAAGCAGCTGCAAATGAATATGTGTGAACTAAAAAGTTAGCAACCTGGACCCTACAGCAGGGCAGAGGGCAGAAGTTTAATTCTCCTCTCTCTGGGTCAGTTTATTGGTTGTAGCTTTCAGGATGGTCCCAGCTCCTCAAGTCTCACTCATCAGCAAACATCTACTAGTAACCTCCAACGTACAAAGTGTGGGTGTAAGATGAATAAAAGGTGAACAAGACAGGGTGCATACATTCCAGGAACTTATAGTCTAGTGAAGACAGAAACACTGGCTTCTTGGCAAGTGGTTCCTGGAATAAGTTACGGGATAATGACTGGCAAGAAGGAGAAGGAACATTAGGAATTGCCTGGAGAGGCATGTAACCTCGCAGTCCTTCCTGTAAGCACACGCTGTTTTTCTGCACTGTGAGCCCTGTTTGCCTTCTTCCTCCTTCTCCTGCCCTCCCACTCTTTCCTCCTGTGGAGTCTGGCTGTTCTCCTGACTGAGGGCTGCCGAGCTGCTTTCCAGAATGAGTCATCTCCACCCACTCCCACACATAGAGCTGTGCCCCCTCCAGGAAAGGAACAAAGATCTTCAGAGTAAGCTCAAGTTTGAGCTGGTATATTTACTTATTTTAAAGAGGTTAAAGAGTGAAAACTCATTTGAATGTGAGTGAGTTTTGACACTCCTTTTTAAAGCACAAAGATGTGGTAAATTTTTTTAAAAATGTACCTATCCCGGTATCATGAAAGCCCCAGGCCTAGATACTTTGAACTAGTGAGTGAAAAAAAGCTAGGAAATAAACTAACCTCATTCAAAAAGCCAACATGGAGTGTTGTATTAATTTCAGCTATAGCTCAGTCAGTAGAGAATCTGGCTGCAATGCAGGAGACCCAGGTTCGATTCCTAGGTCGGGAAGACCCCCTGGAGAAGGAAATGGCAACCCCCTCCAGTATTCTTGCCTGGAGAGTCCCATGGACAGAGGAGCCTGGCAGGCTACAGTCCATGGCGTTGCAAGAGTTGGACACGACTTAGCGACTTTACTACTAAAGTAAATTCTAAAACCAAGTGAAATGTTCCCAAAACAGGCATCCCTACAGATTCTATTGTTCATAAAATGGTGATCCAAGATATTATGAACTTGACAAGTATTTACCACCAGTCATCTTAGTGAGCACTGTAAATACTGACAATCTCAGTCCTCGTGGTTCCTTGATGATGTTTCTTCAAAGTAAAAGGCGTAGTTTCCTGAAAGTTCTGTGCTCTCTCTCACTCTCTTCCTCACCTTTCTTTCTCTCTGTCCCCCTCCCCCAACTTTCTTTCAGTTCCGCTCCGTGCGTCCTCTCTCTCCCCACACTGGTGATAGTCATGGGGAGAGTCTGTTGGCAGCTATTAAACTAAAGTCCAGGCGCTGCTTTGTATCATCTATAGTTTGCAGCCTGGTTGTATTAGTCAGGGTAGACTCAGTTATGCTATAAGTAGCAAACAACTCCAAAATCTTAGTAGCTTAAAACAACAAAGTTTTCACTCAAGCCACATATCCATTACACGTTAGCAGGGATCTTTGCTTTTTGTATCATTTAGAGACCCAAGCTGATGGAGCAGCTACCACTTTGAATGTTGCTGGTGATTGCGCCGAAGGAAAAAGAATACTCAGGAAAGTCTTAAAACAGGCTCCAGGCTCCAGCCTGAAAGTGTCACATGTCACTTCTGTACAAAATTCAAAGGCAATATAATTAGTCACAATATTCACATTCATAAAGAATCCAAGAAGTTTAATGTTAACTTCATGCCAGAATACAGAAAAACAAAATATTTGGCATACAGCACTATTGACTACCACAATGGTGTAATGGTGCTGATCCAAACCCTAAGATACGAGGTCACTGGGCAATTTCAACTTCATCATCGTAAATGTTGCCTCCTCAACCTTAAAGGAAAGTAGAAAAGGCACAGTTCCCACTAGATCCTTGGAATAATCTTATCCCAGGGTGATCTTTCATATCACTCTCTAGCCATGTCTCCACAAAGGCACGCACACACACACAAAATCGAGATAAGGAGGGACAGGGAGTTGGGAAGTGGGATGGTTCTCCAAAGGGATATAAAAAAAGAAAAAAAGAAAAAAAAAAGAGGGAGAAGGCTAGGGTAATGAGGGAGGAGGCGAGGGTAAAATCCAATGCAGAGATTTTAAAATCAGACAAATTGGATTGGATTTACATCCTGCTTTCACCATTCATTGTCCATGTGAACTTAGGCAAGTTTCTTCACTCTTCTGTGTCTCAACTTCCTCATCTGAAAAAATGGGACTAATAAAGCTAAACTTACAAGTTTATTGTTGGGAAACACTGAGAGAAATCATGCAAATCCCTTAGCCCAGTGCTGGTAACTGGCAAGTCCTCAATAAGTGAGAACCATTATTGTTAGTGTTAGGATTGGAATAATAAGCAAATATCAGTACAATGTCTAAAAGAAATCATGTAGCAAATCTGAAGGATATTTAAAAATTTTTGCCTTTTCCTTGAGATGCTCTACTAAGTGTCAAGAAAAAGAATGTGAAAGAGATATGCACAAATAACAACAAATAATGCACTTGGAGAAGCCAGGGGTATGATATAGCAGGTATGCATTTCCAAGCATATAGTCCTTGGGAATTTCATGTATATAGCACTCCTAAAGTTCTCCTAAGATTCGTGTCTACTTTAACCTTATATATTTATTGAGAGCCAGTTATGCATAGGCACCTCCAAATATCATTCCATTAACTGTTGTAATAAACCCATCAGCTCAGATTTGGATCCCCATTTTACAAATGGGGTAAGAGCACAGCCTCTGGAGTTAGACGGCCTGGATTAATATCCAAACTCCACCAACAACCCACTGAGTGTCCTCAGGCAACTTACTTTACTGATTGCACGTCTGTAAAAGGGGAATAATAATTACATGTCACCAATATGCTGTGTTAATTTGATAAGATAATGTTCGTAAAATGCTGAGCCGAGTGATAGACATGTACTAGGGGCTCAATGAATGTTATCACCAACTATGAGGAAATCAAGTCTCCAAAACCATAAGTCCCTTGCTCGAGATCACACAATTAGTAATTAGGAAAATTTAAAATCTAGTCTTTCCAAATCCACAGCACATGTCCCTGTGTTTAACCACATAATTTTATTATTTACACTCAAATAATTGCCCTTAGGACTGCATTAATCTTCTGAAATTTGGGTCCAGCAATTATCAGGCATAGTTGCAGAAAGCAAGAAATTGTGCAGTGGACAGACTCTAACAGTGAGAATAAGTAAATGGAGTTACTCTATTTTCAGTACTGGTCCAAACTGGCTCATAAAGATAATTATATTCTAAGAAAGGGGAGGAGTTACTTCAGAGTTTTAGATTACTTATTATTGAGAACCTGCATCTGTCAGGCTCTGTGCTAGTTATTTCCCTGTTTTCTCATTTAATCTTCACACCGACCTGTGAAGAAAAGTACATACTTACTTTCCTTATTTTACGGGGAGGAGACTAAGATTTAAAGGGTTAAGTAATTTACACAGGGTCACGCAAGTGGAAAATGGCAAAGCTTCTGAAAGATGAATTAGGTTGACAACTACCTTTAGTAACTGAAAATGTAATCCCATTTTAAAAAATAGTCAGTATGTTCCCCCATCATCAGAATAATAAATGGTCATCACAGAAAGTCTAAAAGTAGTGCAAAGTGCAAAGAAGCAGGAAAGATTATCCCTAACTCTATCACTCAGAGTCAATCACTGTTAAGTCTTTTAATATAATTCCTTCAGGTCTTTTTTCTGTGTTTCTTTTTCATTATGTAGTTGAGATCATACTACAACAGTTTGCAATGCTGTTTTTTAAGAGATCAAGAATGAATTCAGCAGTCGTTTCTAGTTAATACAATAACATCTTCGGTTATACGAATTCAGGAGTTGATCATTATAGCTGCCATTTATTGGCTATGTCTCTATGCCTGGCACCACACAAAATAGTTTTGACTAAAGTATCTCCTTGTACCTAAACCTATAAAGTAGGCATTAAATAATCAAAACAGATGTATAGAACAGTCTTTTGGACTCTGTGGGAGAGGGAGAGGGTGGGATGATTTGGGAGAATGGCATTGAAACATGTATAATATCATATATGAAATGCGTCACCAGTCCAGGTTCGATGCATGATACTGGATGCTTGAGGCTGGAGCACTGAGACGACCCAGAGGGATGGTACAGGGAGGGAGGCGGGAGGGGGATTCAGGATGGGGAACACGTGTATACCTGTGGTGGATTCACGTTGATGTATGGCAAAACCAATACAATATTGTAAAGTAATTAACCTCCAATTAAAATAAATAAATTTACATTAAAAACAAAACAAAACACTGCCAGGCTATGGCCTGTGGTCACCATAAAGTTCTGTTTTCCATCCCTTTTCTATCTGCAGCACAGTGAGGCTTGATGCCTACGATGATGACCACAGTGATGACTCACAAGCATCACAGATTAAAAGGGTTTAACTGTACTTCCTTCCCTCAGCTTGGATAGTCCCACACTTGAGCAGCCCAGCTTACAGGACCACTCAGTGGACATCAGAAACTGGAAATGAACCACATCTCCCTAATGTTGCCTGGGTCATATTCCAATTTCCTCCTTCAGGCATTTGTGCTGGCTCTACTGTAGCCCTCTCGTCCCTGAGAGGGATGAGATCTGAACTGGGATCTAAACTTCAGGACTACTTTTTCTGCAACCCTCAGAAACTTCCTTAACTAGACACAGACTGAGTGGAAAATGGACTACTTTTGAAGGGAGTCATTGGCCTGTGGGATAGGAAGAAAAGAGAGAAAAGTCTTTTTGAGATTAATAAAAGTGCTCTCAGCAAAGTAAAATCTGAAAATAGCCTTCATGTGGTATTGACCCACATGGTCATTGACATGACCCCTAAGGGTCCTAAAGGGAGATGCTAGGGGAGGCTCTGGCTGCAAAGATGCTAAAGGTCAGGAGTGGACTTTCAGGGCTTGTTGCTTTATGTTTAAAGACTAGGTCTGTGTTTTGATAAATGAACTTGCTAATAGTCGCCACTTGAATTGTTGCTTCCAGCTCTCTGTTTGTTTTAAATAAGGAGATTCAGCCAGTAGTAATGGGAGGAGCTGCAAATGACTTCCCTACTTGGGAGTGCCTGCTTGTTTTTCCATCTGCCTGGGCATGCTGGATGTGCAGGCTATACTCACAGATTCATACATCTGAGGAGAGAGCCTAAGGGAGCCCTCGATCTGTATATTTATATAGGAGGTGTGTGTTAATATATGAGGGGCACTCAAGTATCCAAATACTTAGGTAACCATGGGTGAAAAGAGGAAGTCTGTTGCAAGAATTTAAATATAGAGAATATACAGTTTTTCATATATTCATTTCATTCTTCATTCATTTGACAAACCTTTATTGAGCACCGTCTATGAGAAGCAGTATGATTTGCTGTGAGACATGCTATTATTTCTAAAAGATGAGAATTATTCTTCCCCTTTCAGAAGCTTGCCATTTGATGGGGGTACTATCTGATCATGCACTAAAGCATAGAAATCACCCACAGAGAAAGATAATGCAGGAATGCTATCGAAGGTAGGTGCTGTAGAAATCCAAAGAAGCTAATCTTCACTGCTGGCTCAGAAGACATCAAGAAAGAGAGGCAGAGGGGGAACTGAACAGCAAGTATGGACAGGCAAAGAAAATGGTCTCATACCCTGAGAATTGTAAGCAGACTGGTTTATCTGGAAAGTAATCACACAGGAAAGTGTATTGAAATGAAATTGGAAGCTAAGGGTCAGGTTGGGAAGTACCTCCCAAGGTTTCAGAAATTCAGGAGATAAGGGTGATGTTAGAGCACAGGATAGCTCTTTACTTTCTGAGTGTCTGCTACGCTAGCAAGCTATCACTGTGTGTTAAGGAAATAAGTTCATACAGAATGTGGCAAAGTTGTGGAAAACAGCCTCAGAATAAAAGACAGCTCTTTAAATTGAATCAATTAAGAAAATTAAACTATGCTTATTTTTTCACCATGGGCCACCGGAAAGGTCATCATAAACATTGATATAGCTAAATTTTCCTTACTCCAACCCCAAGGTCACCAAGGAAGCTTACAGCTATAATGTAGGTCTACAGGAGAGGAAGGCTACCTTGGTGAGCTACCTGCCATTCTGGCCTTGCATGTTGCTTTCTTTAGATCTTTGTGAGCAGGAATAAGTGTCCTCAGTGGGATCTGCTCTTGGGACACTGGCTTAACCTTTAAAGCTTAAGACTAAACCCTGGACTTTGCTGAATTCACCACAGTCAGTGGCCCTTTCTTAAGTTCCATGTGGGCAGCTCACCAGCTTTCCCTCTGGGCCTCCTGAGGGAATACCTCATCATCCAAGATACTCAGTTTCAGGTAATGGAAAAGTTTAGTTTATAGACCTGACTGTGTATGGCATATGTAAATAATCGAGAAGTGAATAGAATAAAATACCCTTACACTAAAAGACCCTAAATGTTTACTTTTTTTTTGATGATTCGAGAACTACTTCCTCAAAACATCCAGAAGGTATTAGAACTCTTAAAACACAACAGAAAACAAATAACCTAATGGAAAAAAAAAATGGGTAAGATCATTGAACAGGCACTTCACCAAGAGGATATCTGGATGACATTGGAGCACATAAAAAGTTGTGAACAGCACTAATCATTAAGGAAATGCTGATTAAAACCAGATAAGTTACCACTGATTATAATGGCTATAAGAAGAAAACCCTGACAATGTCACGTGCTGACAAGAATGCAGAGCAACTTGGACTCTAGGCATTGCAGGTAAGCATGCGAAAAGTTTGCCATTTTTTTTTTAAGTTAAATATGCACAAACCATATGATCCAGGAATTCCATTCCTGGATATTCACCCAAGTGAAATGAAAACTTATTTTCACATAAAAATGTGTATATGCATGTTTATAACCACTGTAGTCATCATCACCAAAAACTTGAAACAAGCCAAATGTCCTTCTGGGAAAGATGGAAAGCAAAAGGAGAAGAGTGTGGCAGAGGATGAGATGGTTAGACACCATCACTAACTCAATGGACACAAACCTGAGAAAACTCCAGGAGACAGTGAAGGACAGAGAAGCCTGGCAAGCCCCAGTCCACGGGGTTGAAGAGTCAGGCATGACTTAACAACTGAACAACAATAAGCAAAAGTCACTTCAGAATTTTACAGTAATTTAGAGGCCACAGACATTATGATCAATTAGTGTCATCAGGTGGTACCATAGACAATATGTCGTATGTTTTCTTCTATGAGTTAAGATTCCAGATAAAGTGAGGATTTTATGCTACCACAAACATCAGAAAATGTGCGAGCTGTTCATTGATGCTTATGTTAACCATGCTGTGTATGTCTGAGTCCCTGTGTCTAAGCATGTAGGTACTGAGTATGAAATGCAGGTTTTGAAAGAGAGGAAGGGTGGAGTATGTGAATGGGAGGAGCACAAGAAGGTCTGCATATAGAATGAATGTAAGAGTCTCTGTCAGTGCTGGCTTCATC
This sequence comes from Ovis canadensis, assembly GCF_042477335.2. Lineage (NCBI taxonomy): Eukaryota > Metazoa > Chordata > Mammalia > Artiodactyla > Bovidae > Ovis > Ovis canadensis. The sequence continues at coordinate 181,141,003 of NC_091245.1, forward strand.
CCCGGGACAAAGTGAGGCAGCGCCTTCATACGTGTTGGAATTAAAATTTTTTAAATTACAGCTTAAAACCATTGAATGTCTTTTAAAATTGGTCTCTTTAGGGCTGTAGGAGGTACTGTTTTTTAGATGAATTTAAAAGAGTTGACAGACTTAAATAACTGGCAGGACAGGAGCTACTGCCAGGGGAAGCTAACTCCTTACATGGGTGCAATCTCTGTCATTTGCTGTCCTCTATACACAAGCGCTTGATTTGGTGTGACCCAGCCTCTCCACTCTGAAGCAGCAAAAGTTCTTCGGCTGCAAATCTATCTCCCTAATCCCAAAAGTGCTTGTTAGTCATGGGAAAGCCACTAACTGGATTAAAAGAGGCTTAAGTTTACCAGCAGGTGGCAATAGAGGTAATTGGGTCTCCGGAAACATTAAACTTCTCTTACTTTATAAACCAGAGATGGAATCTTCAGAGGTTGATTGGGCCCCAGTTTCACTTCCCCCTGCTTAGCATATCACGAGTTGGAATTGTTCAAGCCAGAATACTATAGCCAGACACATAAACCTTTCCTCCCTGAGCTGCTGCTGTACTCTCTTTGCTGAGTGTCTCCTCTAAGTTTGATGTATTAATGGAAAAATTAGAAATAGCAGCAAAATCATGTTTAGTATCATAAACTACATTTATTTGTGGTTCAGAGAAGCTTGAAAGGTGAAATAAAACACTGCTTTCAAATATAACCTCCTGACATTATTAAATAAGCTAACCCAAACTCTCAAAGAGCAAAGTTGAAGCAATCAGACTGATTTTGAATGTCAAAGGGACTCCAAGTTCCTAAGCGAATTTCTCTGACCTTTGTTAATTCCTTTCACACAGGAGAAAACCTGTAGTTTTCAATGGAAAAATGAACTTTTAATTCATACACTGTAATTTCAAAGGCCAGTGGAACAAGAGAGTATACTGTGTTTCCACTGGACAGCCAAGTGTTACAAGAATGTTTCACCTGACTATTCTCACCCTGAAACTTACCAACTGTGTGAACATCTTCCTGCTGTGCCAGCTTTCTCTGGTTCTCTCCCTGCAGACAGGTTCCTAGCTCCTAGTTTCATCTCCACAGTCTATCTGTTCTGTGGTTCCTCACTCCCTTTATGGTTTTGTCTGTTTTTTTTAACAATCTCTCTCTTATGACTGAAAGGAAATTTGGAATACATATTTAGAAAAATAAAAACTATGCTGTATTTCTTGGTAAGGCTCATTTCAATTTCGTATTTCTAAAAACCAGAAATAAATTATTTTTTCATTTATTTAACTTAAAGTTTTTAAATATATCATGTGATTCAAAATTCTAGTAATACATCCTTTTATAATTCAAAAGGATGAAAGAGGATTCGGTTGTTCTATAACAATTATGGGAGGAGAATATTGCTGATGAAAATAAAACTGGAAAATGTGCCCCTGAAAAAAAAATCCAATGATACAAACAGGTAAAAATGTTCTTTCATACCCCTTCTCCCAGTCACACAGTTCTCTTTTGGAGCACCTCCAAGCCAGGCGTCAGCAATACGTGAACCGTGAACTTCCTGATGTTCAAGCTGGTTTTAGAAAAGGCAGAGGAACCAGAGATCAAATTGCCAACATCCGCTGGATCATGGAAAAAGCAAGAGAGTTCCAGAAAAACATCTATTTCTGCTTTATTGACTATGCCAAAGCCTTTGACTGTGTGGATCACAATAAACTGTGGAAAATTCTGAAAGAGATGGGAATACCAGACCACCTGACCTGCCTCTTGAGAAATCTGTATGCAGGCCAGGAAGCAACAGTTAGAACTGGACATGGAACAACAGACTGGTTCCAAATAGGAAGAGGAGTGCATCAAGGCTGTATATTGTCACCTTGCTTATTTAACTTCTATGCAGAGTACATCATGAGAAACGCTGGACTGGAAGAAACACAAGCTGGAATCAAGATTGCCGGGAGAAATATCAATAACCTCAGATATGCAGATGACACCACGCTTATGGCAGAAAGTGAAGAAAAACTAAAAAGCCTCTTGATGAAAGTGAAGGAGGAGAGTGAAAAAGTTGGCTTAAAGCTCAACATTCAGAAAATGAAGATCATGGCATCTCGTCCCATCACTTCATGGGAAATAGATGGGGAAACAGTAGAAACAGTATCAGACTTTATTTTTCGGGGCTCCAAAATCCCTGCAGATGGCGACTGCAGCCATGAAATTAAAAGACGCTTACTCCTTGGAAGAAAAGTTATGACCAACCTAGATAGCATATTCAAAAGCAGAGACATTACTTTGCCAGCTAAGGTCCGTCTAGTCAAGGCTATGGTTTTTCCTGTGGTCATGTATGGATGTGAGAGTTGGACTGTGAAGAAGGCTGAGCACCGAAGAATTGATGCTTTTGAACTGTGGTGTTGGAGAAGACCCTTGAGAGTCCCTTGGACTGCAAGGAGATCCAACTAGTCCATTCTGAAGGAGATCAGCCCTGGGACTTCTCTGGAGGGAATGATGCTAAAGCTGAATCTCCAGTACTTTGGCCACCTCATGCGAAGAGCTGACTCATTGGAAAAGACTCTGATGCTGGGAGGGATTGGGGGCAGGAGGAGAAGGGGACAACCGAGGATGAGATGGCTGGATGGCATCACTGACTCGATGGACGTGAATCTGAGTGAACTCCAGGAGTTGGTGATGGACAGGGAGGCCTGGCGTGCTGCGATTCATGGGGTCGCAAAGAGTTGGACATGACTGAGCGACTGAACTGAACTGAACTGAATGCTATTATTTTCTGATAAATACTGCCAGAGACATTATATGCATTTATAAGCAGTTAAACCTATATATTTATGTATGTACATATGTATATATATATGTGTGTGTGTTTGTACATTCTTTATTTTTCTTATTTCTACACAAATCATAGCATACTTTTATACAAAAGCACCCTACTTCTTCTATTTTATTACTTACCTGAGTTATCTTGGCAATCATTCCCTATCAATCCAGAAACAATTCTGCTGGGGATCTCTAATGAATCTCAAGAGGTTCCTGTTTCTGAAACGTTTGTTTAGGGGCTGCATACCCTTCTCTCCTTATTTCCTGTTTTCCTAACCATTTATTAGGCTAGGGCTCCTTAGAGAAGTATCATGCTGGAATTTTTTTCTTCCAAAGGGGGAAATAATTCTAGAATTTGACAGTAGTCATCAAAGTAACCAACCAAGTTCAGATGGTAAAGAATCTGCCTGCAATGTGGGACACCTGGGTTTGATCCCTAGGTTGTAAAGATCCCCTGGAGAAGGGCATGGCAACCCACTCCAGTATTCTGGCCTGGAGAATTCCATGGACAGAGGAGCCTGGCAGGCTACAGGACATGCGGTTGCAGAGTTGGACATGACTGAGCGACTTTCACCTTCTTTGACATCTTTTACTTCCTTTATAAGCTCTGTCTCTCAGTATTGGCGCTGATTCTAGAACACGCCCATTGTTCCCTTTGAATCAGCTATCACCAACTGATAATTATGGGCAAAATCTCCAGCTGAAACTGGTAAAATTCATAGGGCACTCCCCATCACAATTCACATAGATTCCTCAAAACCACTTCTCAGAACTAAGCAATATCCTACAAGTAAAGAAGCACTCCAACGCATAAAATCTATAATAGAGAATTACAAAGCTCAAGGCCTCATTATCCCTTGTACTAGTCCCTGAAATACTACTATTTTACCAGTGAAAAACCAATAAAAACTGAGAGTGTAGGTTGTCCAAGACCTTCAAGAAATAAACATTGTTATCCCTCAACGCCTTATTGTTCTTAACCCTCAATGGAAGCAAATTATTTTCTGTAATTGATTTATGCAGTGCATTCTTTAGTATTCCAGTTGATAAAGCTAGCCAATGCCTTTTTGCCTTCATTTGGGAAGAAAATTCACTTGGACAGCAGTTCTTCACTGTTGTATTGAGAGTCCTTCCTATTTCTCACAAACTCTGAAGGCTGGTCTGGATACTATAAAGTTCCCTAGATGTTCTATTTTGTTGCAATATGTGGGTGATTTGCTTCTTTGCTCTCCTCAAGCCTCCTCACAGGAAGACAGCATACACCTGCTAAAGCTTTTAGCCCTAAAAGGACATAAGGTCGCATAAGGTCGCCAAAGAAAAATTGCAGTTTTCCCAAATCCAGGTCTGATATATAGGGCATCTGAAACTAGAACAAAGGCTACACCTAGATCCAGGTAGACTTCATGGTTTCCTAAGTTTCCCCAAACTCCAAACTAAGTACCAACTGCAAGGTTTCTCAGGCTAGTTGCTGAAATTGGATTCCAGATTTCTTTTTTACAGTCAACTTGTGTGTGTGTGTGTGTGTGTGTGTGTGCGCGTGCGCGCATGCACGCTCAGTCTCTCAGTCATGTCTGATTCTTTGCAACCCCATGGGCTGTAGCACACCAGGTTCTTCTGTCCACAGGATTTTCCAGGCAAGAATATTGGAGTGGGTTGCCATTTCCTCCTGCAGCCAAACCTCTCTATATTTTTACTAAATAATAAAAACCCAATTTTATAAGAAGAATTGGACTACATAGCTTTTAAGACTTTGAAGGAGAGTTTGATGAATCCATCTGCCCTTTGGCATCCCAATTATTAGGAATGCCCTCATATATGAAAGGAAGGGAGTGCCCCTGGTACACCTACCCCAGAACATGGAGACCACCACTGAGCCATAGGATTTTCTAGCCAGCAACTGAACCCTGTGACATGGGGATACATCCTTACCTGGCAGACTCCTCTTGAACTTTATAATGATCAAAGAACCCATTTTACTGATCAGTACTTGACAAGTCAATGTTGTTTGTTAAATTTCCAATAAATACCACAAATATGTGGGAAAATGCAATAAAAATAGAAACAAATTTCCTTACTTAATATGATTATATTCTTTTCAGCCCAAAAGAGCACTAATGGGCAAACATTCTCCCTCAAATCTGAAATGAGAAAGATATCCAAATTATCACTGTTATTTAACTTGCACTGGTTCTGGTCAATAAACTTAACAAAATAAAGAAAATAGAGTTTGCATTAGTTTGCTAGGGCTGCCACAACAATATACCATAGACTGGGAGGCTTAAACAACAAATTAATTTTCTCACAGTTCTGAAGGCTAGAAGTCCAAGATTAAGGTACAACTGAGCGACTTCACTTTCACTTTTCACTTTCATGCATTGGAGAAGGAAATGGCAACCCACTCCAGTGTTCTTGCCTGGAGAATCCCAGGGACGGGGGAGCCTGGTGGGCTGCCGTCTATGGGGTCGCACAGAGTCGGACACGACTGAAGCGACTTAGCAGCAGCAGCAGCAGGGTCAGTTTCTGGTGAGGCCTCTCTTCCTGGCTTGCAGATGCCTAATTTTTCATTGCACTCTCATATGGCATTGAGAGAAAGAGAACAAACTCTCTGGTGTCTCTTCTCATAATACAATAATCCTATTGGATCTGGGCTTTCTCAACCCTTATGACTTCACTTAATCTGAATTATTTCCTTAGAAGCCCCAAGTCCAAATATAGCCACAATGAGGGCTAGGCCTTCAACATACGTTTTGGAGGACGCATTCAGTCCATAAGAGAGACATACACTATGGAAAGGAGATAAAATGATCATTATTGAGTCACAAGGTTCCTCTGTCCATGAAATTTTCCAGGCAAGAATACTGGAGTGGGTCTCCATTTCCTACTCCATGGGATCTTCCTGACCCAGTGATCAAATCCATGTCTCTAGTGTCTCCTGCACTGGCAGGCAGATTCTTCCCCGCTGAGTCATTTGGGATAGTGCACAATATGGTTATATACCCCCCAAACTTAAGTGACTCTATTACAAATAATGTAAAAATTCACTGAGGTGGTGAGATACACCCTGGGTACAAAAATCAAAGCTATATAACAGTAACCACTCGGAAGAGATAGAAGGAAAGATCCCATTGAAAATAGCAGCAATAAAAATAAATAAAAACATCAAGAGATGAACTTAAGAAACGTGTGAGATTTTTATGAAGAAAATATCCAGTTGCTTCTAAAGATGAAAATGAGTCCTTTATCAAATGAAAATTATCTGTAAAGAGACTCAACCACATAAAAATGTCTACTCTCTCTGCTACTTTTAAGTCACTTCAGTCATGTCTGACTCTGTGCGACCCCATAGATGGCAGCCCACCAGGCTCCCCCGTACCTGGGATTCTCCAGGCAAGAACACTGGAGTGGGTTGCCATTTCCTTCTCCAATGCATGAAAGTGAAAAGTGAACATGAAGTCGCTCAGTCGTGTCTGACTCTTTGCTACCCCATGGACTGCAGCCTACCAGGCTCCTCCATCCATGGGATTTTCCAGGCAAGAGTACTGGAGTGGGGTGCTAATGCAATTCTAATACAAATTCCTACATGATGTTTTTTGGGACAAAACTTATCCTAAAGTTCATATAGAAATAAAAGTAAGAATAGAAGAATTGTGAAAAATAGGAATGCAGATGGCTGTGTGGTGAAAATTCAGAAAGACAGGCCCTCTCATATCTCGGGGGTTATAAATCCTCAAAAGGGCAGTCTTACAATATTTATTAAACTTACAAATGCACATATCCTTCAATCCAGCAATTCTGCTTCTAGGAATTTATCCTTCAGACATATGCTTCTATATGCAAAATGACATATGAACAAGGTTATGATTTAAACTATTTTAGTACTTTGAGATAGTAGGGCCTACTTTATAGCAGTGATGTTGAGCACAAAGAGTGTGGTTCCAGTGCCAGTCAGGACTGGAAGAGATTCATCCCCAATCTGGAGAAGTGTTTCTTCAAGCCAATAAAAAGAGAGAATTGGAAAGAATTCCCATAGCTCCTGGAGCCTTGTCATCGATTGGAAGGACACTGGAGAGGCTATTAGAGAGCTGACAGTGTCTGAAGCACTTAGGTTTGTAACAATGTTTTCTCCAGTGTCCGAGCTCTTTACAGTAATAGCAGAAAATAGACGGCTTTGGTTTCATTTAGGAATCTTCATTTGTTGGAGTTGAAGATTAAGAGTTTTTGTGGTCTTTCTTTTAGGTGACTCATCTAGTGTGTGAGAAAGCTGTTTGCCAGATTAACTAAATCTGGAGTGAATATAGTTTCCCATTTCATTCTGGTCCTTTTTACTAGAAAGGAAAGGTCTCAGTTCAGCCCATTAGCAAACATGAAGTTAAAAGCTACCTGGGTAGAATCAACATCTCAAGGGAAGACTAGAATCTTCCTTAAAAATAATCTGAAGTCAATTGTCATACTAATGAACAGGTTCAGACTGTTGTGTGCAATCCTGAATTTTGTTCCAATCAACAGGCTTTGGAAAAGCCCTAGGAATTTCTGGATGAAGTCACCTAGCAATTGTCTAAGCCTGATACATACTAAGTTAGTGGGCTGGTCTCCTGGTTATAATTTCTAGAAAACTTTCAGTATTTTCCTATTTAGCGGTTTTCATCCAATGCTGGGCCTGGCCTTCACCAACAAGTGTATGAATTAGCTGATGTAAGTCAGAGAAACCAGGTTGATAATTTTGAATCACTATATTGAAATTGCTCAGCAAAACTGTAAGGATCTTAAGTTATCTTGGTAAAATCTTGGACTATGGCTTGCAATTCAGCTTTAGTCCAGAAAATATAAGAAAGTAAGAGTTTAGTTTCTAGATCCCTTTTCCAAAGGAATGGGCCAAAGGCTTCTCAACTACTTTCAGCTGCAAAAATCTGACCTCAAAATCAGACTGAAATACCAAACAAGTACTTGTATACAGAAAGAACAAGGCCTTACTGAGAAAGAACAAAGCCTTAAAACAGATCTTGCATGAAACCTGGAGAGCTTCAAAAGCAAAAGGGGGCATAAGTTTGGATCCAGAAGAAAGACATACCTTTAAACTCCAGGGTCAGTGAGAAAAGCAGTGAACCCAATGGGCTCAATCATGGATACTGATCATACCTGTTCACTCACCAGCTCCCAAGCTGTCAGGGGTCTACTCTGGTCCCTGTCCAGGCCAACAAAATGTTGACCTAAAACAAATAGACTGCCAATTATTTCTTCAGCAAAAAGAAAAAGGGAGTTTATTCAGGATCAGCAGAGAATTGCAACTTTGTGTCTGCAACTGTGGTGGGCCATGTGCCAGTTCCTACACAGGAAGGGAAAGACAGCCTGCTAATACAGAGAAAAAGGAAGCTGGGAGGCTTTTCATTGGCTGAGTCCTTGTTCCTAAATAAGAGGAGTTTTTCCTTCTTCCTGTTGGGCTCTGCTATGGTCAAAGGGCATGAGAGCTCCCCCTTCTGGTCTCCCAACTCTATTTAACTGAGGTTTCTGTTCATTCATTTTCTTACAGGTGTTGATGATATCAGAGGTTTTCTTCTTTTTCTATTTCCCAGAAAAAAAGATTTAAGACCATTAGAATAATCCATTCCTTAATGATGTAGTAGAATTTCCTCTGAATTCAGCTGGTCCTGATGCTTTCTTGTTTTCCAATTGTTTGGAGGATATTACTTCTTTAAAATTTTTGCTATTTTTTTTAATGGTAATTTGTTTCTGTACATATCCTATTGTCTTCTAGAGACATTTTAAATTTTTTTATAAAAGTTATGTATTTAGTAGTATTTCATATTTATTTGCATAATTTTGAGAAAGGTAGTCTCTATGTTTCTTTTAACTTTCCTTATTTTGATTTGCAGTTATTGTCCTCCTTCATAATTTTTTATTTTCTTATTGTATGTATTTGTGTTTTGCCTTAAGTACATTTTTTTTATCCTACAAGGGACTAGCTCTTAGATGTAATGTACTCTACTCTTTTTTTGTTTGTTTGTTTTAGGTTAAGAAATTTCTGCTTTTATTTTGATTAACTTCTACTTCCCACTTTCTTTAGTTTTATTATTATCCCTCGTATCATTCAGTTCTTTGATGTCACTTTTTTCATTTTTAGCCTTTTTATTATTTGATATATGTAAGGCTATAGGCTTCCCAAGTGGTGCTAGTAGTAAAGAACCTGCCTGCCAATGCAGGAGACGTAAGAGACGCGGGTTCAGTCCCTGGGTCAGGAAGATCCCCTGGAGGAGGACATGGAAACCCACTCCAATGTTCTTGCCTGGAGAATCCCCATGGACAGAGGAGCTTGGTGGGCTACAGTCCATAGGGTCACAAAGAGTTGGACACAACTGAAGCAACTTAGCATACACTTAGCACGCTCACAAGCCCTATTAATTTTTTTCTGAGCAGTGCCTTAATTGCACACTATAGGTTCTGTTGTGCTGCTGCTGCTAAGTTGCTTCAGTCATGTCTGACTCTGTGCGACCGCATAGATGGCAGCGCACCAGGCTTCCCTGTCCCTGGGATTCTCCAGGCAAGAACACTGGAGTGGGTTGCCATTTCCTTCTCCAATGCATGAAAGTGAAAAATGAAAGTGAAGTCGCTCAGTCGTGTCCGACTCTTCACAACCCCATGGACTGCAGCCCACTAGGCTCCTCCATCCATGGGATTTTCCAGGCAAGAGGACTGGAGTGGGGTGCCATGGCCTTCTCCTAGGTTCTGTTGTGCAGTTATTTCTAAATGGTTTTAGTACATAAGTGAATTAATCATTGTCTTTATAGCACACTCTCATCATTGCTCAATGCATCAGTCAGTCAGTTCAGTTGCTCAGTCATGTCCGACTCTTTGCAATCCCATGAATCGCACCACGCCAGGCCTCCCTGTCCATCACCAACTCCCGGAGTTCACTCAGACTCATGTGCATCAAGTCAGTGATGCCATCCAGCCATCTCATCCTCTGTCGTCCCCTTCTCCTCCTGCCCCCAATCCCTCCCAGCATCAGAGTCTTTTCCAATGAGTCAGCTCTTCTCATGAGGTGGCCAAAGTACTGGAGTTTCAGCTTTAGCATCATTCCCTCCAAAGAAATCCCAGGGCTGATCTCCTTCAGAATGGACTGGTTGGATCTCCTTGCAGTCCAAGGGGCTCTCAAGAGTCTTCTCCAACACCACAGTTCAAAAGCATCAATTCTTCAGCGCTCAGCTTTCTTCACAGTCCAACTCTCACATCCATACATGACCACAGGAAAAACCATAGCCTTGACTAGACGGACCTTAGCTGGCAAAGTAATGTCTCTGCTTTTGAATATGTTATCTAGGTTGGTCATAACTTTTCTTCCAAGGAGTAAGTGTCTTTTAATTTCATGGCTGCAGTCTTCTGCAGTGATTTTGTTTTATTTACTTCATTGTTTATTCTGCTAGTTTTTAAAATGTTATCATTTTTATAATTATGAACCCACCATTCTCAAGACTATTTTAGATGGTGGCTCCATAATTATAAAAATGATAACATTAAAAATAGCCTGTATTATTCTTCCTATCCCCTCTCTGCCTCCTCCCCCAGCTCAATCAGAGATAGGCATTATCCTGACTTCTTTGTTTTTCATTCCCTTGCTTTTCTTTTTATATAGTTTGATGGCATCTATCTATCCCATGTCTATTCTTAAAATAGATTTTATTGTAGATTTAAAACTTTTCATTATTTTCTGACTATTCTGTAATTTTGATATTGATTTCCTCTTTGACTCAAGGGTTATTTTAAAAAGAGTTTGTTTTTTCTTGTTTATTTTTCAGGTCTTAGGGTATTTTGCTTGTTTTGCCATCTTGATTCATTATTAGGATTCTAGGTTTATAGGTTTATGATCACAGAATGTTTTCTGCACTATTTTAAATTTTGGAATTTATTAATGTTTTTCTTTGGCTGAAAATATGGCCAATTGTAACTGCCACACAGCTCATATAGAAACAGCATACTGTCTATGTCTAGTATATAGTTTGATATGTATCAATCAGATCTAATTATGTAATTAGTTATTATTCTCCTTTGTTTCTAGTTAATCTGTCATGGGGGACAGAACTAAAATTTCCTGCTACTGAACTATTTCATTCTGTCTCCCATGAATTTTTGCTTTGTAATTGTTGATTCCCTGCTAGCTAGTGTTCTAACTTTTTATATTGTTAAAACATTGTAAAGTATCATTCCTTGACTTCCTTAAGCTTTTCTTTTTTAATGTTGAGGTTATGACCCATTGCATTGGCCAGTGTTACTCTGTCCACCCTTTTATTCTCAGCTATTCTGGTTCCTTCATTTCAGGTGGGTCTCTATATATAGTCTATAGGTGAATTATGCTTTGTGATCCAATTTGAAAATCTTTTCCTCATCTTTGACTTCTGTTATGTGTTGAATTATATTCCCCAAAATGTGTATGTTGAGTTTCTAACGTCCAGTTCCTCAGAATGTGATCTAATTTGGAAACTGGGTCATTGCAAAGGTAATTAGTTAAGATGAAATCATACGGGAAGGTAGGCCCCTAATCCAGTATGATTGGTGTCCTTACGAAAGGGGAAAATATGGACACAGATATATAGGGATAATGCCATGTCAAGAATGAAGTTAGCCAACTTACCTCAGCCTTCTAGACGCCAGAATTATGAGACAATACATTTCCGTTGACTGAGCCACACAGTTCGTAGTGCTTTGTTATAGCAGCCTTGACAAATTAATACAGCTCTTTGTAAATATCGGTTGATTGCTCAGTATTAGAATTTTATATTAACTTTAAAAATCTTTCATATGCCTTTATAAGTAAAAATTCATGGCAAATCGCTGAGGACCAGACATTGTAAGTGTTAACAGGACCTACAGGTGACCCCCTAAAATGTTCCAAATCCTTACAACCCTAAGAAAAACCAGAGTAGCTTATACCTGTCCTAACATTGGCATCCTCCAAAAATCTCAAGTGAGCAAGCTAAAAGCCAGCCATCTGTGAACACCTCCTTTTCTTTTCCAGACTGTGAGACTTACATGAATCAAAGAACTGAAACCAAGAAGAGTCTCTCCAGAAAAAGGAAAGGAAACCTAGACTTCTTGTCTGTATCCTGACACAGAGATACTGGGACTTGCCTGGCCGTTTGTAAAAAGGAAGCAACTTCTACTTCCTCCAGTAAGGGTAACTCTCTTGCCTAACTGTAAAGGGCTATTAAGAAAATGAGGTCACCCAAGGGCCCTAATTGAGATAAGATCTAGATTGTTCTCATCTTGAGCATTAATTTGTAATTTACTGTCCATGCTCTTTCTGTCAACCAACAAGTTTTTGTTTTGTGTTTTTACTTTGGTTATCAATATTTAACTGCAATTCATTAAGCAAAGCTAGAAGGCAGAAGCCGGAGAAGGCAATGGCACCCCACTCCAGTACTCTTGCCTAGAAAATCCCATGGATGGAGGTGCCTGGTGGCTGCAGTCCACGGGGTTGTAAAGAGTCGGACATGACTGAGCGACTTCACTTTACTTTTCACTTTCATGCATTGGAGAAGGAAATGGCAACCCACTCAGTGCTCTTGCCTGGAGAATCCCAGGGATGGGGGAGCCTGGTGGGCTGCCATCTATGGGGTCGCACAGAGTCGGACGCAACTAACACAACTTAGCAGCAGCAACAGCAGCAGACTGGGTGGGCTCTGAAGTTAAGGATGACTTGGTGTTACACCCCAAAGATGCCCTTGTTGCCGGCCTTTGAGAGAAAGCACAAGGACCCAGGCTTTATATATTCTCCCTCCATTCCTTCCCTTCATCCTTCCACTTCTTCCCTCCCAAGCCCAGTTGCCATGGAGAATACCAGATATACAATCTGAAGACAATGAACAGTAGCAATACTTTCAAACTGAAAATTCGGACATCTAGTCCATACTTAGTATCAGGAATTTGGGTAGTTTCTAAACTCTGGCAGTAATGGCCTCTGTTGAAAGAGAGATAATGAGTGAACTGAGGATGAGAATTCTCCTATGTAAACATATGTAACACACATCTTATCTAAATATATCTCCAAAGAGGAAAACAAAAACTTTATCATACTGGTTATAAACTTGACCACTGGAAAGAATAAAATATAACCCAAAGGAAAAATAAGCAAAAAACACTTTTACTTGATTCTATATAAGTGCTGATGTCAGTATTTTTAAAATAAATAATTTTTTATTAGAGCAATTTTAGGTTCACAACAAGATTGAGTGGCAAAGTCAGAGAGTTCCCATATACCGCTTATCTTCACACAGAACAATCTTGCCCAAGCTCAACATCCATCCTGCACCCCAGTGGTACAATTGATAAGCCTACAAAGATACAATATCACCTAAAGTTCATAGTTAATGCTACAGTCCATTCTTGATGTTGTACATTCTGTGGGTTTTGACTAGTATACAAAATAGTTTCTCTGCCCTGATAATTCTCTGGGTTTGTCCAATCATCTTTCTCTTCCTTTATCCCCTGGCAACCACTTACCATTTTGTGTCTCCATAATTTTACCTTTTCCGACAGGTCATGTAGTTGGAGTCACACAGTGTGTAGTCCTTTTTAAAACAGTTTCTTTCACTTAGAAATATTCATTTACGTTTTCTCCATATCTTTACATGCCATGACAGCTCACCTCTTTATAGTGCTAAATAATATTCCATTATCTAGATTGTTACAGTTTACTTATCTATTCATCTAATGAAGAATAGCTTGGTTGTTTCCAATTTTTCATAATTATGAATAGAGTTACTTAAATATCTGTGTGCAGGTTTTGTGTGGATGTAAGTGTTAAAATCCTTTGCAGAAATACCAAGGAGAACAATGGTATGAGTACATTTAATTTTGTAAGAAATAGCCAAGTTCAGTTCAGTTGCTCAGTCGTGTCTGACTCTTTGCCACTCCATGAACCGCAGCACGCCAGGCCTCCCTGTCCATCACCAACTCCCGGAGTTCACCCAAACCCATGTCCATTGAGTTGGTGATGCCATCCAGCCATCACCCTCTGTTGTCCCCTTCTCTTCCTGTCCTCAATCTTTCCCAGCATCAGGGTCTTTTCCAATGAGTCAACTCTTCACATCAGGTGGCGAAAGTATTGGAGTTTCAGCTTCAACATCAGTCCCTCCAATGAACACCCAAGACTGATCTCCTTTAGGATGGACTGATTGGATCTCCTTGCAGTCCAAGGGACTCTCAAGAGTCTTCTCCAACACCACAGTTCAAAAGCATCAATTCTTCGGTGCTCAGCCTTCTTTATAGTCCAACTCTCACATCCATACATGACCACTGGAAAAACCATAGCCTTAACTAGATGGACCTTTGTTGGCAAAGTAATGTCTCTGCTTTTTATTATGCTATCTAGGTTGGTCATAACTTTCCTTCCAAGGAGCAAGTGTCCTTTAATTTCATGGCTGCAATCACCATCTTCAGGGATTTTGGAGACCCCCAAAATAAAGCCAGACACTGTGTCCACTGTTTCCCCATCTATTTGCCATGAAATGATGGGACTGGATGCCATGATCTTCATTTTCTGAATGTTGAGATTTAAGCCAACTTTTTCACTCTCCTCTTTCACTTTCATCAAGAGGCTCTGTAGTTCTTTTTCACTTTCTGCCATAAGGGTGGTGTCATCTGCATATCTGAGGTTATTGATAATTCTCCCGGCAATCTTGATTCCAGCTTGTGCTTCCTCCAGCCCAGCATTATTCATGTTGTACTCTGTATATAAATTTAATAAGCAGGGTGACCATATACAGCCTTGACGTACTCCTTTTCCTATTTGGAACCAGTCTGTTATTCCATGTCCAGTTCTAACTGTTGCTTCCTGACCTGCATGTAGGTTTCTCAAGAGGCAGAACAGGTGGGCTGGTATTCCCATCTCTTTCAGAATTTTCCATAGTTTATTGTGATCCACACAGTCAAAAGCTTTGGCATAGTCAATAAAGCAGAAATAGATGTTTTTCTGGAACTCTCTTGTTTTTTCCATGATCCGGCATATGTTGGCAATTTGATCTCTGGTTCCTCTGCCTTTTCTAAAACCAGCTTGAACATCAAGAAGTTCACAGTTCACATATTGCTGAAGCCTGGCTTGGAGAATTTTTTTTTTTTCCTTGGCTTGGATAATTTTAAGCATTACTTTACTAGCATGTGAGATGAGTGCAATTGTGTGGTAGTTTGAGCATTCTTTGGCATTGCCTTTCTTTGGGATTGCAATGAAAACTGACCTTTTCCAGTCCTGTGGCCACTGCTGAGTTTTCCAAATTTTCTGGCATATTGAGTGCAGCACTTTCACAGCATCATCTTTCAGGATTTGAAATAGCTCAACTGGTATTCCATCACGTCCATTCACTTTGTTCTTAGTGATGCTTCCTAAGGCCTACTTGACTTCACATTCCAGGATGTCTGGTTCTAGGTGAATGATCACACCATTGTGATTATCTGGGTCATGAAGATCGTTTTTGTACAGCTCTTCTGTGTATTCTTGCCACCTCTTCTTAATATCTTCTGCTTCTGTTAGGTCCCTACCATTTCTGTCCTTTATTGTGCCCATCTTTGCATGAAATGTTCCCTTGGTATCTCTAATTTTCTTGAAGAGATCTCTAGTCTTTCCTATTCTATTATTTTCCTCTATTTCTTTGAATTGATTGCTGAGGAAGGCTTTCTTCTCTCTCCTTGCTATTCTTTGGAACTCTGCATTCAAATAGGTATATCTTTCCTTTTCTCCTTTGCTTTTCACTTCCCTTCTTTTCACAGATATTTGTAAGGCCTCCCCAGACAGCCATTTTGCTTTTTTGCATATTTTTTTCTTGGGGATGGTCTTGATTCCTGTCTCCTGTACAATATCATGAACCTCCATCCATAGTTCATCAGGCACTCTCTCTATCAGATCTAGTCCCTTAAAATCTATTTCTCACTTCCACTGTATAGTCATAAGGGATTTGATTTAGGTTATACCTGAATGGTCTAGTGGTTTTCTCGACTTTCTTCAATTTCATTCTGAATTTGACAATAAGGAGTTCATGATCTGAGCCACAGTCAGCTCACAGTTTAGTTTTTGCTGACTGTATACAGCTTCTCCATCTTTGGCTGCAAAGAATATAATCAATCTGATTTCTGTGTCAACCATCTGGTGATGTCCATGTGTGGAGTCTTCTCACAGCTTCTCCATCTTTGGCTGCAAAGAATATAATCAATCTGATTTCTGTGTCAACCATCTGGTGATGTCCATGTGTGGAGTCTTCTCTTGTTGGAAGAGGGTGTTTGCTATGACCAGTGCATTCTCTTGGCAGAACTCTGTTAGCCTTTGCCTTGCTTCATTCTGTACTCCAAGGCCAGACTTGCCTGTTACTCCAGGTGTTTCTTGACTTCCTACTTTTGCATTCCAGCCCCCTGTAACGAAAAGGACATCTTTTTTGGGTGTTGGTTCTAAAAGGTCTTGTAGGTCTTCATATAACCGTTCAGCTTCTTCAGTGTTACTGGTGGGGCATAGACTTGGATTACCATGATATTGAATGGTTTGCCATGGAAACAAACAGTGATCATTCTGTCATTTTTGAGACTGCATTCAAGTACTGCATTTCAGACTCTTTTGTTGTCGATGATGGCTACTCCATTTCTTCTAAGGGATTCCTGCTCTTAGATATAATGGTCATCTGAGTTAAATTCACCCATTCCAGTCCTTCTTAGTTCACTGATTCCTAGAATGTTGATGTTCACGCTTGTCATCTCCTGTTTGACCACTTCCAATTTGCCTTGATTCATAGACCTATCATTCCAGGTTCCTATGCAGCATTGCTCTTTACAGCATCGAACACTGCTTCCATCACCGGTCCCATTCACAACTGGGTGTTGTTTTTGCTTTGGCTCCATTCCTTCATTCTTTCTGGAGTTATTTCTCCACTGATCTCCAGAAGCATATTGGGCACCTACCGAAACAGCCAAATGATCATCTAAATGAACTGCATCATTTTGCTTTCCCACCAGCAATGTATGAGAGTTTGTGTTGCTCCACATCCTCACCAGCATTTGATGTTGTCAGTGCTTCAGATTTTGGTAGTTCTAGACAGCATCTTAAAAACCAGAGACATTACTTTGCCAACAAAGTCCATCTAGTCAAAGCTATGGTTTTTCCAGTCATGTATGAATGTCAGAGGTGGGCTATAAAGAATGCTGAGCACTGAAGAATTGATGCTTTTGAAGTGTGGTGATTGAGAAGACTCTTGAGAGTCCCTTGGACTGCAAGGAGATCCAACCAGTCCATCCTAAAGGAATTCAGTCTTGAATATTCATTGGAAGGACTGATGCTAAAGCTGAAACTCCAGTACTTTGGCCACCTGATATGAAGAACTGACTCTTTTGAAAACATCCTGATGCTGGGAAAGATTGAAGATGGGAAAAGAAGGGGACGACAGAGGACGAGATGGTAGGATGGCATCACCGACTCAACAGACATGAGTTTGAGTAAACTCCGAAGAGCTGGCAATCAGGGAAGCCTGGCATGCTGCAGTCCATGGAGTCAAAAAGAGTCGGCCATGACTGAGCAACTGAACTGAGTAGGTGAATCTCATTGTTATTTTAGTTGGCAAATCTGTGGTAACATGTGGAACATCTGTTCCTATGCTTATCTGCCATCTGTATATCTTCTTTGGTGAAGTGTCTTTGAGGTTTGATCCATTTTTAAAAATTCATTTATTTTTGATCATGCTGGGTCTTTGTTGCTGTGCAAGGGCTTTTCTCTAGTTGCGGCAAGCAGGGGCTGCTCTGGAGCTGTGGTGCCAGGCTTCTCCTTGCAGTGGCTTCTCTTTGCAGTGGCTTCTCTTCTTGCAGAGTACAGGCTCTAGGGTGCACAGGCTTCAGTAGTTTCATTTCCTGAGCTCTAAGCATAGGCTCAATAGCTGTGGTGCACAGCCTTAATTGCTCCATGGCCTGTCAGGTCTTCCCAGACCAAGGATCAAACCTCTGTCTTCTGCACTAGCAGGCAGAGTCTTCACCTCCGAGCCAACAGGGAAACCTTGGTCCATTTTTTAATGTGATCATTTGTTTTCTTATTGTTAAAAGCTAAGAGTTCTGTGTATATTTTGGATTACAGTCCTTTTTCAAATGTCCACCAAATATTTTTTCCCAGCCTATGCTTTATCTTCACATTCTCTTCACATTTTCTCTCTCAGAGCAGAGGCTTTTAATTTTAATGAAGTTTGGCCAATCAGTTATTTCTTTCATGGATTTGTCTTTGGTCTTGAATGTAAGAAAAAATCACCATACCAAAAGTTATCTAGATTTTCTCCTCTATTATAATCTTCTAGAAGTTTTAGAGTTTTACATTTAACATTTAAGTCTGTAATCTGTTTTGAGTTAACATTGTGAAAGCTGTCTGCGTCTACATTCATTTCTTTGCATATGGATGCCCAGTTGTTCCAGAACCATTTGTTTTGTCAAAGATCAGTTGGCTGTATTTCTGGGAATCTATTTCTAGACCCCCCCTATTCTGTTTCATTGATCTATGTACCTGTTCTTTCCCCAGTACCACACTGTCTTGATTAATGTAGCTTTAGAGTAAGTCTTGGAGTTGGGTAATGTCAGTTCTTCAAATGTGTTCTTCTCCAATATCATGTTGACTCTTTGGGTCTTCTGTCTGTCTATATAAAGTTTAGAATCAGTTTGTCAGTATCCACAGAATAACTTCCTGGGATTGTGACTGAGATTGTATTGAATCTATAGATCAAACTTATAAGCTTAGAGTTGTTTATAGCATTTCTTCATTATCCTTTTAATGTCCATGTAGTGATGCTTCCTCTTTCACTTTTGTTATTATTAATAGCAATTGTTTATTCTCTCTTTTTTTTTAGTTAACCTGGCCTGAGGCTTAATGATTTTATTGATCTTTTCAAAGAACTAGCTTTTGGTTTTATTGATTTTTCTCTATTGATCTCCTATACTCAATTTCATTGATTTCTTCTCTGATTTTGTTATTTTATTTCTGTTCTTCTGCTTGTTTATACCATTCATTTCATTTTTATATAAGCACACATAAGCATATGTATGTATACATAAGCATTTATAATCAAATATTTGGAGCTAGTATTTTGAACAAACTGTTACCTGTTGCACCAATTAAGAATAAGAAAATAAAAGTTTTTATTTTACCTTCATTATTCATTTTCCAATGTTCTTTCTTTATGTAGATCCAAGTTTTTGTATTATTTTTCTTCTCCCTGAAGAATTTATTTTAACATTTCTTACAAGGCAGGTCTATTAGCAACAAATTTCTTTGATTTTTGTTTGTTTGATAAAGTCATTATTTCTCTTTCACTTTGAAGGACAATTTCATAGAGTATAGAATTCTGGTTAGTGACTTTTTCTCTCAATACTTAAAATATTTGATCCCACTCTCTTCTTGGTTGCACAGTTTCTGAGAAATCAGGTGTAATTTTTATTTTTACTTCTGTAGACATAAGGTGTTTTTCTCTTCAGCTTCTTTATCTTTTTTTATTTTTTTCCCTGCAGTTTGAATATGATGTGTCTAGGTGTAGTATTTTGTTGCTTAATCTGCTTGATGTTCTCTTAGCTTCCTGGGTCTGCCTATTAAGTATATGGTATACCTTCTGCAGTTGACCCACTATTTTTGGAGTTTCTGTTCTGTGTTTTTTCAGTCTTTTCTGCTCTTTGCTTTTCAGTTTTGGAAGTTTCTATTGACATACCCTCAAACTCAGAGGTTTTTTCCTTAGTCATGTCCAGTCTCCTGATGAGCCTATCAAAGACATTTTTTCATTTCTTTTACTTTTTTTTTTTAATCTCTAGCATTTCTTTTTGACTCTTTCTTAGAATTTCCATCTCTGATTACTATTGCATGTTGTCCCCTTGCTCCATTAGAACCTTTAGCATATTAACTGCGGTTGTTTTGCATTCATGGTCTGATAATTTCAACACTCCTGCCAATATCTGAGTCTTGTTCTGGTAATTGTTGTGTCTCCTCAGACTGTGTCTTTTGCTCTTTAATATGTCTTGTAATTTTTTGTCAAAAGGTAGATATGATATGATGTACTGGGTAAAAGAAATTGACAAATAGGCCTTTAGTAAGGAGTGTGGGGAAGGGAAGCATCCTATGTTCCTATGTTTAGGTGTCAGTCTTTTGGTAAGCCTGTGCCCCTGGACTGTGAAGTTTACCTATGCTTAGTCTTTTACCTCCCTTTGGTGGAATGGGATGGCTAGAGGGGGCACTTCCTTCACGAGGTAGCCCAGTGAGGACTTTAGCTGGATGTTTCCTTTATTCTGTGGGTGTTAGGCTCCAATAATCCCAGCAGTGCTGCACTCAGTATGCCAGCAAACTTGGAAAACTCAGCAGTGGCCACAGGATTGGAAATGGTCAGTTTTCATTGCAATCCCAAAGAAAGGCAATGCCAAAGAATGCTCAAACTATCGCACAATTGCACTCATCTCACATGCTAATAAAGTAATGCTTGAAATTCTCCAAGCCAGGCTTCAGTAATACATGAACCGTGAACTTCCAGATGTTCAAGCTGTTTTTAGAAAAGGCAGAGGAACCAGAGATCAAATTGCCAACATCTGCTGGATCATGGAAAAAAACAAGAGAGTTCCAGAAAAACATCTATTTCTGCTTTATTGACTATGCCAAAGCCTTTGACTGTGTAAAGCACAATAAACTGGAAAATTCTGAAAGAGATGGGAATACCAGCCCACCTGCTCTGCCTCTTGAGAAACCTACATGCAGGTCAGGAAGCAACAGGTAGAATTGGACATGGAACAACAGACTGGTTCCAAATAGGAAAAGGAGTATGTCAAGGCTGTATATGGTGACCCTGCTTATTGAACTTATATGCAGAGTACATCATGAGAAACACTGGGCTGGAGGAAGCACAAGCTGGAATCAAGATTGCTGGGAGAAATATCAATAACCTCAGATATGCAGATGACACCACCCTTATGGCAGAAAGTGAAGAGGAACTAAAAAGCCTCTTGATGAAAGTGAAAGAGGAGAGTGAAAAAGTTGGCTTAAATCTCAACATTCAGAAAACGAAGATCATGGCATCTGGTCCCATCACTTCATGGCAAATAGATGGGGAAACAGTGGACACAGTGTCTGACTTTATTTTTCTGGGCTCCCAAATCCCTGCAGATGGTGATTGCAGCCATGAAATTAAAAGACGCTTACTCCTTGGAAGAAAAGTTATGACCAACCTAGACAGCGTAATAAAAAGCAGAGACATTACTTTTCCAACAAAGGTCCGTCTAGTCAAGGCTATGGTTTTTCCAGTAGTCATGTATGGATGTGAGAGTTGGACTATAAAGAAGGCTGAGCGCCAAAGAATTGATGCTTTTGAACTGTGGTGTTGGAAAAGACTCTTGAGAGTCCCTTGGACTGCAAGGAGATCCAACCAGTCCATCCTAAAGGAGATCAGTCCTGGGTGTTCATTAGAAGGACTGGTGTTGAAGCTGAAACTCCAATACTTTGGCCACCTGATGTGGAGAGCTGACTCATTTGAAAAGACCCTGATGCTGGGAAAGATTGAGGGCAGGAGGAGAAGGGGATGACAGAGGATGCGATGGTTGGATGGCATCGCCGACTCAATGGACTTGGGTTTGGGTGGACTCCGGGAGTTGGTGATGGACAGGGAGGCCTGGCGTGCTGTGGTTCACGGGGTCTCAAAGAGTCAGTCACAGCTGAGTGACTGAACTGAACTGAAGTGAATCCCAGCAAGTCAGACCCTGGCAAAAAAAAAAGTTTCTACTGAGGGCATGCCTTGTGAAGAAGATAGAATCCTGAAGTCCAGGAGTTTATTCTCTGCTCTTCACTCTAAGCACCTGGTAGAGCTACTGGAGTTCAAAGCCGCAAAAGATGAAAATGTGTGGGTTTCTTCCCTCCCTGCCCCCCGCCAATGACTTGGCTCCTCCTGGAGTTTTTCTCTCTCAGCATTCAGCCTGATCCTCTAGCAGTTCATCTTGTCCTGGCTCCTCAGAGTCTTCTGCTTATGGGTTTCTGTCCAGTAATTTGTGAGTCTCTGTATCTGTTTGTTTGCCTCTTGGTTTTGGAGAGCAGCAGTTTGCCCTGTGATCTTACTTCTCTGTTTGATCTAACAAGAGCTGTTGATTTTTCAGTTTGTTAAGCTTTTCACTTGTTGTTAGGACTGAGTGGTGACTTCTAAGCTTCTTCCATGCTGAGCAGGAAACTGCGAGTCCTTACCTCAGTATTTTAAAATCAGTGTAGAGGTAATAATCAACTCATCCTGACAGAACACCTCTTAGGCAAATCAGCATGTCTTTGAGCTGATAGTTAAAACCCAGGTGTCACAGAGATGTTAAGCAGGTTAGCCAAGGCCACAGGGGGCTTCCCAGGTGGCACAGTGGTAAAGAGGATCCCCCGAAGTAGGAAATGGCAATCCACTCCAGTATGCTTGCCCCTAAAATTCCATGGACAGAGGAGCCTGGATAGCTATAGTCCATAGGGTCACAAAAGAGCCAGACACAAGACCACAGAGCAAGCTGGAAGCTGAGCAGGGATTAGAGATCTGTAGAACCTGAGTCCCAGCTCTGTATGCAGACTATACCAGTGTAAGCTAACTAGCTAACAGCCAAATCAGATAAAAGCGCCTGAAGTGAGTCACCTGTGGCTGCCAAACTTGGCCTCTTTGCACAGTCTGCAAGCTAAGGATCCAAAAGTCAGGACTCCTGCACACATATCAGCACAAGAACGCATCCCTGAGAGGCTGTGCTCCAAGAAGCAAGGGACTGACCATTTTTGGTGGTCATCACAGTGATTGGCCGTTGCATTTGTGTGGTCTGTCTCAGTTTTTGAAGCAATTTTATGTGATTTATCTCACATGTTCCTCCCAATTATACCAGGAAACTGTAAAATATCATCTTTCTTTTGTTTTTACAAACTTCGTGGACTTCCCTTGGCAATCCAGTGGTTAAGACTCCATGCAAGGGGTACAGGTTTGATCCCTGATCAAGGAATTAAGATCCCAGAGGCAGCATGGTGTGGCCCAAAATAGAAAATGAAGTAAAAAAACAAAAAATTGAATAAAAATCTCATGAGCCAAGGAGGCCAACAATCTAGTGTGGGAGTTGAATCTTGCCCTAATGTGGATAAAGAAATAACTGGAAGGCCTTGTCTCCAAATGGACACAGGAGGTGATTTATGAGATCAGTTCTAAGTAGGACAGACAGCACTGCCCTGGCTGGAGGCAAGCTGGAGACGCAGCGTTTAAGTAAGGGAACTGTGCACCTGGGAACTGTGCTACCGGTATTATCGTCACAATGTATAACTTCCTGGGAGACGTATAGTATTAGGAGTATAGTATCTTGGCCATGGCTGTGGTATTAAAAAGTCCTTGCCAAACCCCAAATGAACCATCTTCTTATTTCTCCCTTCTCGGTCTTCTGCCTCTTTCACCATTGTGATTAACCCCCACCCAGGGACCCAGACTTTACCCTCCCAGTCACCTCTGGCCTCGTGCACTCAGTCTCCTCCAGTCCTCTGAATTTATCAGTCATCAGGATGCTACCTTTTGGGTCTCCCTGATCACTTGGCTCGAAGTCCTTGCCCTGAACCACACACCCAACTACCCTTTACTGCTGTGACCATCCAACAACATACCTGAGAAGTGATATGAAAGTTACAGAAATTAAACTAAGGCTGCGAACAACAGTGGTAAAAAGTAGAAATAGAATTATGTCATTGTGTCAGCCTATAAGGCATCTTCTCCCTCTCCCCCTACCCACCAGGCACATGGCTGGACTAGGTTTCCCAGTCTCCCTTGTGGTTAAGTAGAGCCATGGAACTAAATTCTTCCCAATGAAGTATGTGGAACTGTTGTATATTCTTTAATGGCCTGACTGATAAAAATTCTTCTCTGTCCCTCCACACACTTTCTGTGGGCTGGAGAATGTGGCCCTAAAGGTTGACAGGGTCATAGGGGTCTGAGAAGCCTGGGTTCCCTAACTACCTCATCGAAAAGAGCTATGCCCAGGAGAAGCACCTGCCTCGAACAGTTATATGAGGGACAAGCTTCTGTTGTGCTTGAACCTTCATACATACAGGGTGTATTTGTGATAGTAGTTCAGCTGACCCTAACTAATAAACCCATCAAGTGAATGAAAGAAGGTAGGGCCATCAGTAAGCTCTTACCAGGCCCTAGAGGAGCATATAATTGAAAAGGAAAAAATATCTACCTAATAACAAAAGGGAAACAAAAGCCACAAGTGAATGTGAGTTATACTTGTATAAAATAGGATGGGGAACTTTTGTGTGATAAAGGTTTTTGCAGGAAAGAACCTTTGGAGTTTTAAATAGCTAACAGTCTCAGTGTGAGCTACCATTACCCAGTGGATGAAAAAGAATTCCTTCAGAACAGGTTCCTTGTTAATGGATCAGCCTAACACATACTAGTTACCCTGTAAATAAGAAACGCTTTACTTCAATCAAATCAACATCAAGGGAGGGTACAGTCTCAACACCAGCACATTTCTAGAAATGAAACATAGCCAACCTTGAGGGCCAAACTTTTAAAAAGATATTAACAAAGTTAAATGTCCAGAAAAGGGAAGGGAATCAAAGGTAGTAAAGTAGTAAAGTCTGAAACCATATCAGATGAGGAACATTAAGGGAAGGTTACGTGTGTGCTTGTGCGTATGTGTGAAGTGGGGAGAGAGAGGAGAAGCAGAGTGAGAACCACAACTGTCGTTCAGTAATTTGAAGGGTTGTCTTGGTGAGAAGGAACTGTATTTCACATCCCTTAAGATGTAAAACTGGAACTGAACTTCTGCTTTGCATAAAAAAGAGCTTTCCAACAAGTACAGCTGTTGGACAATGGAACAGGCTGCCTTGGAAAGAAGTAAACTTCCCCTCGGAGGAAGTATTTTATCCAAAGCTGCCAATTGAGACATTGTAAAAGGTCATCCTGCACAGGGTGTTAGACGAGACAGTGAAGATTCCTTCCAAAGTCTTTGTTGTTGTTCAGTCACTAACTTGTGTCTGATTCTTTACAACTCCCAGGACTGCAGCACACAAGGCTTCCCAGTCCTTCACTATCTCCTGGAGTTTTCTCAAATTCATCTCCATTGAAATGGTGATACTATCAGACCATCTCATCCTCTGCCACCCCCTTATCCTTTGGCCTTCAATCTTTCCCAGCATCAAGGTCTTTTCCAATGAGTTGGCTCTTCTCATCAGGTGGCCAAAGTATTGGAGCTTCAGCATCAGTCCTTTCAATGTATATTCAGGGTTTATTTCCTCTAGTATTGGCTGGTTTGATCTCCTTGCTGTCCAAGGGACTCTGAAGAGTCTTCTCCAGCACCACAATTTAAAAGCATCAATTCTTTGGTGCTCAGCCTTCTTTTGTTCCAACTCTCACATCCATACATGACTACTGGAAAAACCATAGCTTTGACTACATGGACCTTTGTCAGCAAAGTAATGTCTCTGCTTCTTGATATACTGTCTTGGTTTTTCCTAGCTCTCCTTCCAAAGAGCAAATATCTTTTAATTTCGTGGCTGTAGTCATCATCCACAGTGATTTTGGAGCCCAAAAAAATAAAATTTGTCACTGTTTCTACTTTTTACTCTTCTATTTGCCATGAAATGATGAGACCAGATGCCAAGATCTTCAGTTTTAAGCCAGCTTTTTCACTCTCCTCTTTCACTTTCATCAAGAGGCTCTTTAGTTCCTCTTTGCTTTCTGCCATTCAAGTGGTATCACCTGCATAGCTTAAGAGATCAGTACCTGGTGAGTAGTAAGAAAGGCTAACTTTACCTTGTAGGTTCCTTATGATGAACAGACTCAGTTAGTGACAAAGGGTTAAAGGCCCCAAAAGAGCAGTATGAAGGCTGGGAGTGTCCAGGGTGTTGGGGAACTGCAGGGATGGGAGAAGAGGTAGGGAAGAGTTTTGCCTACTTTGCAGTTTAGCCTGGGGCCTTGGTATATCTCTGAGAACTTTCTGGGCTGATAATACTGTTTCAGTTCAGTCGCTCAGTCATGTCCAATTCTTTGTGACCTCATGGATTGCAGCATGCCAGGCTTCTCTGTCCATCACCAACTCCTGGAGCCTACACAAACTCATACCCATGGCATCAGTGATGCCATCCAACCATCTCATCCTCTGTTGTCCTCTTCTCCTCTTGACTTCAATGTTTCCCAGCATCAGGGTCCTTTCAAATGAGCCGGTTCTTCACATCAGGGAGCCAAAGTATCAAAGTTTCAGCTTCAGCATCAATCCTTCCAATGAATATTCAGGACTGATCTCCTTTAGGACAGACTGGTTGGATCTCCTTGCAGTCCAAGGGACTCTCAAGAGTCTTCTCCAACACCACAGTTCAAAAACATCAATTCTTCAGTGCTCAGCTTTCTGTATAGTCCAACTCTCACATCCATATATGACTACCAGAAAAACCATAGCTTTGACTAGATGAATCTTTGTTGGTAAAGTAATGTCTCTGCTTTTTAATATGCTGTCTAGGTTGGTCATAGCTTTTTTTCCAAGGAGCAAGCATCTTTTAATTTCATGACTGCAGTCACCATCTGCAGTGATTTTGGAGCCCCCCAAAATAAAGTCTGTCACTGTTTCCATTGTTTGCCCATCTATTTGCCATGAAGTGATGGGACCCAATGCCATGATCTTAGTTTTCTGAATGTTGAGTTTTAAGCCAACTTTTTCGCTCTCCTCTTCCACTTTCATCAAGAGGCTCTTTAGTTTTTCTTCACTTTCCACTGATAGGATGGTGTCATCTGCATATCTGAGGTTATTGATATTTCTCTCAGCAATCTTGATTCTAGCTTGTGCTTTATCCAGCCTGGCATTTTGCATGATGTACTCTGCATATAAGTTAAATAAGTAGGGTGACCATATACAGCCTTGACGTACTCCTTTCCCAATTTGGAACCAATCTGTTGTTCCATAATATTGTTTGCCAGCACTCAAGTTAGGATATGAGGACTTGTTTATAAACCACAAACACCTTACTATAGCTGTGCCTAGTCTTCCTTATCTAGGTCAGTCTGGTCTCCTTGGTTTCAAGCCTTGGTCTCTTCCTTCTTCCCCTGGGAGAAAGAAAGGAGAAGGAAAAGAAGGATGCTAACTGTGCTATCTTCAGTTATCGATTCTGATGTGAGTCTCCAAGCCCCATAATTTCTCTCTTCCACATCCAGTATGATTATTCCACAACTTCTCTGTTGGGGAGTTATGGAACCCATTCACACTGATTAACTCCTGAACCCCCAGACACCTAGCAAAGAGTACTGAATAGTACAGAAACCGAAGAAGGAGCACAGAATAAGTGCTATGAGCTATTGGAGGGGAAATTATGGTGAGCCTCTTAGTCAAGGAAAGCACACAGGAAGAGGAAATGAATTTGAGTCTTGAGGAATGAGCAGAACTTAGTCATGCAAAGAGAAGTGAGAGAATTTCAGGTTGGAGAGGCTACCCAGGGAGAAGAGAATATAAGAGTATGTTAGGAGCCAATGTGTGGAAGAGTAAGACTGGAAGGATCTACTGAGGGAACTCAATGCTTGGTGCAACACTGCTCACAACCTTCAGCTTCCATGTGCTGTTCCAGCCCCGTCCATGATTGTTTGCGTGTCCCTAGACAAGACTGAGCATGCTGTGGTAGATTAGGGAATGGTAGGCCCTACCTATGGTAGGCTGGTAGATTAGGGAATGCATAGAAAAGGTTTATCTGCACAGAATCTGACAAAGCCTCCATGAAATTTTCAAATCAGATGGAAACAATTGACTGGCTAGAAGTAAGGTTAAATAAATTTATAGCTCGTTCAATCACTGAACCAAACTTTGACTCCTCTCTTGCCCCAAATCTGCCACTGGTCACGTTTTCCTTGTTTCTATCATTGGCAATTCACCCAGCAGAAGTGCTAATGGGTCCTTATAAAAAAAGGTCACCTCACATCCAGATCAGTGTACCTCTGGAGTTTCTCATTGATTGAGTTGTCACAGTAGAGGTACTTAATGGCCTTAAAGACAGTAAACTTTCTCTGGGATCTACATGTAGGTCATAAAACACCATGGTTTCATATAATGTGTGGGACTCATATTTTCTAGAGTATTGAGAACTTTTTATTCAAATTGATATCTGGATATGCTATACTGTTTAAATAAATTAGTATTTCCATTTAGACCAACTTGTATGGTAAGAATTAGAGGTTCAAGGCTCAATACCCCACATAATGCACTTGCCATTGTAAAATAGGAGTTTATATAATGTTTTCCTACTAACATTCACTGACTTGCATAATCACGGTGATTAGCCTACATTTAGCATTTTGTGTAAAACATATAAATGAGAAGACAATAATAGAAAGTTTAGAGAAGTGAGGACTGGTCATAGGATGGAAGGAATGGTGGGAGAGGTTTTATAGTTCATCAAGACACAAATAGAGATGGCTCATTAAAAAAAAAAAGACAGTGGGTCTGTAGAGAAATAAGTAAAAATCTAAAAGATTATATCTGCTAAGTCACTTCAGTCGTGTCCAACTCTGTGCGACCCCATAGACAGCAGCCCACCAGGCTCCCCCGTCCCTGGGATTCTCCAGGCAAGAACACTGGAGTAGGTTGCCATTTCCTTCTCCAATGCATGAAAGTGAAAAATGAAAGTTAAATCGCTCAGTCATATCCGACTCTTCTGCTACTCCAGGGACTGCAGCCTACCAGGCTCCTCTGTCCATGGGATATTCCAGGCAGGAGTACTGGAGTGGGGTGCCATTGCCTTCTCCGAAAAGATTATGTAAGCTAAAGCATGACCTGGAAATATGGAACATAATAGATCAGAAAGTACCAAACCAGTGGAGCCCAGCACACAAAATTATAGAGTGCCTAGGCATCTTCTTGGAGAAGGGAATGGCAACCCACTCCAGTATTCTTGCCTGGGAAATTCCATGGACAGAGGAGCCTGGCAGGCTACAGTCCATGGGGTAGCAAAGAGTCGGATACAACTGAGCAACCAACGCTAGGCATCTTCTCTAGCATTACATTGAAAGGTTGAGAATCATGTTCCTAGTGAGTCTTGAAGAATAAAGACTCAGTAGCAGTCTGACCTGGAAGTCAAAGTAGGGAGATTTAAGTGTTCTCAGAAGCCCTTCTCTGTCCAGTGTCTTGGGATTTCTGGTTGAGTTAATGGGATAGAAGTTTTCCAAATCACAGGGTGTGTAAGCTGTGGATGATCAAGGACACCATTTCTAGAAGACAGAGGCTGGGCAAGCTGAGGCTGCCATGGAGCTGTAATCTGCCAGCCTGAGGAGGTTGTCTGTGACAGGACCTATCTGACAATTTGATCAGGAATTTCTTCCCAAATGGGACAATATCCCTGCCTTTTATTTCAAGGTCTGCCTCTTTTCCCCCTGAAATCCTTAAAGCAATGATAATGGATTCGAAAGTTGCCATTCTTGCTAGCCTGGTCTTTGAACTGGCTTTCTCTCTAATCCTTCTGGCGCAGAAGACTTATTACTGCTTTAATGAAGTGAATGAACTAGACACGCACAAGGGAAGACCACCTTGAAATAGCAAGGGGGCTGGAGGTTTGTTTTCGTGAGATACTGACAGTGTACAGGACTCACTGTAACATATAGCATGGTGCCATAGGGGAGCAAGGCAGCCACTTGTTTCAGGCTAAGGGGCAGGAGTTGTGTGCACCCCAAAAGAGGGAAAGACACAATTGAGAGGAGTGAGTCTCCACTGGCCCCCTCTTATTGCTCTGCCTGAGTGCAGAGGTCTATGAGTTTTCTCAATTTATTATATACCTGTGGACTGAGGGATAATCAGGAGAAAGCAGTCCATTAATCAACCATAGGTCCAAATACTCTCAACACTTTCACACACTCACCAACCCCAATGGACAATGACATCTAAAGGCAGTACTTTTAGGTGGAAAAAAAAGGTCTAATTAAAGTAACTTTTGAAAAATCCCTTAAATTTCCTGTTACACCATCTTTCAACAAGCTGTTACAACATCTTCATACCACCTTTCATTGTTATACCATCCTTCAACAAGTGCAGCGTTATTTTGTGGGTGTTTTCCTTCAGCTGGGTAAGAGTTAAAGTAGTAGACTTTTGTTTAAAAGATCATGTTTTGTAAAATAAATTCTTTAAACCCTATCAGATCATGTTATGAGATATATTTAGGAACCAAGATCAAAAAGGACCAAGACAAGAGTGGATTCACATCTCTCATTTCAGCTACTCACTGAGTTGAAAGATGGGCAAATCATCCTCGCTATTTAAATGAACCTCTTTCCTTTCCTTCTTTCTCCTTTTTTTTTCTTTCCTGTCTTTTCTTTTCCTAACACATATTGTTAAACTCACGTCAGTTAAAAACACATGATACTCAACTCTGTGGTTCATGGGCATATCCTCTCCCAAGAACCTAAGTGAGAGCCAGAAATAAAAGTAGGGTCCAATGCTTGAGGCTTTAGTTTCAGGTCCAGTTGGCCTCTGCCATCTTTCTAAATGTGTGCCCCAGACTCTGCCCTTTACTTACCATACTTTTCCCATTGATGATTCCTCTTCCTATCTTCGTGTGCTTTACACAATTCTTGGATGATACCTTGGTCCAGAAGACTTTAATTAAGAAGAAAATACAGATTTATGGGAAAGAGACCTGGAAAACCTCAAACAGACACATCTTTATTGCAAGCCTCTGGATCCGTGAGAAAGAACAGGGCCCAGAAGGATCAGCCCTGGATTTGCTCCAACTCGAGTCCTTCAGTCACTCCCTTCCCTTGTAAGCTCCCCACTTGAGCCAACATTTTAATCTTTCAATCTCGCTCCCTCCTCCATCGTCCCCTGTTTATTCACCTTTTCCATTCCCTTGTCTCACTCTTTCTGATTGCCCCGCTCTCTCACACTCATATCCCCTTGCAGATCATCTTTCTGTTGGAGCCTGTACTGATGGCCTCTTTCCAAGAGCAGCAGGTTTGAATCAGCTCCAGCTTAAAATGAAGGCAGGAGGTGGGGGGAGTGAGGCCAGGAGGGGATATCGGCTCTCTTGTGTCCATTGTTCTGAGTGTGCAGCCTTCACCCAGGCCTCCTGGCACCCTCCTCTCTCTCCCTCTCCCTTTCTGCCCAGACATCCCCCACATCACACACAAGAGAAGGCGCAACAGGTATGCACAAGAGAAGGCTTCATGATCCCTTGCAGGCAAAACCAGAGACCCTCCATCCCCACCCCCAATCAGGCAGCTGGTTTCCATTAGATGTTCCAAGCCCTATAAATATTCTCTTTTCTCACTTATCTCTTATTATTTTTCCTTTCTCTTTCTCACATTCCCCTCCCTGCCTCTGGATTCCCTCCTGGGAGGCGGCTGAAATTAAGAAGGGAAAGCATGCCAAATTTTGCATTAACCATCTTGTCATGCCCCAGGCCCCTGGCAGAGCAGAACCCAGAAATAATGGCTTCTTGTTTGTCCAGTTTGCTGCTCCACACACGAAAGTTTGAAATCCGCCCAGGAGAGCAGAAAAGTTGAGCTCAACCTGAGTTCAAGGGTCACCCCATGTCTGTGCTCTCATCTATTGCTGGCTGAGCCTCTTGAGTCCTCTGTCTTGTGCTTTGCATTGAATGGAGTATGGTGTTTGGGGCACAGCTCTGGAGGGGGATATTCTGGGTTCAGATCCCAAACTCTTAGTGCACAGGCAACCTGACCTCAGGCAAGTTACCTAACCTCCCTCATTTGTAAAACTGGGCTGATAACACCTACCTCAAAGAACTGCTAGTAAGATGAAAATGAAGTAACTAATGGGAAAACATTTAGCTCAGGTCTGCACTTAGCACACACCAGTTCTCTTTTCTTGCCCCTTCCAATAAGATTGACTGTAGAAAACCCCACTCTCCTTTTCTAGCTACTCCTACACCTTCCAAGTAATTAACTGAGCAATTAGAGAAGAATTAACTTCTAAATACCCAAGATCTGAGTTGGGGAGTGTAAAATGTTTGCTTCTTGACAAATGTTTTCTCTCGAAGATAAAGAGACAGAGAAAGGCTTCAACTAGAACAATGATTATATTCTTTGCAGCCGAAGGTGGAGAAACTCTATACAGTCAGCGAAAACAAGACAGGGAGCTGACTGTGGCTCAGATCATGAACTCCTAATTGCAGAAATTGAAGAAAATAGGGAAAACCTCTAGGCCATTCAGGTATGAACTAAATCAAATCCCTTACAATTGTACAGTGGAAGTGACAAATAGATTCAAGGGATTAGATCTGATAGAGTGCCTCAAGAACTATGGATGGAGGTTCGTGACACTGTACATAAGGCGGTAAACAAAACCATCCCCAAGAAAAAGAAATACAAAAGGGCAAAACGATTGTCTGAGGAGACTTTACAAATAGCTGAGAAAAGAAGAGAAGCAAAAGGCAAAGTAGAAAAGGAAAGATATACCCATCTGAATGCAGAGTTCCAAAGAAGAGCAAGGAGAGATAAGAAAGCCTTCCTCAGTGATCAATGCAAAGGAATAGAGGAAACATAGAATGGGAAAGACAAGAGATCTCTTCAAGAAAATTCAAAATACCAAGGGAACATTTCATGTAAAGATGGGCACAATAAAGGATAGAAATGGTATGGACCTAACAGAAGCAGAAGATATTAAGAAGAGGTGGCAGGAATACACAGAAGAACTAATACAAAAAAGATTTTAATGACCCAGATAACCATGATAGTGTTATCTCACCTAGATGGTGTTATATTCACCTAGAGCCTGACATCCTGGACTGCAAAGTCAGTCCAGGCCTTAGGAAGCATCACTATGAACAAAACTTGTGGAAGTGATGGAATTCCAGCTGAGCTATTTCAATTTCTAAAAGATGTTGCTATTAAAGTGCTGCACTCAATATGTCAGAAAATTTGGAAAACTCAGCAGCGGCCGCAGGACTGGAAAAGGTCAATTTTCATTCCAATGCCAAAGAAGGGCAATGCCAAAGAATGTTCAAACTGCTCCACAATTGCACTCATTTCACACACTAGCAAAGTAATGCTCAAAATCCTCCAACCTTGGCTTCGACAGTTTGTGAACTGAGAGCGTCCAGATGTACAAGCAGTTTTGTGAACTGAGAGCGTCCAGATGTACAAGCTGGATTTAGAAAAGGCAGAGGAAGCAGAGATCAAATTGCCAGTATCCGTTGGATCATATAAAAACCAAGAGAATTCCATAAAAACACCTATTTCTGCTTCATTGACTAGGTGAAACCCTTTGACTGTGTGGATCAGAAAAAACTGGAAATTTTTAAAGAGATGGAAATACCAGACGACCTTTCCTGTCTCCTGAGAAACCTGTGTGCAGGTTTAAGAAGCAACAGTTCAAACTGGACATGGAACAACAGACTGGTTCCAAATTGGGAAAGCAGTACAACAAGGCTATATATTGTTACTCTGTTTATTTAACTTATATGCAGAGCACATCATGAGAATGCTGCACTAGATGAATCAGAAGCTGGACTCAAGATTGCCGGGAGAAATATCGATAACCTCAGATAGGCAGATGACATTACCTTTATGGCAGAAAGCGAAGAGGAACAAAAGAGCCTCTTGATGAAGGGGGAAGAGGAAAGTGAAAACTTGGCTTAAAACTCAGCATTCAAAAAACTAAAATCAATGCATCGTGTTCCATCACTTCATGGCATATAGATGGGAAAACAAGGGTAAATGACAGACTTTATTTTCTTGGGCTCCAAAATCACTGCATCGGTGACTGCAGCCATGAAATTATAAGACTTTTGTTCCTTGGAAGAAAAGCTTTGATAAATCTAGACAGTGTATTAAAAAGCAGAGACATTATTTTGCTGACAAATGTCAAATAGTCAAAACTATGGTTTTTCAGTAGTCATGTATGGATGTGAGCACACAGAATTGATGCTTTCAAACTGTGGTGTTGGAGAAGACTCTTGAGAGCCCCTTAGATCAAACCATTCAATCCTAAAGGAAATGAACCCTGAATATCTATCGGAAAGATTGATGCTAAAGCTGAAACTCCGATACTTTGGCCACCTGACTCATTGGAAAGACCCTGATGCTGGGAAAGATTAAAGGCAGGAGGAGAAGGGGACGAGATGGTTGAATGGCGTCACTAACTAAATGGATGTGAGTTTGAGCAAGCTCCAGGAGATGGTGAAGGACAGGAAAGCCTAGCATGCTTCAGTCCATGCAGTCACAAAGAGTTGGATAGGACAGATTGACTGAGCACCAGAACACTATTTTCAGTTGTCAGTACTTCTTATAACCTAGGCAGCAAGAAGCAATGTAGAGTCAGTGACCTCAGAGCAAAAGTTCCTCCATGGGTGGGTGGGAGGAAGTAGGGGGATCTGAACACCTAATTCTAAGCCATGAGGTTAAGAATGCAGCCTTCAGGATCAAACTGTTTCTGATCCTGGATTCAAACTCTCAACACAAATCAATCTAGGAGGGAACTAGGTAAGATTGTTTGTTTGTTTAGGCTAATGTCTTTGTTCTATAAGTCAACCTTTTCATACACTGGAGTCAGCTAGACCTGATTCTATCCTGTCCTTTACTGTGTGACCTTGGGCAAATTGTTTAACTTCTCTGAACCTTCATTCCTTAATCTATAAAATGGGACTTACAACCTTACAGAAGTATCACATCTTTCTTAACAGACTTTAGCCATGGCCACTCACTGTCATGTTACTTTGCTATACTTTAATTCCACTTCCTCCATTCTATCCTTAGTGCAGTCAGAAAAGCAGCTGGTCACCATCACTCCTATATATAACTACCTTCTAGAGACCTGGAAACAGTTAATAAATCATTCTTCAGCCTCTGATCTTCAGGCTAAATAATGCCAGTTTCATTCATCTTCCTCCTGAAGTCCTATCTGAAAATCTTGAATAATTGTATTTTTGCCTGATGGTCTATCTCCAAATTATTAACAACTCTGTTTTTTAGTGCCCAAACATGAATGTATAATTTTAATAAGGGCCCACCCTACAAAAATATTGACCATAGTGAATATAAGTTTAATTAATTCATGCTTAGCTTGGGTGCCCACTAGTATCCCACATATAGAGTAATATGTACTTGTTGTTCTGTTGCTAAGATGTGTCTGACTCTTTGCGACCCCATGGACCGTAACGGCCAGACTTCTCTGTCCATGGGATTTCTCAGGCGTAAATACAGAGTGGGTTGCCATTTCCTTCTCCAGGGCATCTTCCTGACCCAGGGATGAAACCCAGGTCGCTGACATTGCAGGTGGATTCTTCACCACTGAGCTCCCAAGGAAGCCCATGTATATATATTCCTTGGTGTCTCTGCAGTAAAGAATCCACCTGCCGATGCCAGAGACACAGATTTGATCCCTGGGTTGGGCAGATTCCCTGGAGAAGGAAATGACAACCCACCCCAGTACTCCTGTCTGGGAAATCCCGTGGACAGAGGAGCCTGAAGGTCTACAGTCCATAGGGTCACAAAGAGTTGGCCATGACTTAGCAACTGAACAACAGCGACCCGGAAAGCCCAGCATATATGTAATATTGTTGCATGTAAGTGTTAAACAATTCACATATAAGCTAAAGAAAGGTCAGTGTTTGATCCTTTCATAAGGCAACCCCACAACTTGCTTGCTAAACTTTGACCCATTTGCTGGAGGAGGAAAAGGAGAAAGAACTGTCTAAAGGGACTGTAAAGGAAGGCTTTAAAGTGAGAAGAAAGACTCTTAAGAGACGCTTTCTGCCCTCTGATCCTCTTGTGTTTGAGCCTGTTCTCCCATGGTGACGGTGCAGCTCATATAAGTCTGTGCTCCCCTAGGCCCCTGCCGAGCAGGGCTGGGGTAGGACAGGAAATCGCCACTCACAAAATAAATGACCTGTCCCACAGTCTTTTGTTAATGAGTCTAGGGCATAATAAATCAAGGTGATGCAGTCTCAAGAAACACAAGCCTGTGTTAAAAAAAAAAAAAAACCCAAACCCCTAAGCCCCAGAGGTGAAGAGGAGGAGAAGGGAGAGGGGACTGCAGGGAGTCCTTATAAATCACACCCAGATGAAACTAGTGCAGATGTTTTCCAGTTTCAGACATACTCAAGAGGCAGAGGACAGACGCACGTGGGTTGAATGGAAGGGGCTGTCCATCTGGGAGGGGAGACAGGAGCCAGCAGGCCCCAGGGACGCAGCCCCTCCTCTTGCTCGGCCTCCCCAGGGCTGTTAGTGGCACAGGTCCACAAGCGCCTTCTTAGTGTCTTCCAGTTGTCACCATCCACTTGGCTTTTTCATCTTGTCCCAAATCTCCCTCTAATCATCATGGCCAGACTATCTAGAGTTGGCAGCCTACCTAAAGCCCCTTGGCTTTAAGAGCTTCTTGTGTCACATGAAGCTTTCAGCTTCCTAAAGTGGGAAGTTCTGGTAAGACAGGGGTGGTCAGGTAAACTGTGGGAGAGCCTTAGCTTACCAAGGAAATCGCCAGTTCTCTAAAGGTGAAATTTAACAATGGGATAGAAAGAATGCCGGTCTTCCCAGGTGGTACAGTGATAAAAGAATCTGCCTGCTAATGCCGGAGATGCAGGAGAATGGGTTCAATCTCTGGGTCAGGAAGATCCCTTGGAGTAGGAATTTGCAACCCACTCCAGTATTCTTTCCTGGAAAATTCCATGGACAGAGGAGCCTGGCAGGATACAGTCCATGGGGTCACAAAGAGTCTGACATGACTGAGCAACTGAGCACAAGGAAGAATGTCACATATCCCAGTCTGTGGTGGAAAGCCTGGAGCCTGTAGATTTCATCTTGGCAAGCGGTAATGTGACACTGTTATACGCAGAGGGCTTTCGCCATAGCTCAGTTGGTAAGGAATCTGCCTGCAACGCAGGAGACCCGGGTTCGATTCTTAGGTTGGGTAGATCCCCTGGAGAAGGAAGTGGCAACCCACTCCAGTATTCTTGCATGGAGAACCTCATGAACAGAGGAGCCTAGCAGGCTATAGGCCATGGGGTTGCAAAGAGTCGGATATGACTTAGCGACTAAACCACCACCACCAAGATAGATAAAGGTCCCAGCTTCACATTCTGAGACCCGTATTGTTCCTATTTGATGAATGCAGAAACTGAGGCCAAAAGAGGCTAAGTAACCACTACAAAAGGCATTTGTAATCCACGTTGCAGTTTGTAAAGAGCGCATGGCCAGTTAAACAGGTTGTTCTTCCCTTGGCTACAGATGAGGACACCTGGGATGAGAGGTAGGAAAAACCTGTCCAGGTCACGCAGCTAATGTGTGGGGTTCTCCCATCCACACCCAGGCTCTCAAATCTGTTGTCCTTTCTATTCAACACAGCTATTTGAAAGTCCCATGAGGAACACTATGCTATTAGGGAAAGGGCAATGAAGCAGGGAGACTAAAACTTTGGTCAAAGTTCATGACTAGTTAGTGTTTGGAGGTAGCTGGAAAGTAGATGAATGGATAAGAGGAAACTAGCCAAAGATTTTTCTTTCTCCTTGTTGTATAAAACCTGTCATCACGGCCTTTCCCTTCCTCTTAACAAGCATGGCCTCCTCTGTTCACTCTCTCCTGCTGCTGATTAGTCGCTTTGGTTATGTCTGACTCTTTGCGACCCCATGGACTAAAGCCCCCCAGGCTCCTCTGTCCATGTAATTCTCCAGGCAAGAATACAGGAGTGGGTTGCCGTGCCCTCCTCAGAGAACCTTCCCCACCCAGGGATCTAATTCGTCTTCTGCATTGCAGGCAGATTACCATTGAGCCACCAGGGAAGCCCTACTCTCTTCTACTCACCATCATTTCAAAAGAAATGGCATCACACCAACCACTTCTTTTTAAAATTATGGCCCATGATAAATTCAGTCCTAATGACCATCATTACCACTACTAGTTTGTATAGTACTTTATATTAAAAATTTTTTTTTGTATCTGTTACTACCTCTGAACCTCTTAGTCATGTTTGCCATTTACCCTTGGAGAAACAGAGATCAGAGTGGCTTGCCCGGGATCACACCACACATTAGAATGGAAATCTGCCCCCTCCCCCCTCCAGTCTACGCTTCTTCCAAAACAAACCCAAGAAGCCAGATGCCCTTTTCCATCTCAGGTTTTTTTTTTTTTTTTTTCCTAACTCATATTGCCCCAGTTCTGCAGTGAGAGATGTCAGTGTATCCACCCACCAGGGCTCTCCATAGACCTTCTATACCAGCTCTGTTTCCTCTGAAAATAAGACAATGAGCATTATGTTCTAATCCAAATAAGAATCCAAGGGTTGACTCAACCAGACACAGTTGTCAACCATAACAGAAAGATGCCACAGCAGGCTGCCTAAACAAACCAAAATAAACCCGTAGCCTTAAACTGGTCCAGGACCCAGATCTGCAGGACGGCAGGCACACCCATTAAAATTAGGACTATTCCAAGTATTTTAGTAGAATAGCAGCCTTCTACCAAGGAAGAATACTGCTTAGGTTTCCTTTTCTTGTTTTTTGTTGGTTTTTGGTTTTGTTGTTTTGGTTTGGCATTTGGTCCTGCTCAATGAGTTCAAATCTTTCATACAGATATTGACTCTCAGCTGGGTATCCAGAGCCAAGAACCCCAGGATGTGGGCATTTTTGGTGAATTCTGGAATATCAATTGTCTGTTATAAAAGTCAGTCTGTCATTCAGCATATTATCTTGGTTTCCTATTATGTACCAGGGACTGTGTTAGGTGGTGAAGAAGATTGAGACTTACGTTTTATACTATCCGGGCCACTAAATATCTGGGAGATCTTAGGCAAGATCCTCCCCTCTATGGATGGCAATTCCTGCCTCAGTATAAAAGTGGGTTGTTCTGTCTCTAGGTCCTTTCTACTTTGCTGTTCTATAGTTCATGGGAATCTGTGCTAGGCCCAGGAGCAGCACCTAAGGAGAAGAATAATGTCCTTTTGATTTACTTATGAAAAGAACTAGAAAAAGAGGTAGAAATGAAGACTATATTTTGCAAGGAAATCAGGCTTTGTCATGTAAGATGGGGCTGGAGGGGTGGGGAAGGGAAGAATGGCTACTGAGTTTTAAAAATCTGTTGTATATGTCAAGAGAAAATTCTAAAATACAAATATGTGTATCGCTTTATGCTCCTTTCTGATACATGTTTTATTCAGCTATAACCAGTTCTTACATGATATTTTTCATTCTTTGTTTTATCTGTTATTTTGTGTATACATTCTATATATCACAGAGTGTACAATTTTCTTATTGTTTTTAGTAGATAAGAGCATTCTATCCTATGGTATCTTAGATATCTTTCTTATTCACAAATGGTGGGACATTTGGAATATGTTAGTGTTTTCCTTTTATTACTAGCACTGGTATAACTTTCCCCCTAATTTACTTCCTTTGGACATTCTTGAAAAAAATTTAATTTCTAAATCAGTGATGTGATCTATTTCCAAAGACCCAACTCATTTATAATAGTATCAGCAGTTTCTGAGCATTTTTGGTTTTCTATATCTCTATCTACATTGCATATAATAATTTAAATTTCGTTTTGATAATTTAAATTGCATGTTTCTACAATTATAACTTCTATGAAATTGTTTATATTTTAATTTGTTTCACTGTTACTGAGGCTGATCTGTTTTCTTTGTGTTGAGTAATTTTCCATATCTCCTCCTATGTGAGCAATTTATTTATGTTTTTTGACGTCATGTATAATGATTTTTGGAAAACATGTTAAAGTTTTTGTGGGCCAGATCCTTAAGTATTACTGATGTTGGGAAAACATTCATCAGGAAGAAAGTAGAGACTTTTGTCTATTTTGTTCACTGAAGTATCCCAAGCACCTAAAATAATGTACACGACAGGTGAGTGTGTTGAGTAAGTGAATAAATACTTATGAGATATCCAGTATGAATTGGAACAAATATGAGCATTTAGTTTTGGCATGGAGAATGAGAATGACCTTTGGCAAGGTCAAAGAGAGTGGAAGAAGCGGTGTTTCTCACTTCAGAATTTTAAAAATTTACTCAGGGTGAAGCGTTAAGGTGAAAAGCCACTGAAGATTCCCTCTAGTTATTGCCTTGATATCACCAAAACATGGCAAAGACACTTGTGTGTTTTATTTGCTCCCCTCATTTGTGTGTGCACTAAGACTTTAGACCAACTTTAATAATATCATATTGTGAACCTAATTCAAGCAACAAACACTTTCTCAGCTTTTACTGTGATAAGCAGGCACTGAAGTAGCCACAGGATACTAGTCCAAAGAGCAGAGTCCTGTGTGTGCATGCAAGAGAACACTATATATCAAGAAAAAGGAACAAACTACAGACACAGACCACAATGTGTATAAAACTCAAAAAGTCATGATAAGTGAAGTTGAGATACAAAAAATTACATATTATATGACTCCACTTATATGAAACACCCAGAAAAGATGAATCTATCAAGACAGAAAGTAGGTTACTGGTTACCTGGGGCTAAGGAATGGGGTGACAGCAAATGGGCACAAGGGATCTCTTTGAGGGTGGTAAAGTTGTTCTAATAGCCAAGAAAGAGCTCCAGAAGGAATAAAGAGGCTGAGCCAAAGCAGAAATGATGCCCAGTTGTGGATGAGTCTGGTGGTGAAAGTAAAGTCTAATGCAATAAGAAAAATACTGCGTAGGAACATGGAATGCTAGGTCCATGAATCAAGGCAAATTGAAAGTGGTCAAACAGTAGATAGCAAGAGTGAACATCAACATTTTAGGAATCAGCGAACTAAAATGGACTGGAATGGGTGAATTTAACTCAGATGACCATTATATCTACTACTGTGGGCAAGAATCCCTTAGAAGAAATGGAGTAGCCCTTATAGTCAACAAAGGAGTCTGAAATTCAGTACTTGGTGCAGTCTCAAAAATGACAAAATGATCTCAGTTCGTTTCCAAGGTAAACCATTCAGTATCACAATAATCCAAGTCTATGCCCCAACAACTAATGACAAAGAAGCTGAAGGTGAATGGTTCTATGAAGACCTATAAGACCTTCTAGACACCAAAAAAAAAGATGTCCTTTTCATCATAAGGGGCTAAAATGCAAAAGTAGGAGTCAAGAGATACCTGGAGTAACAGGCAAATTTGGCCTTGGAGTACAAAATGAAGTAGGGAAAAGGCTAACAGAGTTTTGCCAAGAGAACACACTGGTCATAGCAAACATCCTCTTCCAACAAAGCAAGAGACAACGCTACACATGGACATCACCAGATGGTCAATACTGACTTTGGATTGATTATATTCTTTGCATCCAAAGATGGAGAAGCTCTATACAGTCAGCAAAAACAAGACCAGAAGCTGACTGTGGCTCAGATCATGAACTCCTTATTGCCAAATTCAAACTTAAACTGAAGAAAGTAGGCCATTCAAGGTATGAACTAAATCAAATCCCTTATGATTATACAGTGGAAGTGAGAAATAGATTCAAGGGATTAGATCTGATAGACAGAGTGCCTGAAGAACTATGGAAGGAGGTTCATGATATCGTATAGGAGGCAGTGATCAAGAACATTCCCAAGAAAAAAAAAATGCAAAAAAGGCAAAATGGTTGTCTGAGGAGGCTTTACAAATAGCCAAGAAAAGAAGAGAAGCAAAAGGCAAAGGAGATAAGGAAAGATGTACCCATCTGAATGTGGAGTTCCAAAGAATAGCAAGGAGAGAGATAAGAAAGCCTTCCTCAGTGAACAGTGCAAAGAAATAGAGGAAAACAATAGAATGGGAAAGACTAGAGATCTCCTCAAGAAATTGGAGATACCAAGGGA
The DNA here is from genome assembly GCF_042477335.2 of Ovis canadensis. Taxonomy (NCBI): domain Eukaryota; kingdom Metazoa; phylum Chordata; class Mammalia; order Artiodactyla; family Bovidae; genus Ovis; species Ovis canadensis. The sequence continues at coordinate 181,182,551 of NC_091245.1, forward strand.
ATATTTCATACAAAGATGGGCACTACAAAGGACAAAAATGGTATAGACCTAACAGAAGCAGAACATATTAAGAAGAGGTGGCAAGAATACACAGAAGAACTATACAAAAAAGATCTTAATGACCCGGATAACCATGATGGTGTGATCACTCACCTGGAGCCAGACATCTTGGGATCTGAAGTCAAGTGGGTCTTAGGAAGCATTACTACAAATAAAACTCATAGAGGTGATGGAATTACAGCTGAGCTATGATGATACTGTGAAAGTGCTGCACTCAATATGCCAGCAAATCTGGAAACCTCAGCAGTGGCCACAGGATTGGAAAAGATCAGTTTTCATTCCAATACCAAAGGAGGGCAGTGCCAAAGAATGTTCAAACTACCACACAATTGCACTCATTTCACATCCTAAGAAGGTCATGCTCAAAATCCTTCAATCTAGATTTCAACAGTTTGTGAACTGAGAACTTCCAGATGTAAAAGCTGGATTTAGAAAAGGCAGAGGAACCAGAAGCCAAATTACCAACATCCACAGGATCATAGAAAAAGTAAGGGAATTCCAAAACAAAAATCTACTTCTGCTTCTTGACTGCACTAAAGCCTTTGACTGTGTGGATCACAACAAAATGGAAAATTCTTAAATAGATGGGAATGCCAGACCACCTTACCTGCCTCCTGAGAAACCTAAATGTAGGTTAAGAAACAACAGTTAGAACCCCTCACGGAACAACAAATTTGGGAAAGGCGTATGTCAAGGCTGTATTTTGTCACCATGTTTATTTAACTTATATGCAGAGTACATCATGTTAAATGCTAGGCTGGATGAAGCTCAAGCTGGAATTGCCAGGAGAAATATCAATAACCTCCAATAGAAAGGTAACATTACCGAAATGGCAGAAAGCAAAGAGGAACTAAAGAGCCTCTTGTTGAAGGTGAAAGTGGAGAGTGAAAAAGCCCACTTAAAACTCAGCATTCAAAAAACTAAGGTCATGGCATCTGATCCCATCACCTCATGGCAAATAGATGGGGAAACAATGGAAACAGTGACAGACTTTATTTTCTTGGGCTCCAAAATCACTGCAGATGGTGATTGCAGCCTTGAAATTAAAAGATGCTTGCTGCTTGGAAGAAAAGATATGACAAATCTAGACAGCGTATTAAAAAGCAGAGACATCACTTTGCTGACAAAGATCAATCTAGTCAAAACTATTGTTTTTCCAGCAGTCGTGTGAGTTGGACCATAAAGAAGTCTGAGGGCTGAAGAACTGATGCTTTCGAACTGTGTTGCTGGAGAAGACTTTTGAGAGTCCCTTGGACACCAAGGAGATCAAACCAATCAATCCTAAAAGAAATCAACACTGAATATCCATTGGAAGGACTGATGCTGAAGCTGAAGTTTCAATAATTTAACCACCTGATGTGAAGAACTGACTCATCGGAAAAGACCCTGACGCTGGGAAAGATTGAGGGAAAGAGGAGAAGGGGACAACAGGGAATGAGATGGTTGGATGGCATCATTGACTCAATGGACATGAGTTTGAGCCAGCTCCAGGAGATAGTGAAGGATAGGGAAGCCTGGCATGCTACAGTCCATGGGGTTGCGAAGAATCAGACATGATGGAGCAACTGAACACCAGCAATAAGTTGTTCTAATACTTGATTGTGGTGATAACTGCACAACTCTGTAAAACTACTGAGAACCCATTAAATTATAGACTGAAAAGTGAGTGGATTTGATGGGATTTTTAACTATACCTCGATAAAGCTGATTAAAAGAGGAGAGCAGCTATCGTGACTTTTACCCTGTCAAAAGAAAGCAAAATGCATCCCCCAGAGCAGGCAGACAATTAGAATGCTGTCAGTTATGAGCTGCCATGGAGGTGAGCCCAGGGGACTGTGGGAGCACTCAGGCAACTAACACAGTCCTGGCTCTCAAGGGAAGTTTCCTGGAGGAGTCAATGTCTGGCTGGGAGGAACTATTGCAGGCAGAGTAACTGGAAGTGAGAGAGAAGAGATGCCATACCAAGACAGTGATAATACAATTCATATCATGGAAGGTAGCACTAAGGCCAATTCCCACCTTGTTCTGAGTTTAGCAGGTTTCAGAGGAAGCTCAACACTGGCAGAAGATTTATATGTGAATGATGACTGTCATTTACTAAATACCTTGCCATGGGACAAGAACGGCACATTCCGTAACAACAATCCTGCAAGGCAGGATTATGATGAAGAATCAAGCAAAGAGAGGTTCCTTGTTAGGGATAACTTTTCAAATACAGCAGCAGAGCTGGAATCCAGACATATGCCTGGGTGTGAAGCCCATGCTTTTCCCATTCCACGATCCCCTTTTCCACTACACAAACATGTGACTGCTACCCGTGTGGAATCAATGACCTTTGCTGAGAAAGACATGAGTTTTGCTGATTTGCTCTTAAGAATTCATAAAACTCATCTGCAACGAGTTTTGCAGATGCAGTTTGACAGGGTCTCAGAGCCACAGCCTTTGTAATTCACCACAGTCCTCAGCGCACTGCTCTGTATACAGCAGGCAGGCATTTGAAATGTACTGTTCCCTATTTAGCTCCAGATGTGTGAGTAAAATCCAGTGATCAAGATAAGTTAAAGGATGTTGAGTTCCTAAAAGAGCTAGCTAGAAAATTCTGAAAGGCCACAGAAATCTAAGTTGTAACACATAGCCATAATCCAAAATCCTCATTAAACGCCTTTCAATAACAATTTTAGATGATCACACAAAGAGCTTAAAATGGTAAGACCAAGACAGAAACATGATTTCTTTTAAAAATATGTTTAATTTCCCTTTTAGGTTGAAAATTGCTCCTTCCCCTCACCTTTAACCCAAGTGTATCTATGCCTTTTGGAAATTGTGAGTCGACTTGGGTGAGGCAAAGACACACATTCTTCTCTTGAAAGAACAGACTTGCATTCCTATGAGTAAAATAAATTAGGCTCAGTTTCTCTGTCCATTAATTATGTGGAATAAACAACTTTCCACCGCTCAGAAAGCAGCTCAGGAGACCAGCGCAGATTTCCTCCTCAGACTCAGGGGAAAGATCACTTGACTATCCAGGAGAACGCCTGTGGTCTGAGAGGACTCAGAGCATTGGAACAGGCAAGGCTGTACTGCCAGATGTTTGTAAGAAATGCACTGATGGAGACAATCCCATGATACAATCCACAGAGGACTGCTGCGTTGTGGGGAGGGGGGCTGGTATTGCAGAAAAGCAGCAGAGTGAGAAGGAATTTGCATCCAATTCTGCTCCTCAGGAATATCCAGCCCTCAACCCTGAAGACTCCCATGGAGTCCAGAGAATGTACTGCCCCACCCCACCCCCAAGTATTTATGTTATTTTAGAGTCTTAAAAGATGCCGGGAACATCACTCCTGGGAAGGTGGGTAGATAGGAGGGCGGTAATGCAGGGCCTCTGAGATTCTATAGTCCAGTTGAACTGGCTAGGATTTGCAAGAGCATGGACCATTACCACTGAGAATCTATAGATAAGGAGAAACATTGCTGATGAGAGGGAGGTATCAGAATTGGAAATATGTTTGTATTTTTGGCCTTTACACATTTGTGACCCACACTCCTGTTCATTATCCCCTTCTTCCATACCAAGAGAACCATGATTTTACTGTAAGCTGCAGCTGTGCCATCAGTTAAACCATTCAGTTTCCCAGATTCCATTGCAGTCAGGACGGGCAACGAGATCCACTTCTGGCCAGCAAGATGTGGGCAGACCTCGCTGGGGTTGGCCGTTGAGCGATTGCACCTTGCTGACCTCCTGCCCTTTGTGCTGTGAGTGTGGACACCTGGAGCAGCCTCTTTCCCCAAGAAAAGAACCGCAGAACACCAGGTTGGCAAGCAGAAATAGCAAAGAGGCAGGTGTTTGACGAGTCCCAGCAGACATTGCGCTAATGCTGGCCTGCTGCCTGTAAGTCACATTTTGTTTAAGCCACCGTTTGTTGGGTCTTCATTGCCTGAAACCAAGCATAACCGCTAACTGCTAGCAATTTGAATTGAATTAAATTCAGCAGTGATCACCTATGATGTTCTAGGTTTGGGAATATGAGAATAAGAAAGATAAACCCCACTGCTCTCAGAAAATTCACGGACTAGTGCACAAGAGAAAATTCTTAAGTAAACCATTCTAGTGTAGTGGATACCTTCTAGAGTGGAGGTTTGTTTAAAGTGTTATGGGAACAGTCATCGTTATTAATAAGGAAGCAAAATGTACTGGAATAAATTGTGTGGCATTATAAGTTATTCTCACCCCTTATAATACATATATACCTGTGTACACATATACAGGTAAGTCCAATAAACTCACTGAATAGCCACAATTCATATTATTGATACTGCCTGTCAAATCATGAAGTCACAGTTATTTTATCCTCCCTTAAGTACCACTTTACACTTGTTTATTTTCTCTGGTGGGGTCAGAGGACCTCCATGTTTCCTAAGTAAATTTCTCAAACCTTTGTCAATTCCTTATATACAAGAGAAACCCCAAGAAGTCCATGGAAAAATAAACTCAGTCTCAAAGAGCAGTAGTAACAAAGGACAGTTTGGTCTGAAACACATCCAGAAGTGAATGGCAAAGTACAGTAGCAGCATTTTCACCCAGGGCAGCACCTACTACAGCTGCCCCTGTCCTTGCCTCTTTCCCTAATTTGTGACTCTGTCTATGCATTCCTCTTTCCTTGTCATCTCCTGCCTCATTCCCCATCATCTCCCCTTAGTCTCCTGGATGGCATCTTTATCGCCTGCTTTCTCACACTCTCCATTGTTCTCTCCCTTATCCAACTGTGAGTTAAGAATAATGTTTTTTTAAAATATTACTTGCAGCTTTTATTAAAGAGATTTTTATTCAAGATTTTAATTTTTTATAAGTTGATGATTAAATTAATTGATATTTTGCAAAAAAACAAAAATAATTGCTTTAAAATTTTTGAAGAGGTAATACATTCACATGGTTCAAAATTTAGGAATTTTAAAGTATGCATGTAAAACATCCCCCTCACATCTGCTACCTAGCTCCCTTGCTCAGCACAACCAACAGTACCAGTTTTGTGTGTATCTTTACATAGCTACTTTGTATACAGCTTAATATGTACACCTATTCTCCCACTCCATTTTTTCCCACAAAAAGATGACATCTACTACATACCTTGGGGCCTCCCAGGTGGCGCTAGCGGTAAAGAACCCGCCTGCCAGTGCAGGAGATGTAAGAGACGCAGGCTTGACCCCTGGGTCGGGAAGGTCCCCCAGAGGAGGGCATGGTGACCCACTGCACTATTCTTGCCTGGAGAATCTCATGGACAGAGTAGACCGTAGCATGGCAGGCTACCGTCCACAGGGTTGCAAAGGGTCGAACATGACTGGAACAACCTAGCACGCAACTCACGCAAGCAGTCGTATATATGCATCATTTCATGATGAGAGAACATTCTTTTTGGTTTGCTGGGTCTTCACTGGTGCTCATGGGCTTTCTCTAGTTGCAGCAAGCAGGAACTACTCTTTGTTGCGCGGGCTTCTCAGGCGGTGGCTTCTCTTCTTGCAGAGCGCAGGCTCTAGGCTCACAAGCTTCAGTGGGTACAACCCAAGGGCTCAGTAGTTGTGGTATGTGGGCTCTTGGGCATGCAGGCTTCAGTAGCTGTGGCCTGGGGACTCAGCAGTTGCTCTGTGGCATGTGAAAGCTTCCCAGACCAGGGATCAAGCCCTGCATTGGTAGGCAAATTCTTTTCCAGTCTACCACTGGGAGTTTTTTCTAGTTTTGTATCATTTCTAGTTTTCTATCATGCTTAGAAAGCCCTTCTGATAGAAGAGGAGTTTCTTCTTGATCATACATTATAATGAACATCAGTCAAGAAGTTGTTTCTTAAATGACTGGTACAACTTAGAGTGATCAGGAATAAAAAGCAGGTGGGGGACAGGGTATACAGGTGGTAAGATTCTGGGTTCAGATCCTCTCCATTCCTGGTTATGTTGCTAGGTAAGTGGGGTTATTCTGACATCCACTCTATCCATTTGTCTGCTGTAGGTGAATGAATACGACCAAAGCTCCACAGGCTAGGTGTATGTGAAATTGAAAGGAGGATTCTAAGGTGATTTGATGACATGCGTGCATAAACATTTTAATTTCTTCACCATTGCATATAATAGTGTCATATTTCCTATTGGACATCTGGGTACTTCCTGTCTACATAATTTTGTTGTTATTGCTTTTCCTCAAAGATAAAGGTTCCGGCATGGCAGTCATAGAAAAACTCATTATAGCTAAAAAAAAAAAAAAGAAGATCCCCCGACACATTGCATTTCAATGGAAGTAGGGGTGTGGGGGGGGCATCATTCAGCCACCACTCTTTGGTTGAGCAGGGCTTAAGCCAGGCTCTGACATGTGTAATGAGGTGCCTATAACAAGCTGGAGCCATCCTGCCTCTTCCATCTGCCCCAGTCATAGCCTCCTAATCTCATGGGTCCTAGCTCCCTCCTTCAAATGAGGCCAGGATCCCAGACAGGCACCTAAGCAGAAAAAGTTGCCCTCTTGCAGAATTGGAATACCTCTATCAATTCCCAAGGTGGTAGCATCTGAGATTGTAGAAGCAGCAGCCCCCTTCTTGGTGTCTTTACAACCTCAGAAGAACAGTAAAGCTGGCCACTTATGATCCCAAACTTGGCTCCAGAGCACCTTGACTTACTTCCAAGAAGCGCCATTCAGGCTTTAAGGATTTGTCCTTTGATTTTTCTCAGTTTGGGGACATTTTGAGGTAATGTCCTGCTTACACAAAGTTCCTCACTGAGAGAAGTGGTCTAAAGCTCTGCTGCCATTGAGTCATACATGGTGGGTCACTCTGAGGATATTAGCCTCTGTCGTCAGGTGCTCCCAGGACTTGGGCTCTGGGGAGGTAAATAGTGGGGCCACTTGGGGTCCAGCAGGACAGAGTGATGGGCAGCCACAGAGATCAGAATTAGGAGGTGTGGGTGCCGGGAGGTCAGTTCTCCTCAGGTCATTCTCACAGACTGCATCGTGGACACAGAATCTTGGGGTAGAGTTAGAAGTGGGGGCTAAAGGATAGGGGAGGTTTGTTATTGTCGTGGTAACAGCTCTATGTGAAAGCCAAGATGATAGAGGCCTGGAGATGCTGTTCTATGGCTGCCCTACATAGTCAGCAGCTGGATGAGGTCATTTAACATTTGGGGCATTAGTTATCAAACATGGGAGACATTGCTAGTCCCCACCTATTTCTGATGGTGTAGAAAGAAGAGGGGATTCACTGGAGTCAGGGGATTCAGGATTGATGAGGAAGGGGTTGGGTCCAAGGGGAAGGCAGCTACATCCAGAGAAATTCTATATGCAGATCCTTCCATTGTCCCCTGAGTTGGGATTCAGGTGATTTGAAGACATTTTCTATCTGAAACTATGGCAGGGACTTGAGACTTAAGTGTAAAAAAAAGAGATCAAGAGTCATGAGAGAAATGGCTCCAAGCTAGGGACTGAAAAGTAATCAGTCAGCCAGCATGAAGGGACAGCGTGCCCATTGTTTATTCATCCCACTATTGTTCACTGAACCTTGTGTGCTTAATACTGTTTAAAGTGCCGTGGGTATAGCAGTGAGCAAAGCAAAGCCCCTGCTCTCCTGGTACCTATATTGTAGTGGGAGTGACAGGTGATAAACAAGATATTTTTCTGTATAATATGTTTCTATAATGATGTATTTGTATTTACCCTTACTCCATCACCTGCCTGTCTATCCCCTTCCCTGGTTCTATTAGCACATTTCTCTACTGTTAATAGACAAATGATGCAGGGAGGATGCTGTTCTATGTTGGATGGACATAGAATGCTTCAGGAGTAATGACGTGACATTCGAGCAGAGCTGGAGTGAAGTGAGAAGGGAGCTATGCAAACAGGGGAAACAGCATCCAAGGCGAAGGGCACAGCAAGCCCGGAGGCAGGCGGGAGTGTGCTGGGGCCACAGGGGAGCCCCTCAGGCTGGAAACGAGTGAGGGTGGCATCACAGGGGATAAAGTCACAGAGACTGGAAGGAATGTCATGGTGTAGGCCACAACTAGGATTTAGGAATGTATTAGGTTGGTGCAACCTAACAGAAGAACTATACAAGAAAGGTCTTCATAACCCAGATAACCACAGTGGTGTGGTCACTCACCTGGAGCCAGATATCCTGGACTCTGAAGTCAAGTGGGTCTTAGGAAGCCTTACTACAAGCAAGGCTAGTGGAGGGGATGAATTCCAGCTGAGCTATTTCAAATCCTAAAAGATGATGCTGTGAAAGTCCTGCACTCAATATGTCAGCACAGCAAGTTTGGAAAACTCAGCAGTGGCCACAGGACCGAAAAAGATCAGTTTTCATTCCAGTCCCAAAGAACAGCAGTGCCAAAGAATGTAAAAACTACCATACAATTGTACTTGTTTCACATGCTAGTAAGGTAATGCTCAAAATCCATCAAGCTAGGGTTCAGCAGTACGTGAACCAAGAACTTCCAGATGGACAAACTGGGTTTAGAAAAGGCAGAGAAACCAAAGACCAAATTGTCAACATTCATTGGATCATAGAGAAAGCAAGGGATTCCATAAAAACATCTGCTGCTGCTTCATTGACTACATGAAAGCCTTTAACTGTGTGGATCAGTCAAATGTGGAAAATTCTTAAAGAGATGGGAATACCAGACCACCTTACCTGTGTCCTGAGAAACCTGTATGTGGGTCAAGAAACAATAGTTAGAAACTTACATGGAACAGTGGTCTTGTTCAAAATTGGGGGAAGAGTACAACAAGGCTGTATATTGTCACCCTGTTTATTTAACTTCTATGCCGAGTACATCATGAGAAATACCAGGCTGGATGAATCACAAGCCAGACTCAAGACAGCTGGGAGAAATATCAATAACCTCAGATATGCAGATGATACCACTCAAATGTCAGAAAGTGAAGAGGAACTAAAGAGCCTCTTGATGAGGGTGAAAGAAGAGTGAAAAAGCCAGCTTAAAGCTCACAACATTCAGAAAACTAAGGCGATGGCATCTGGTCCCATCACTTCATGGCAAATAGAGGGGGGGAAAGTGGAAGCAGTAGCAGATTTTATTTTCTTGGGCTCCAAAGACAGGTGGTGACTGCAGCCATGAAATTAAAAGATGCTTGCTCCTTGGAAGGAAAGCTGTGACAAACCTAGACACCATATTAAAAAGCAAAGACATCACTTTGCTGACAAAGGTCTGTATAGTCGAAGCTATTGTTTTTCCAGTAATCGTGTATGGATGTGAGAATTGGACCGTAAAGAAGGCTTAGAGCCAAAGAATTGATGCCTTTGAATTGTGGTGTTGGAGAAGTCCCTTGAGAGTCCCTTGGACAGCAAGGAGATCAAACCAGTCAATCCTAAAAGAAGTGAACCCTAAATATTCACTGGAAGGATTGATGCTGAAGCTGAAGCTCCAGTATTTTGGCCACCTGATGTGAACAGCCAACTCATTGGAAAAAACTCTGATGCTGGGAAAGATTGAAAGCAAAAGAAGAAGAGAGTGACAGAGGATGAAATGGTTGGATAGCATCATTGACTCAATGGACATGAATCTGAGCAAACTCTGGGAGATAGTGAAGGACAGGGAAGCCTGGTGTGCTGCAGTCCATGAGATCACAAAGAGGTAGACATAACTTAGCAAATGAATAACAGATTGGTGCAAAAGTAATTGTAGTTTTGCATTGTTGAACTTTGTCATTTGATATTGCAATACATTCTTAAATAAATGTGATTGTGTTATACATTTTAATGTGCATTTCTTGTTTTATGTCTTTTGCTAATGAATTATTACTTGCTGATGATTTTATATAATTTTAGACTATGGAAATGATATTAGACAAAAAGCAAATTCAAGTGATTTTCTTCTTCAAGTCAGCATGGGTCATAAAGCAGTGGAGACAACTTGCAGCATCAACAACCCATTTGGCCCCAGAACTGCTAATGAATGTACAGTGAAGTGATGGTTCAAGAAGTTTTACAAAGGAGATGAGAGCCTTGAAGATGATTAGCATAGTGGCTGGCCATCAGAAGTTGACAACAACCAGTTGAGAGTAATCAATAAAGCTAATTCTCTTACAACTACACCAGAGGTTGCCAAAGAACTCAACATTCTATGGTCATTCAGCATTTGGAGCAAGTTGAAAAGTTGAAAAAGCTTAATATCCGCAAATCAAAAAAAATCATCATTTAAAAGTGTTGTCTTCTCTTATTTCACACAACAACAAACCATTTCTCAATCAGATGGTGACATGCAACAAAAAGTTGATTGCATATGACAACTGTTGACAATCAGCTCAGTAGTTGGACCGAGAAGAAGCTTCAAAGCACTTCCCAAAGCCAAACTTGCACCAGAAAAGGGTCATGGTGGTCTGCTGCTGGCCTGATCCACTACAGCTTTCTGAATCCTGATGAATCCATTACATCTGAGAAGTATGCTCAGCGAATTGATGAGATGCACCAAAAACTGCAATGTCTGCAGCTGGCACTGGTCAACAGAAAGGGCGCAATTCTTCTCCATGACAATTCCCAACCACTCATTGCACAACCAATGCTGCAAAAGTTGAGCCAGCTGGGCTATGAAGCTTTACCTCATCTGCCATATTCACCTGACCACTCACCAACCAACTATCACTTCCTCAAGCATCTCAACAACTTTTTGCAAGGAAAATGCTTCCATAACCAGCAGGATGCAGAAAATGCTTTCCAAGAGTTCACTGAATCCCAAAGTATGGATTTTTACCCCACAGGAAAAGACAAACCTATTTCTCATTGGCAAAAATGTGTTGATTGAATGGTTTCTATTTTGATTAATAAAAATGTGTTTGAAACTAGTTAGAATGGTTCAAAATTCAGAGTCTGAAACCATAATTACTTTCATACCAACCTAACATTCTGAGTGCATTGAGAGCCCATTGGAGGATCACATACACATCAGGTTACTGCACAGCCTCGAAGACACTGCACTGACGTGTACGTGTGATTCTGTACTTGCCTCCTAGCCTGTGAAAGGTTTTGCCCCCCAAAGCTCAATTACAGGGAAAACAGGTGTGTACCTCAGCCTCCAGTTGTGTAATTCTGGGCTGCAGAGAGGCCTGACATGGAAAAAAGACAAAGCCTGCAAATCTCAGGCCACTGGAGCAAAGCTTCATCAGGATGATGTCAGTTGCAGCCTCGTAGGTGGGGGTTATCTTGACTTCTGACTTGAGTTGCATCTTATACTAGTAAGTGGCTGGTACTCCAGTGTTCAGAAAACAGTGTTTGCTTCCCATTCCCTATATTCATCCTCTTAACCCCTCCATAGACCAGGCCTCTGCTTAACAGAGCCTAGGAGAACACCTGCTGTGAACATCTTCTTTCTGGGACAAAGGACCAGGCAGGCATTTGCAAGCTTCTTCCTTGCATAGGAAGTGAGATATCCCCCTAAAGTCCCCATACAGTTAAAGAATGGGCTTTGTCTAGAAAGTTTACAGACTCAGCCTGGAAAACCCCTCACTCCTTATTAGATTCAAATGCATTAGCAGATATGCACAAGGAAGGAACTCAGATTCCAGAAGCTGATTTCTTTTACAGGTGTCCTTCCTTGACAGGGAAGCCTGGCAGACTGCAGTCCATGGGGTCGCAAAGAGTTGGACATGACTTAACAAAGGAACAACAACAACTTCTTTTTGAAGTCTTAGAAAATGGTGGTGATCTTGTCATTTGCACATTTTGGTTTGTGTGTGTGTGTGTGTTTGGCTTACAACACAGTGGTCTATTTCTTGCTCATGCAACATGTCCACTCTGGGGGCTGTAGATCCCTACTGTCTTCATTCCAGTGAAGATAGTGAAGACACTCCTCCTCCTTCATACTGAGGCTGAAGGTATAGTGTCTGCTGCAACATGCTCATCCTCCTCCTCAGGATTGCTCCCAAACACTGATGGTTTTTGCAAAATACAGTGCAACTTCTGTGCTTTCTTTGCAAAATGAGCTTCCATTGGCTTAGAAACATGTTCTTGTTCCCATCTCCCTATTTTGTTTTTATCATAAAGTTTTTGAACACACTTGGACACGTGCGTGCATACACGCACACTCATCGTGATAATATTGTTGAAGACTAAAGACCTAGAAAGATATTCACGTGAAACAGTATGCTCAGTATCATTGCGTGTCTGTTCTAAGTATAGGTAATTATGCATAGCTATAAATACCAAAGTGATGCATTGTGGATGATTTTTATTTTCATTTTTTTGTGTGCGTTTTCAAATATTTTAAAAAAATCCTTACATTACATCTACCTGGATACAGTATCAGAAAGTCATTGTCTCAACCTCAGTACTTTCCATCTACCAGCTCTCTTACAAGGGAGGGCCTTGTAAGTCCCTCCAACAAATCCTCTTTTAAATAGAACTCTTGTGTGTGGTAACCATTCATGGACTGATCCCCTGACCCACTGACCAACCCCCTTTTGTTAGGTGTCTACACATGGTTTAGAACCATTTACACGCAAGATCACAGAACTGGGCAGAGATTTTGGAAGTGATCCTGCCTGACTGCCTGCTCAGGGCAGAGCTCTCCTTTCTGCATGCCTGAGTGGGGCTTGTCCAGTCTCTGGTTACTCATGTCCCAGGATGGGGACCACAGAGTGGGGAGACCAGCCGTTGTTGGATAATGGCTTTAGTTAAGAAAGTCTACCTTACAGAGAGGAGGGATCTATCTGCACATAACATGCCCCCTCAGATCCTAGCCCCCATATTTGTGGCACTTCATAGCCCTAAGAGCTCATCCCATGGGAAATAAAAGGGGGATGAAATGAAGAACTGACATTTTCCGTTGTTTCTCTGTTGTTTTGTTTTGACTCAGAATCTCTTTTAGTTCATCTAGTTTCTTTTCCATGCTGTCTGGCACCATTCAAAGGTTTGCTTTGTTCTGTTTCTCTCTTTTTATATCTGAGGTTTCTTTTTCTCCAAAAGAAATATCTTGAAGTTATTCTCCCCACTTCATCCCAACCACTGCTCTTTGGTAGCCATCCCTGCTCTTTTATTTTCTATCCTATAGGTAACTGGCTTTCTTTGATTTTTCCTCTCCTAATTCCATTACAAATGTCTCTGCTTTTTAAGATGCAGGACTATAAAGAAAGCTGAGCACTGAAGAATTGATGTTTTTGAACCATGGTGTTGGAGAAGACTCTTGAGAGTCCCGTGGACTGAGAGGAGATCCAACCAGTCCATCCTAAAGGAAATCAGTCCTGAATATTCATTGGAAGGACTGATGCTGAAGCTGAAGCTCCAATACTTTGGCCGCCTGATGCAAAGAACCAACTCACTGGAAAAGACCCTAATGCTGGAAAGATTGAAGGTGGGAGGAGAAGGGGATGACAGGGATTGAGATGGTTGGATGGCATCACTGACACGATGGACATGAGTTTGAGTAGGCTCTGGGAGTTCGTGATGGACAGGGAAGCCTGGTGTTCTGCAGTCCAGTCAGTCAGTCAGTCAGTTCAGTCACTCAGTCGTGTCCAACTCTTTGCGATCCCATGAATCACAGCATGCCAGGCCTTCCTGTTCATCACCAACTCCTGGAGTTCACTCAAACTCATGTCCACCGAGTCAGTGATGCCATCCAGCCATCTCATCCTCTGTCATCCCCTTCTCCTCCTGCCCCCAACCCCTCCCAGCATCAGGGTCTTTTCCAATGAGCCAACTCTTCGCATGAGGTGGCCAAAGTATTGGAGTTTCAGTTTCAGCATCAGTCCTTCCAATGAACACCCAGGACAGATCTCCTTTAGAATAGAATGGTTGGATCTCCTTGCAGTCCAAGGGACTCTCAAGAGTCTTCTCCAACACCACAATTTAAAAGCATCAGTTCTTCAGCACTCAGCTTTCTTCACAGTCCAACTCTCACATCCATACATGACCACAGGAAAAACCATAGCCTTGACTAGACGGACCTTTGTTGGCAAAGTAATATCTCTTCTTTTGAATACGTTATCTAGATTGGTCATAACTTTCCTTCCAAGGAATAAGCATCTTTTAATTTCATGGCTGCAATCACCATCTGCAGTGATTTTGGAGCCCAAGAAAATAAAGTCAGCTACTGTTTCCACTGTTTCCCCATCTATTTGACATGAAGTAATGGGACCAGATGCCATGATCTTCGTTTTCTGAATGTTGAGATTTAAGCCAACTTTTTCACTCTCCTCTTTCACTTTCAAAAAGAGGCTTTTTAGTTCCTCTTCACTTTCTGCCATAAGGGTGGTGTCATCTGCATATCTGAGGTTATTGATATTTCTCCCAGCAATCTTGATTCCAGCTTATGCTTCTTCCAGCCCAGCATTTCTCATGTGCTCTGCATATAAGTTAAATAAGCAGGGTGATAATATACAGCCTTGACGTACTCCTTTTCCTATTTGGAACCAATCTGTTGTTCCATGTCCAGTTCAAACTGTTGCTTCCTGACCTGCATACAGGTTTCTCAAGAGGCAGGTCAGGTGGTCTGGGATTCCCATCTCTTGCAGAATTTTCCACAGTTTATTGTGGTCTGCACAGTCAAAGGCTTTGGCATAGTCAATAAAGCAGAAATATATATTTTTCTGGAACTCTCTTGCTTTTTCCATGATCCAGCAGATGTTGGCAATTTGATCTCTGGTTTGTCTGCCTTTTCTACATCCAGCTTGCACATCTGGAAGTTCATGGTTCACGTATTGCTGAAGCCTGGCTTGGAGAATTTTGAGCATTACTTTATTAGCATGTGAGATGAGTATAATTGTGTAGTAGTTTGAGCATTCTTTGGCATTGCCTTTCTTTGGGACTGGAATGAAAACTGACCTTTTCCAGTCCTGTGGCCACTGCTGAGTTTTCCAAATTTGCCACGGAGCCACAAAGAGTCAGACACGACTGAGTGACTGAACTGAACTGAACTCCATCACCCTTTTCCTTCCTTCTTTAGAATTTCCTATTCTCTCGTTCCCTTTTAGGGCCATGTTACAACAGTTATAATAACACCCATGCAAACATGAGTTTAAATAAAAGCTGTACCTAACCATAGAACAAGTTTATGGGAAAACAAATTGCTTTTATTTTTTTTTCTTTCAGATTTTCACAATAAAGTTCTTTCAGTGCTTTTTTTTTTGCATTTTTTATTTGTAAAATATACACAGCATAATATGTGCCATTTAAAAATAATAATTCATTATTTATTAATTATTTAAAATAATTCAGTGTCACTAAGTACATTCACAAAGTTTTGCAACCATCACCACTGTCTAGTTCCAGAACTTTTGCATCACGCCAAATGGAAACTCCATGGTCATTAAGCAAGCATTCCCCATTCTCCATTTCCCCAAGGCTACAACAGCAACTAAACTGCATTTTGTCACTATGGATTTGCCATTTCTAGACGTTTCCTACAGATGAGATCATACAGCATGATCTTCCTTAATTTTGCATATTATTTGCAGAGTTCATCACTGTTGTAGCATGCATCAGGGCTTCATTTCTTTTTTATGGCTGGATAATATTTCACTCTATAAATATACACATTCTGTTTATCCATGTGCTCATCAGTTGATGGATATTTGGGTGGTTTCCATCTTTCAGAGACTGTAAATAGTGCTGCTATGAACTTTTTTGTATAAGTTTTTGTTCGGACAAAAATGCTTTTTTTTTGAAGCATTAATTTTTTTCTCCAAAATGCAGGCTTGTTTGTTTCTTGCTGAGGGCAGAGGTGGGTATGGCTCCATACTCCGGTGCCTTAAGCAAGGCTCAGCTTATCCACTGGCAATCTTCCTCTGTTCCTTGTTCTTGTGCCTCTTGATGTTCTGTCTCCTTATTTTCCCTTTAATCTCTCTTCCCTGCACAAATCTGCAAGTATATGTGGGTCCTCCCTTCACTCAAACAATTTGGAATTCATATTGGCAAGTATATTTCCTCCTCTTACACAGGTGGGTTTTTTTTTTTTCTTTCTTTCTTTAATAAATACAATGAATGTGCACAATCCAGAAAGGCCTTAGGCCTTAGTCCTTAGCTTCCCCTAACAAGGCCCCTTTCCAACTCAATTCCAGGAAATCAGGCTCCAGGAGCTCAAGCCAGGAGAGGCCCTTCCCTGGGCCTCAGCTCATAAAGCCAAGGTGAGTCTGGCCCCCGACTCTCTCAGGCTTGGAACTTGAGCCTTCCCTCACTGGCTGCTGTCAGAGTTCAGTGCTCCCTGTCAAGCCCTTGGAAAGCTGGGGGCCAGAGAGAACAGAGAGGCATCAGATTACTGCCTGCAAAAAGGCGGGGGACACCCTATCTGATACCCTCTGTGTACAGAGTTGCCGTTTCATGTACAGCAAGCTGGGTGAGCAACCCCAGGCATCGCCAGGATTATATCACAAAACCCAGCCCGATTATCTTGCCTCCTCTCAGAGGTATAGATGCCATTACTCCTTTCCTCTGTGCCTCTCCCACCCCTTTTTCCTGGGTTTGCCCCCTCCCCCTTCTCCATATCCCCTGCTTTCCTCAATCTGTTTCTCTTCTTTCCCCCCAAGAAGCTTCTAGTTCTCTCCTGTCCCTTTGATTCCTTCCCCCTCCTTCCATCCTCCAAACCTTTTCTATCTACTCCATGTCTCCTTGCCTTTCTCGGTGTGCCTTTTGGATCTGTTTCCTTTGACACTGGTCCCAGGCCTGCTGCCAAGTTTCAGACCCATTAGTGAGGTGCCTTGCTGACTGAAACACAAATCAAAACTGATCCGGGTACAATTAGCAGCTGCTCGCACCTCATCTGGAAAGCATTAGCCAGCGCAGAGAGTGGAGGGAGGGAAACAGGAGAGAAATATTGATGCCAAACAGAACAGATCTCCTATTTTGGAACATGAAAGGATCTTGACCCAGTAGACATATAACTGAAAATAAGACACAAATAGACAAAGAGGGCCCCATGAGAGTCAAAGGTGAGTGGCCTGTTAACTGACCTTGGGTGTCCTTCAATATCTATACGAGAGATATAGACTCCTCCACATTTGATTCAGGGATAGAACTGTCATCCAGGAAAAGAGGTGTCTGTTCTATTCAATCCAGATATTTGAACACTCATGTGATCCAGGAGTCCTGTACTCTCTTGCTGCATACTGTTACCTTAGTACTGCTTCTAGAAATCCAGTGTGTTAAGAATCGCCTGGCATTGAGTTAAAAATGTAGATTCCAATTCACTAGGACTGGGGAAGGGCCTGAGATTCTGCATGTATAACAAGCTGATGTATGAACCACACTTCAAGAGTCTAGGACAGTTCAACTCACGTAATGTTGGTCAAATGCCCCTGCTAAAGGCTTCTCCCAGTACCTGTTCTTTTCCTTGTTGGCACTCACAATTACTACTTGATGCCTATCTTTCCAAGTCAAGTGCAAGCTGTCCAAGGGCAAGGACCAGGCCTGTCTGATTTACTTCTGTATCCCCAGTACTAGCCCAGGGTGTTGCTTACAGTAGGTGGTAAATAAACATTTCACAGGTGAATGAACCAGCTCAATCCTCAAGGACGAATCACAAGTATCTCCTCTTTCAGAGAGCTTTTCTGGGCCAGCCTGGTGACATTTGTTAATTGCCCATGTGTCCCAGCCGTTTAACTAGATCATTTGCTACTTAAAACTGGGACTTGGTCTTCTAAGTTTCTGAACTTTCTTTATGCCCTTTCTCCTCCATCCCCCCACCACCTTAGCACTGCCTTGCTCTAGGAGGCATTTAATGGCAGTTGATTGATTGAGAGACCCTAGGATGATGCCAAGTTCTATTTAGACCTCAATTATAAAGCCCATGGATTGGCTGAATTTTGGCTTGGACTGAAACCAAGGTTTCACATGCCCCAGTGGAAAAGTCTTTAATACTACCTAACACATCTGTGGGTGGGAAGGCTGAGACATTCTGTGTGCACAAAATCAAGAGACGTAATATCGTGAGGCTTCCAAAGCAGTTATAAATCAGGCCACTCTGGAGGGTTAACTGGTGCGCCTGTGGCCATTACCTCACTCCCTTTTTTTCCACTGAAAACCATGGCTCACAGTGCAGGGCATGCTTGCCGGGGTGAGGGCTGCTGCTCTTTTCCAGAATCAAGCAGATCATTTACCTTGAAAACACACAAAACTGGCTTACTATGTTCTCCTATAGAGAGGAGAACCTGGTTTTGTTTGAAATTCATCCAATGTCCTATTGTTTAAACGTTCAGGGCTTGGGGAAACCCAGTTTGTCTTTTGTCAAGCACTTTCCCCCCCATAATCTTAAAACATGTGTGTATTGTAAGGGACATTTAATGCGTATGCTTTCGATTTACTTACCCTTAAATCACCAAAATATTGTTATGCGAGATCTGTTTGATGTCTTAATGAGCATTATTTGGGGATTTAAAAACCTTGCATTCAGCATAAAAAGCAGGAAGTTGTATTTTTCCAAAAACACAGTGCCTTCAACACAAAAAAGATTTGAGGGCCTCTTCAGAATCCTCATTTTGCAGGGCTTAAGGGGTTCAGAGCCAGCACAATCCAGGCTCACATCCCTGTCTCTCCAGTGAATCAAAGCATAGCTGGAAGTCCTAGGCTTGGCAGACTCTGTGACCCTTCAATATCCAATGGGGACAAAGCTTAATCTGTCTGGAGACTCCAGCGCCGATACTGGAGACTTCGCAGCCAATACTCCAGAGGCATGTTCTATGTGTAATCCTGCAGAATGCCTGGCTGTGATCTTGGTTATCTTCTGAAGCAGATAAAACACAAATCTAGGGGGTTAGAGACAACTTTTGAAGTTTGAAAGTACCTGGCAAAGAAAATCCACCAGAATGCAGCTCAAAGATGTAGTTCTGTGGGATGGGTTTTCAATGATCAGTTTGATCTCAGGGCAGGCCATGAGGCAGGGGATGTATGACGTCCTGTTATCTGTGAAGGCTCTGCCTCAAACAGGCCCTGTAAACTCAGAGACATCACTTTGGTCTCTGAGTTCTGGTTCAATTACAGGTGAAACGGTGAAATGACTAGGATGTTTCAAAATGATGCTAATATAGGCACATGCACACACATGCACAGAACGTTTGCATATAAATGTCCCATATACACACAATGAGCAAAAACAGAGAAAGTAAGAGATTATAAGTGGCAGAACAAACTCAGTAGTTGAATGAGAAAGGACTGCCTGTTGCTGAGCACAGGTAACAGGAAATCTGAATCCATAATGACCAACTCTCAGATAATAGGCTCCCCTGTGGGGACAGGGAAGCTGGGGTAAAAGGAGAGAGGAAGATGGCCCTTGGGCAGGTAGGAGTGGCCTAAGCAAGTGGTGAGAGGCGTAGGGAGATCTATGTTCCCCAGGCTACCTGGCCTGCCTCCCCATTGTGCTTTTTCCTTTGGGACCTTGGAGCCCAGCCTGAAATGGGCAGAGCTCTGCCTGGGGGATGAGTCCTCCAGAACTGATATTCAGCCGCTGCGTTAACCACTCAGTAGATAGCACAGAGGCCTGCCATCTGTCAAGCATGGCACAGCTGTCTCAGAGCCACAGAGGCGGCTAAGATGCAGATCCCACCCTCAGTGAGTTCACAGTCTGGCAAAGGCAAGCAGCCAGCTTCCTTCCTGCCCGCCCAGGATTCAAGAGAGTGTGAATGGAAACCACGGGACAGGAGACATGAGCAAGAGATGGAACTGACAGCCCTGAGCAGATGTGAGGGGCAAAGGACAGGGCAGCATTAAGAGTATTATTGAAGTTTCAAGTCTCAGTGTCTTGGAGAATGGTGATGATATTAGCAAAAATAGGGATTATAGAGGGAAAAGAAAGCAGTTGGGAAAGAAGAATCCACAACCAGCTTGGAACCTACCTGCTCAATCTAGTTGGACGTCTCTGTAAAAGGGCTCTACAGGAGACCTCTATTCATTTAGGGAGAAAAAAGTGGACGCCTAGAAAGAAAAAAGTGAATGCAGAAAAATGAGATAAGCAGGAGGTAAGAGAGCCTGAAAGCCCTGCTTAAGGGGCTGCACTCTTGGCTGGTGGGAGGCCAGCAGAAACAGTGAACTCTCTTGGCCCCAGCTTGTCTACATCAGAACTTTTTATCATTTTAAGTGTTCTCAAAGTGAGAGAAAAGAGTCATCTCACACCCTCATAAACTAGATCAGATGTGTGTGCTTCAATGGGAAGTGGTGAATCTACTTATGGAAAATTGTGTTCAGAAATGCCTGACTCCAGCACTTAAAGTCCGTGGCACACATGGAAGGAATTGAGGAGATAGCTAGACTTAAAAATATCCCACCCACACTGTGTAATGTGGCGTCCTGATGCATTTTGGAAACTGAAAAGAGCCACGGTGGGAAAACCTCTGCATAGTTAAATGTGGACACCTTGAACATGAGCTAAATTCTTTAGGGATTTCTATATCACTAAAGACTTGGCCAGTTTCATCCCATAAAGAGAAATCATAGAGTGTCACCTCTGGCTATCTAGAATGCTTTGGAAAATGTATTGTTTTGAAGAAGTAAATATTCCAGAGAGCAAAGAGTTTACCCGTTTCAGTGAAAATTTTTATTTCAGTGATTTTGAATGAAATCTTTTCCAAAGGCATATACTTTTCCTTAACTTCTTAAATATGAACTTAATTTTATTTGAGGAATGCCAATTATAAACTGCTGTAATAAGAGAAATACTAGACTATAAGTTCATTGAGAAGTGAATGCTGCAAAAATTAGTGAAATCCAAATAAGGTCTATAGTGCATTTAATGGCATTGTCCTGGCATTAGTTTTTTTCCCTCTGATTATGAACTAATATAATACACTGGGGTAAACTAATGGGAGGGTACACATAGGAAATAATTTTGCAGCTTCTTGTGAGTCTAAAATCATTCAAAGTAAGTTTTTTTTAGCACCCTGACATCAGGGACTCTGTTTCAGTTATCAAGTGGATGAATAGAAGGAAGAAAGTAAGGAAAGAAGGGAGGGAGAGAGGGAAGGAGGGAGGACAGACAGACAGACAGACATGGGATCTTTAGAGATTTAAAGAGCTGTATGGGGGCAAGTGCGGAGTATCAGAGATGTGGGGCTTTAAATGTAGGCAGGTATCAGGGTGATGCTGGCCTCATAGAATGAGTTTGGAAGTGTTTGTTTCATTGCAGTTTTTTCAAAGAGTTTTAGAAGGATAGGCATTAGCTCTTCTTCTAAATGTTTGATAGAATTCCCCTGTGAACCCATCTGGTCCTGGGCTTTTGTTTTTTGGAAGATTTTTTTTTTATCACATCTTCAATTTCAGTGCTTACAATTGGGTTGTTCATAATTACTACTTCTTCCTGGTTCAGTCTTGGAAGATTGAACTTTTCTAAGTATCTGTCCATTTCTTCCAGGTTATCCATTTTATTGCCATAGAGTTGTTCATAATAATCTCCTATAATCCTTTGTATTTCTGCATTGTTTGTTGTAACCTCTCCTTTTTCATTTCTAATTTTGTTGGTTTGATTCTTCTCTTTTTTTTCTTGATGAGTCTGACTAAAGGCTTGTCAATTTTGTTTATTTTCTCAAATACCAGCTTTTAGTTTTATTAATCTTTACTATTGTTTCTTTCATTTCTTTTTCATTTATTTCAGATCTTTATGATTTCTTTCCTTCTACTAATTTTGGGGTTTCCTTGTTCTTTTTCCAGTTATTTTAGGTGTAAAGTGAGGTTGTCTATTCGATGTTTTTCTTGTCTCTTGAGGTAGGATTGTATTGCTATAAACTTCCCTCTTAGGACTGCTTTTGCTGCATCCCATAGGCTTTGAGTTGTCATGTTTTCATTGTCATTGGTTTCTAGAACTTTTTTCATTTCCCCTTTGATTTCTTCAGTAACCTGTTGGTTATTTAGAAACATGTTGTTTAATCTCCATGTGTTTGTGCTTCTTACTGTTTTTTTTCTTGTAATTGAAATCTAGTCTCATAGCACTGTGGTCAGAGAAGATGCATGATACAATTTCAGTTTTCTTAAATTTACTGAGGTTTGATTTGTGACCCAAGATGTGGTCTATCCTGAAGAATGTTCCATGGGCACTTGAGAAGAAGGTGTATTCTTCTGCATTTGGAGGGAATGTCCTGAAGATATCAATGAGATCTGTCTTATCTAATGTATCATTTAAGACTTGTATTTCCTTATTCATTTTCTGTTTTGATGATCTGTCCATTGGTGTGAGTGGGGTGTTAAAGTCTCCTACTGTTATTGTATTACTGCCAATTTCTCCTTTTATGTCTGTTAGTGTTTGTCTTATGTATTGAGGTGCTCCTATGTTGGGTGTATAGGTATTTACAATTGTTATATCTTCCTCTTGGATTGATCCTTGATCATTATGGGGTGTCCTTCCTTATCTCTTGTAATCTTTATTTTAAGGTCTATTTGTCTGATATGAGGATTGCTACCCCAGATTTCTTTTGCTTCCCATTTGCATGGAGTATATTTTTCCATCCTCTCACTTTCAGTCTATATGTGTCTTGAGGTCTGAAGTGGGTTTCTTTTAGAAGCATATATGTGGGTCTTGTTTTTGTATCCATTCAGCCAGTCTGTGTCTGTTGGCTGGAGCATTTAATCCATTTTCATTTAAAGTAATTATTGATATATATGTTCCTATTGCCATTTTCTTAAATGTTTGGGGTTGATTTTGTAGATCTTTTTTCTTCTCTTGTATTTCTTGACTATAAAATGTCCCTCTAACATTTGTTGTAAAGCTGGTTTGGTAGTACTGAATTCTCTTAACTTTTGCTTGTCTGAAAAACTTTTTATTTCTCCATCAATTTTGAATGAGATCCTTGCTGGGTACAGTAATCTTGGTTGCAGATTTTTCTCTTTAGGACTTTACATAGATTGCCATTCCCTTCTGGCCTGCAGAGTTTCTGCTTAAAGATCACCTGTTAAGTGAATGGGGCTTCCCTTGTGTGTTACTTGTTGCTTCTCCCTTGCTGCTTTTAATATTTTTTCTTTGTGCTTAGTCTTTGTTAGTTTGATTAGTATGTATCCTGATGTGTTTCTCCTTGGGTTTATTCTGTATGGAACTCTTTGTGCCTCTTGGACTTGACTATTTCGTTTTCCATGTTGGGGAAATTTTCAACTATAATCTCTTCAAAGATTTTCTCATAACCTTTCTTTTTTTCTTCTTCTTCTGGGACCCCTATGCTCCAAATGTTGGTGTGTTTGATATTGTCCTAGAGGTCTCTGAGACTACCCTCAGTTCTTTTCATTCTTTTTATTTTATTCTGCTCTTCAGAAGTTATTTCCACCATTTTATCTTCCAGCTCACTGATTCATTCTTCTGCTTCAGATATTCTGCTATTGACTCCTTTTAGGAGCCAGACAAGACTGAGCGACTTTGCTTTCACTCTTCACTTTCATGCATTGGAGAAGGAAATGGAAACCCACTCCAGTGTTCTTGCCTGGAGAATCCCAGGGACGGGGAAGCCTGGTGGGCTGCCACCTATGAGGCAACGACTGAAACGACTTAGCAGCAGCAGCAGCATCCTTTGTCACTGTATGTTTATTCTGTAATTCTTCTAGATCTTTGTTAACTGATTCTTGCATTTTCTCCATTTTGTTTTCAAGGTTTTTTTTAATCATCTTTACTATCCTTATTCTGAATTCTTTTTCAGGTAGTTTGCCTATTTCCTCTTCATTTATTTGGACTTCTGTGTTTCTAGTTTGTTCCTTCATTTGTATAGCATTTCTATGCCTTTTTGTTATTTTTTTTTAACTTATTGTGTTTGAGGTCTCCTTTTGCCAGGGCTTCAAGGTTGAATTCTTTCTTTCTTTTGGTTCTTCCCTCCTAAGATTGGTCCAGTGGTTCATGAAAGCTTCATATAGGGTGAGATTTGTGCTGAGTTCTTGTTTGGTTGGTTGGTTGTTTATCCTCTGACAGGCTAGGCTGAATGAGTTGGTAATCCTGTCTGGTGATGATTTGGTTTGTATCTTTGTTGTTTAGATGAGGTGTCCTGCACAGGGTGCTACTGGTGATTGGGTGATGCTGGGTCTTGTGTTCAGGTGGTTTCCCTTTGTGCGAGTTCTGACTATTTGAAACTCCCTAGGGTTGATTCTCTATAGGGTCTTGGAGTCAGTGCTCCCACTCCAAAGGCTCAGGGCTTGATCTCTGGTGTTGCATATAAGAATGAGTCTCCCCCAGTGGTATGCTGGAGGCTGCTTGTGTCAGTTTGGAGTACTTGATTGTATGTATCTCCTTCCAATTCAGCATTCAGTAATTTCATCCTGAGAATTTTAGTTCATAATCACAAGAGCAGCACAGCAAGCTATGCTCTTTCAGCCAAGAAAACTACAGGCCAATATCACTGATGAACATAGATGCAAAAATCCTCAACAACATTTTAACAAACAGAATTCAGCAACACATCAAAAAGCTCATACACTATGATCAAGTTGGGTTTATTCCAGGAATGCAAGGATTCTTCAATATTTGCAAATCAATCAATATGATATACCATATTAACAAATTGAAAGATAAAAACCATATGATAGTCTCAATAGATGCAGAAAAACCCTTTGACAAAATTCAGCACCCATTTATGATTAAAACTCTTCAAAAAAATAGGCATAGAAGGAATCTACCTCAACATAGTAAAGGCCATATATGAGATGCCTATGGCAAACATTATTCTCAATGGTGAAAAACAGAAAGCATTCCCCCTAAGATCAGGAATAAGACAAGGGTGTCCACTTTTACCACTGTTATTCAATGTAGCTGTAAAAGTCCTAGCTACAACAATCAGAGAAGAAAAGGAAATAAAAGGGATCCAGATCAGAAAAGAAGTAAAGCTCTCACTGTTTGCAGATGACATGATACTGTACATAGAACACCCTAAAGATAGTATCGGAAAATTACTAGAGCTAATCAGTGAATTTAGCAAAGTTGCAAGATACAAAATCAACACAAAGAAATCACTTGCAGTTCTATATACTAACAATGAAAAATCAGAAAGAGAAATTAAGGAATCAATCCCATTCACCATTGCAACAAAAAGAATTAAATATATAGGGATGAACTTACCTAAGGAGACAAAAGACCTGTACACAGAAAATTATAAGACACTAATGAAAGAAATCAAAGATGACATAAACAGATGGAGAGATATTCCATGTTCCTGGGTAGGAAGGATCAATATTGTGAAAATGACTATACTACCAAACACAATCTACAGATTCAATGTGATCCCCATCAAATTACCAATGACATTTTTCACAGAACTAGAACAAAAAATTTCACAAGTCATATGGAAACACAAAAGACCCCGAATAGCCAAAGTAGTCTTGAGAAAGAAGAATGGAGCTGGAAGAATCAATCTTCCTGACTTCAGGTTATAATACAAAGCTACAGTTGTCAAGACAGTATGGGGAATACTGGCACAAAAACAGAAATATATATCAATGGAACAAGATAGAAAGCCCAGAAACAAACCCATGCACCTATGGGTACCTTATTTTTGACAAAGGAGACAAGAATGGGGCAAAAACAGCCTCTTCAATAAATGGTGCTGGGAAAACTGGACAGCTACATGTAAAACAATGAAATTAGAACACTTCCTAACACCATACACAAAGGTAAAATGGATTAAAGACCTAAATATAAGACCAGAAACTATACAACTATACAACTCTTGGAGGAAAACATAGGCAAAACACTCGATGACATAAATCAAAGCAAGATCCTCCATGACCCACCTCCTAGAGTAATGGAAATAAAAACAAAAGTAAACAACTGGGACCTGATTAAACTTAAAAGCTTTCGCACAGCAAAGGAAACTATAAGCAAGGTGAAAAGACAACACTCAGAATGACAGAAAATAATAGCAAAGGAAACAATTGACAAAGGATTAATTTCCAAAATATACAAATAGCTCATACAACTCAAAACCAGAAAAACAAACAATCCAATCAAAAAGTTGGGGAAAGACCTAAACAGACATTTCTCCAAAGAAGATATACAGACCACTAACAAATGTGAAAAGATGCTCAACTATCGCTCATCATTAGAGAAATGCAAATCAAAACTACAATGAGATATCACCTCACATCAATCAGAACGGCCATCATCAAAAAGTCTACAAATGATAAATGCTGGAGAGGGAGTAGAGAAAAAGGACCACTCTTGTGCTTTTGGTGGGAACATAAATTGATACAGCCACTATGGAAGACAGTATGGAGATTCCTTAAAAAACTAGGAATAAAACCATCATATGACCCAGCAATCCCACTCCTAGGCATATACCCTGAGAAAATAAAAATTGAAAAGGGCACAAGTATCCCATTGCTCATTGCAGCACTATTTACAATAGCTAGAACATGAAAGCAACCTAAATGTCTATCAACAGATGAATGGATAAAGAAGTCATGGTACATATACGCAATGGCATATTACTCAGCCATAAAAAGGAACACATTTGAGTCAGTTCTGATGAGGTGGATGAACCTAGAATCTGTTATACAGAGTGAAGTGAGTCAGAAAGAGAAAGATAAATATCATATTCTAACACACATATATGGAATCTATAAAAATGCTACTGAAGAATTTATTTACAGGGCAACAGTGGAGAAACAGACAGAATAGATTTATGGACATGGGGAGAGGGGAGGAGAGAGTGAGATGTATGGAAAGAGTAATGTGAAAACTTACATTACCATATGTAAAATAGAGAGCCAACAGGAATTTGCTGTATGGCTCAGGAAACTCAAACAGGTGCTCTCTATCATCCTAGAGGGGTGGGATGAGGAGGGAGATGGGAGGTAGGTTTAAAAGAGAGGGGATATATGTATACCTATGGCTGATTCATGTTGAGGTTTGACAGAAAATAAGAAAATTCTGTAAAGCAATTATCCTTCAATAAAAAATTATTTTTTAATGTAGGCAGGCTCTGAGGTATACCCCCTTCCTAGCTTTGTGACAAATGTCTTAAGCTCTAGGAACCTCCACATTACCTTTGTAACATAGCAATAAAGATAGGTGCTACAGAGGATTGCTGGGAGGATTAAATTGAACAATATGCCCAATACACCAAATAGATTATCTGTTGTCTGTTGGGTGTTCAATAAATTGACCTATTCTGAATGCCCCTGAGTAGTGCATGGTTGTAATTCTTACGTCTTAGTCTGTAGCTCTAGTTTCTGATCATCAGAGTTCTGCTCTCACACTCTGATGCTCTCTGCCTACTTCCCTATTTAGTTTGCCAGTCCTCATCTGCCGTGAGCTTAATAGGATTCCATATGCAATGTTAAATAGACTCAAAACAAGAACCTCATCTGCAAATAAAATGTATTTCAACCCATAGACACTAATTTTAGTTGCTCAGAGATGTTTCTTTTGACGTGTTTTGTATTTTTCGGTTGACTTCCAGATAGATGAGGTTCTGTGATGAGTCCCAGTTAGATGAGAGAATGGTATTAACAAAAAATAACAATAGCCATTATTTGTTGATGATAAAATGCGAACTATTTTAAGTGTCTGGTGTATATTACCTCATTTAATTCTTATCACCACCCTGTGAGGTGACTTTTTGATCTCTACCCTGTAGATTAAGGATTTCATCCTTTGCCCAAGGTCCCAGAGTGAATTATCTGCAAAGTTGACATCATAAGGCCCGGCTAATGTCAGAGCCCAGCTCCTCTCACAGAGGGTACTGTGACAGAATCCTGAGAGAGAGCTAGGTCCCTTTGATGAAGGAGGTAGAGAGGGGGTGAAGAGAAGAGGAAAGAAGGAAAAGAAATTAGTAGTCAAGAGTCCAGTTCTTTTAAATCTCAAGGAAATAGCAGTCCTGGAACAGCATGATTTTATACTGTAGTTCCTTAATAAATGTTTGTTGAATGTATCAGAAAAAAAAAACAAAACAAACAAACAAACAAAAAAAACAGTGTTCCCCAAACTATCTAAAGAAAGGAAACTTTTCTTACAGATTTCTCTTTCTGTGTCCTGAGACCCTTCATCTCCTATGCTGACCTACCTCCTAATGAATAGCAGAGCCAGTCAAGAAACCTCTCCTCTCACAGAACCTGAAACTCTAGGATCTAAATTACATAAATTCCCTTTATAGGCAATCTCTTATGAATTGTCTACTTTGCATTTTGAAGAATTCCTGTGTCTGGTGACCAGACATCTGAAGAAATATTAATGATCTCACCAAACGGTCCTGTCTATAGGCATTCAGTGTTCATGCGCTTCGACTCACAAGGGGAACTCTGCGGAGACACAAAAGAGGGAAAAGAAGGCAGAGCATTTGAGCTGAGACTTAGAAAGCAAGTCTCTTCTGTAAGGGAGCAGAGACCAGAATCCAGCAAGGTTGCAGACCCAACCAGTTGTAAAGTCAGAGGAGCCTTTCTTTTTGTTGTTGTTCTTCTTTATTTACTTTCAAATTTTATTTCTTTCTAATTGGGGGATAATTGCTTTACAATATTGTGTCGGTTTCTGCCACATATCAATGTGAATCAGCCATAGGTATACGTATGTCCTCTCCCTCTTGAACCTCCCTCCCACCTCCCACCCCATCGCACTCCCTAGGTTGTCACAGAGTACTGGGTTTGAGTTCCCTGCGTCATATAGCAAGTTTCCACTGGCTATCTAATTTTACATACGGTAATGCATATGTTTCTATGTTACTCTCTCAGTTCATTCCACCATTTACATCCCTACCTCCATGCCAGAGAACAAGTCTGTTTTCTGTGTCTGAGTCTTTAAATAAAAAGTTTGCTGGGCCTTGGCATATATTTCGCAAAGGGCTGTGGCGTGAGGGATGTTTGGAACAACTGTAAACAGGAACTGCTGTGTCCTTATTAGGAATAATCACTTCTGCAGGCAGAGAAGTGGCTGTCAAGGCTGTGCTCGAAACCTCCTTCATATCTCCTGGCCCCAGCCTGTCCTCCCCATTGCTGCTGTACGAACTCATTGAGGCTGTACTCTACGGTTGCTCTTGGAGACTGCTGCTCAGCAGGGCCCAAGCAAAGGGAAAAACAGGGATTCCATCTGGCAGAGTCCACCTTGATCCCAGCTGCTCACAAGAGCTGTTTATTCCCACCAACACTGAGCCTAGTGTAGCCCTCCTCCCTACCGGGTGGCCTTAAGAGCTGTCCAACAGGCCTGGCAAATTTTGTCAAAGCCAGACACTGGGCAGGACTTCAGGGGGTGGGTCTGGGTACTCAGCAGCCTGGATTTGGAGAGGCCAGTGCTCAACAGAAGGTAGGGGCAACAGTAAGAGTGGATCGGTGCTTCAGCTTCCCTGACGGGAAGGGCAGATGCCTCCTCAGGCCTCAATGCCAGAGGTCATTGCCTCAGGGTCACACTGAGCCAGTATCACAGAGGTGAGTGAGTAAAAGTGTAGGTTGTACCAACAAGTAGTATAACAGATGCAGAATTCTGGCTCTGCCTTTCTAGATGCATTTTTTTTCTGGGGATGAAAGTAAGACTTGTCAAATAGCTGAATTAAGGAGAAACAAAGAGTCTTTTAGAAATCTGGGTATAGGACAAACTGCCCTGGAGGAGATGAAGTTTATTTATAAAAATTTGGAATTAAGGAGCCTAAGCAAATTTGAAGGCAATATAAAGTCAGTTTTCCATATTTTGAATGTCAAGAGCTAATGAAATAATCAAATGAAGATGCTAGTAAGCAAACAGAAAACAGGAAGGGAGTTTAAGAGACAGGTTAGAACTAGGTTTTCTTCTCATTGATCCATGCATGACCCTATCTTATTTTATTTAATCTTTAATAAAATGATGAACATGATGAACCTATAACCCAACTTAAGAACCAACCATTACCAGTAATCCACACCTACCCAGGTGTTCATCCATATCCCACCCCTCCGCCTCAGAGGAAACCATGATCCTGACTTCCATGTCTATGAGTCCTTGCTCTGTTTTCTGTTTTATTACATGTATATTCTTATCTTAAAAATAAATTTGACTTATTTTGCTTGTTTTTGAACTTTCTAAACAAGTTCTACTATAATGTCTGTTGGAATTTACTTTGGTCACTCAACATTATGTCACTGAGATTTATACTTTTTACATGACACTGAATAACACTAGTTTTCACTATTGTTTATATTCCATTGGGTGAAAATACACTACTTATCTCTCATCATTAAGCATATGAGTTGTTTTCCATTTTGCTATTCTGAGCAATGAGCTATAAACAGTTTTTCACATGTCTCCTTGTGCATGTGTGTAAGAATCACTCTTCTTCAGTTAATCCTCTGAACAGACCTATGGCATGGGAACTTTTTATAATATCTGTTATAATTCCCCTCTTACAGAAGAGAAAATGGAGGCTTAAAGACATGACCAGACCAGACCAAGCTCTGTTCTTTTAATCATTATATGTAAGCTGAGAACGAGGAACTAGAACAAGATTGTGCAAAATGTAAAAGCTTAGGCCTAAATAAATCAGAGATGTGAGAGGAATAGAAAAGGTTTTGATTAAGCACTTTTATGTGATAAGGAATCAGGGGAAGAGGAGAGGGACGTGAACGTGTTGGACTTTTACTGTTTCCAGCCATGTGCTAGGCCCTTTGCATCAATTCAGTTCAATCGCTCAGTCGTGTCCGACTCTTTGTGACCCCATGGACTACAGCATGCCAGGCTCCTCTGTCCATGGGATTATCCAGACAAGAATATTGGAGTGGGCTGCCATTTCCTTCTCCATGTTTCTCACTGCTGCTGCTGCTACTAAGTCGCTTCAGTCCTGTCCGACTCTGTGCGACCCCATAGACGGCAGCCCACTAGGCTCCTCTGTCTCTGGGATTCTCCAGGCAAGAACACTGGAGTGGGTTGCCATTTCCTTCTCCAATGCATGAAAGTGAAAAGTGAAAGGGAAGTCCCTCAGTCGTGTCCGACTCTTCGCGACCCCATGGACTGCAGCCTACCAGGCTCCTCCATCCATGGGATTTTCCAGGCAAGAGTACTGGAGTGGGGTGCCATCGCCTTACTCTAGAGAAAAGTGGCTGTGCCTTTATTTCCCATGCATGGCATCATTTCTGACCCAGAGTGGGCTCAGTAAAAGTTTATGAAATTAATTAATATATTTGAAAACAATAGACTGCACCCAGAGACATACCAAGCCAGAAAACTCTGTTTCTAATATTTGGATTTACAGTCCCCCTAAGTTTGGTTTGAGGAAAAAATGGCTGTCTATAAAAACAAGGTCAGTGTAACAGGGGCTGGTAGAGGGCAGCCAAGGGAAGCTGGGGTTGGGAGCCTTGGAAGAGGTGGGCTTATCTGGATGGGAATAAGTTCAGAAGAGAGGAGAAACAACTAAAGTGGTACTGAGCATGTATTTGTCAAATTAGTGATTACTCAAAAGCCCCATTTCCAAAGAAGCCACCAGATATAACCTTAGTTCATCTTACCTCCATTACCCTACCCCAACCCCCAAAGAAAGTAGCAACCACCCACCACAGCTGTGCCTCATTCCTCATTCTTCATCCCCACTTTCCTTCTCTCCCCCTCCTCCCCTGAACCTCCCAGCCCCCTCCACACGCACACCTTCCCTCATGCACAGATCACAGCAGGATCACCCCATCCCCAGATGCACACTGCGCTTGCTGCCTCCCAGGCTCCGGGGCTCCTCCTGGGTTCCCAGCCTGGGAGCAGAGAACACCTGTTTCCAGTTAAGGCTTTGGTCACACACAGATGCCTTTTCCATTATTCTTGTTTTTCCTCTTGAAGTGTAACATTTCCAATTAATTCTCCACAGGGGAGGAGGCCCTGTGTTAACCACCCCCACGTGGGCATGATGGGGGGCTTGCAGGGTTTCTGGAGGCCTGCTCTGGACTGCCAACAGCCGACCCATGGGCAGCCTGCAACAGGAGCTTTCTTCCCTATGGGGGAAGGAGAGTGAGTCTGTGGACAGTTTCAGGACATGTCACAGGTTTGCCCGCCTCTGTGGCTAAGGTACACAGTGGGGACCCTCTTCTAAGTTCCTCTCACTGACCTTCTGACAGCCTGAAAATACTAAATGAATCTTGACTGCAAGAGGACATGGAGTTTATGTTTCAGAAGCTAGGGGAAGAGTTAGAAAATAAGGTCCATAATGTGTGTGTGTGAGTCACTCGGTCGGTCTGATTCTTTGCGACCCCATGGATTGTAGCCCGCCAGGCTCCTCTGTCCGTGGAATTTCCTAGGCAAGAAAACTGGAGTGGGTTGTCATTTCCTCCTCCAGAGGATCTTCCTGACCCAGGGATCGAACCTGGATATCCCACATTGTAAGCAGATTCTTTACCATCTGAGCCACCAGGGAAGCCCCAAGACCCGTAACAGATCCATGAAAATCAAGACGATCTCCTTGTGGAGCTCCACTTTTTTACCTGCCTCTATAGCAGGGATCCCCAGCTTCCGGGATCTAACGCTTGGTGATCTGAGGTGGAGCTGATGTAATAATAATGGAAATAAAGGTTAGTCGGGGCTTTCCTGATGCTCACATGGTAAAGAATCTGTCTGCACTGCAGGAGATCCAGGTTTGATCCCTGGGCCAGGAAGATCCTCTGGAGAAGGGAATGGCTACCCACTCCAGTACTCTTGCCTGGAGAATCCCATGGACAGAGCGCAATAAACAGAATGTACCTGACTCATCCCCAAACCATCCCCTCCCCCGATCTGTGGAAAAGTTGTCCTCCACAAAACCAGTCCCTGGGGTCAAAAGTTTGGGAACCACTGCATAGCAGATAATTTCCTCCAGAAATTACATCAGGGTATAAGTGAGAATGTTAGGAGTTCCTTCTGTCCTCTGAGGAGAGTTTATATCCCTGTCCATGTGATATAAGTAAATACACCAAGTTGCTTTGAAATTAAACAGTGGACTCAGCTCAATCACTAGTCCCCACGGATTAGCCTCACAAAGAGGAAATTCAAATCTGAACTTCAAGAAAATGAAAGACTTGAATTTCATGGGTGCTGAAGTTTGGGCAGATTTATCAAAATTGCACGTTCTTAACCTGTGAGTGTCAGGTGTCGGCTGTGATGAGTCCTTGGTGTAGTTTTTTGAGCTCTAGTATGCCAGGCATTGTACTGCAAGCTTGACAGCCACTGCGAGGTTAGCCAAGATCATGGCCCTGCCGTGATCTTGTGTGGTGCAGGGCCTCCACAGGCCAACTCCATCTGTGCAGAGGACCTGGACTCCACTCTTGCCCATCTGGGGCTCCTGCCAGGAATCCTTGACACTGGAGATACATCTGATTGATTCTGAGTTTGGGAAAAGGGACTGAAGCAGAATCCCTTCAGCAGTGGGAAGAACAAAAGTCATGGGAACTGGGTTGTGGGAAACAGCAGGAGGAGGCGAGAACTTTTGTTTGAAGGGAAGAACTGGAGAGTCCTGTCAGATTTGAGGCTGAGAGAGCTCTGACAAGCAAAGGACACATGCTGTTTATAATCTTAAGTTAAGTAGGCTTGATTACACCTTGAAAGCTTTGTGGCCTCTCTCCCAGGCACCTGGGTCCAATTATCCAGGGCCCCATCTACCTAGAAGAGAAAACTGCATTTGACTCTCCGAGACTGACTTCACTCTCTCCAGACTCTCATCCTCTTTCTCACATGAACTTAAAGGAATGCAGGGGTAGAGGGGACCATGGCTGCTGAAATACACCCTCCAGGATTTCATCACTGTTTCATGTGTTACAACAGTCTCAAGTTTGATCATCAGCAACTTACTCCTCTGCCCAGGTTGTCCTGGTAAGAGAATGAAATGCTTATTTTTTTCCCCAACTTCACTGAGATGCAACTGATACATAGCAATGGGTAAGTTTAAGGTGCACAATGTACCAGTTTGATATTTATATATATTGTGACATGATTACCACAATAAGGTTAGTTAACACATTTACCAATGCACATAGTTATACTTTTTGTGTGTGGCAAGAGCTTTTAAGATATACTTTCTTTCAGTTCAGTTCAGTCGCTCAGTGGTGTCTGACTCTTTACGACCCCATGAATTGCAGCACACCAGGCCTCCCTGTCCATAGCAACTTTCAAATACACAATATAATATTGTTAACCACAGTTACCATGCTGCTGTATACATTTGATCCCCAGAACTTATTCACCTTATAACCGCAAGTTTGTATCCTTTGACCATCTTCATGCTGCTCCCCCACCATGCACCACAACCACCAAACCACTACTGTTTGTCTGCATTTAGTTTTTTAAGATTTGTCCATATAAATGAGATCACACGGTATTTGTATTTTTCTGACTTATTTTAGCATAATGCCTCAAGGTTCATCTGTGTTGTCTCAAATGGCAGGACTTCCTCCTTTTTTATAGCTGAAATATATATATATATATATATATATGGCTCACATATATATATATGGCTCACATTTTCTTTATTCATTTTCTATCATTGGATGCTTGGGTTATTTCCATGTCTTGGCTATTATAAATAATGCTGCTATGAACATTGGAGTGCAGATATATCTTTGAGATAATATCAATAATGATCTTTGAGATAATATCAATAATTTCATTTCCTTTGGGTATATACTCAGAAGTGGACTTCCTGCATCATATGGTAGCCCATTTTTAATTTTTTGAGGAACCTCCATACTGTTTTCTGTAATGGCTGCGCCAATTTACATTCCCACCAACAGTGCACAGGTGTTCTCTTTTCTCAAGCATTTGTTAACTTTTTGATAACAGCCATTATAGCAGGTATAGCTCATCATGGTTTTGATTTGTATTTTCCTGGTATTAGTGACATTGAGTAACTTTTCGTGTACCTGTTGGCCATTTGTATACCATTTTTGGAAAAATGTTTAGGTCTTTTGCCCATTTTTAAATCAGGTTATTATTATTGTTGCTATTGTGTTACATGCATTCCTTATGTACTTTGGATATTAACCCCTCATCAGACATATGATTTGCAAATATTTTCTCCCATTCTATAGATTGCCTTTTCATTCTATGGATAGTTTTCTTTCCTATGCAGAAGCATTTTAGGTTGATGTAGTCCCACGTGTTCATTTTTGCTTTTGTTGTTTGTGCTTTTGGTGTCATATCAAAAAAAAATCATTGCTAAGACTAATGTCAAGGAACTGATCCCTATGTTCTCTTCTAGTTCATGTTTTCCAGTCTTACTTTTATGTCCCTAAGCCATTTCCAGGTAATTTTTGTGAGTGATGTAAAATAAGGGTCCATGCTTTTTTGGTGTTTTTATGCATTGATTATTTAAAGGATGTATCAGGTGATTTAAAATTTTAGGGAATGGAAAAATGGTTGGGCAGTGTTCAGTGCATATTCAATATAATCAGATCACAGGAATGAGTGCTTTGAAAGAAAATAGAAAAAAATGTGGTCTTAAATATCTGGAAGTAACCTTCCAAATGGGTAGGCAGAATTCACCCATGTGGAATAGATAATTACATACTTAAAGTGAAAGTGAAGTCACTCAGTCATGTCCAACTCTTTGTGACCCCATGGACTATAGCCTACCAGGATCCTCAGTCTGTGGGATTTTCCAGGCAAGAATGCTGGAGTGGGTTGCCATTTCCTTCTCCATGGTATCTTTCCGACCCAGGGATCGAACCCAGGTCTCCTGCGTTGTAGGCAGACGCTTTACCGTCTGAGCCACCAGGGAAGCCCGATACATACTTAAACATGAAGACTAATGGGTGAGGGGAGTTAGATCTCCTTTAACAGAGTAGTTAGGAAAGCTCTAAAATGATACATTTAGCAAAGACCTGAAGACTGAAAGAGCCTAAAGAGCCACCATCTTCCCTGGTGGCTCAATAGTAAAGAATCTGCCTGCCAATCAAGGCAGGAGACATGGGTTTGATCCCGGGGTAGGGAAAATCCCCTGGAGAAGGACATGGCAACCCACTCCCAGTACTCTTGCCTGGGAAAGCTCACGGACAGAGGAGCTAGGCAGGCTACAGTCCATGGAATCCTTAAAGGATTGGACACAACTTAGCAACTAAACAGCAACAAAGAGTGAAAAAAGCTAGTCTTACAAAGAATAGGTAGAAAATTCTTCCAGGGAGAGGAACCAGAATATGCAAAGTCTCTGAGGCTGAAAAAGTTTGTTCAAGGAAATGAAAAAAGACCATTGTGACTATAGCTAATTTTTAAAAAACATAATGAGATAATAGTACATATAAAATTTTGCATATAAAATACTGTATTTTCATCTAACAATAAAAATGCATTTCCTATGTATTACTTTTTTCAAAACTATAGTTTTAATGACTTGTAATAATCCATTCTATAAATGTAATATAATTTGCATCACTACACCTTTCAAAAAATAGTTTCCAACTTTTTGCTTCTACAAATGGGAGCACAGCTTTATGTACAAATACATAAATGTCTGAATTCATTTTTGTCAGGAAAATTACCAGGAGTTGGACAACTTTGGTGAATAAATGTTTTTAAACCAAATTGCTCTCTAGAAAGTTGGTCTATGTTACTCTTAAAATTTTAAATTCCAGCAGTATATGCTGCTGCTGCTGCTTCAGTCGTGTCTGACTCTGTGCGACCCCAGAGATGGCAGGCCAGCAGGCTCCCCCGTCCCTGGGATTCTCCAGGCAAGAACAGTGGAGTGGGTTGCCATTTCCTTCTCCAACAGTATATGAAGTCCATTCAAAAGGCAGTAGTAATTTGAGCAGGATTTTAAATGTAAGCGAATTAAATAGAAATTCTTCGTGTAGGACACAATTAACGTTATTGAGAAATGTTAGTATAGAAGTTGCTTCATAATATATAAACCCAAATACATGGAAGAATCGATATAAGAGGAAAATTATCTGAAATCAGTACGTGGCTTTGGGGAAATTGTTTATTTGGACAAAGATTAGATTATCTCCTTGCTTCATACCACATACATTCCTGATGGGTTAAGGTGTAAATATTTTTTAAAAGAGTAAACTATAGAAGAACTCTAAGAATATATAGGTATATACTTATAGGGGAGGAGAAACAAGAAAGGAAAAGGTTGATGGATCTAACTGCATATGGATTCAAAACTCTTCTACCCCTACGAAAGTCCTGTCAATATAAATCCATTCTCTGAGAATAAAATAGGTGCACTTAATAGGTTTCTTTGTAGTAATAGCTAATATGCAATGAGTGCTTGTCAGGCACTTGCTAAGTACTTAATCTGCTTTTTATTACTTACTCCCTGTGAGGTGGATACTATTATGAATAATGCTCCTGACTCAGAGGTGCTAGAGTTACCAGTGATCGGTAGACGATCAAGCACCCGTCAGCTTGCCCAGGACACGCACTGACCAGAGGCTCTTGTTCCTCTGCTCCTCGCTCTCCCTTTGTGTCAGCCTGGCACTTGGCAGTCGTCACCTGCCCATCAGGGGCAGCTGCTGCTGCTGCTACATCACTTCAGTCGTGTCCATCAGGGACAGCAGAAGAGCACATTGTGATCTCATTCATTTCGAGAGCAAAGACTGCTGTTTTATGAACACTGGTCACCTCTGACTTTCTCCTCTACCATCTAAGCGAACCCAGAAGTCACCGCAGAAAAGGAAAATATTATTAGAACTTGTATCACTGATCCAGGGATCGTCTCCACTGAGCTGAGACAGAAAATTAACATGTTTATCAAGAAAGATGACACTTGTCAGCAAAGAGTCTTTTTCAGGTTGTCGGGATAAACAGAGGGAGTCCCTGGCTGCCCTCAGGGCTGGTCCCTGGGCAGGGTGTCTGCACAGAGCTAGTAGTACATGCTTCATCCACCTCTGCAGAAAACAGGCTTCAGACCTTATCCTGCCTCCAATCCTGCCCTAGACAGGCCTCCGCTCTCAGCCACAAGCATCTTCCTCTGTGTATTTTATTATAAGAAGATATTCAAGAGTGATTAAGGAAATAGATATGATTTCTCAGAAAATTTTTAAAATGCTAAATAAGTATGATGTAGCTAAACAATGACAAACGCTGTCTGCTTCAGCTCCTTGGGAACTCTCTTGGGCCAAGGCATTGTTTAGGCTGGCTTATGGGCCAAGGATCAGGAGATGGCTCACCCCCACGTGCCCTTCAGCCATCAGTCACCTCTTCCCTATTTACCTATGGAAAGAGCACAGACCCAGACCTGGGTTCAAATCCTATGCTGCGTGGTCTTAAACAAAATCCTTAACCTAAGACTTAATCCTAAGCCTCAGTGTCATTATCTGTAAAACAGGGAAACGGACCTAAATCAACACAGTGCCAGGAGTGGTCTGAGGATAGGAGCAATAAGTAGGCTTCTGAGGCTGACTCTTTCAACCATCAGCGGGTCAAGAGGACACTGTCGTCAGTGATATGTGTGGCACAGATGGTCACACAGTGGTGGTGATGGTTTCATAAGAGATAAAAATGTCTCCATGGAGGGCAATGCTGGCAGGTCCAATGAGACAAGACTTTGAGAAACCATGAGGGAATCAGTATCCACAAAGAGAGTGGAGTCTGATTACTGGTAAGTTGTATTGACTCCCTGCAGAGGGCTAGTGAGAAACAAGGCCATTAGTAAACAGCTAAAGACTGAATGTGTAAGCCCGAAGGCTTCTTTCGTAGCTTACAAAAATGTGGCTAAGAGTAGGATGTGCAAAAGACAGGTCTCATAGATAAAGCTGCAGAGCTCCAGAGATATTTCAGTGCTCAGCAAAGCAGGACTGCTATGTTAAAATCAGGGGCCTCGGTGGAAAATACTAGGACCCTGAATCAGTGTGGAATCAATAGGACAGGAGCCCCTATTTCTGCAAGCACCACTTCTTACACTTCCAGAATTTGCAGAATTGGCTCCCTCCTGGTTAGTCAGAGGTAACATTTCTCCTGGGCTGGAAGGTGCTGCAGAAGTCCCTCCCTCAGAGGCCTCAACTCCTCTTTCAGATGATAGGGTTAAATCTCCACACCCACTCCAGCATTTGTTTGTAGACTTTTTAATGATGGAGATTCTGACGGAGTGAGGTGATACCTCATTGTAGTTTTAACTTGCATTTCTCTGATAATTAGCAATGTTGAGGATCTTTTCATGTGCCTGTTGACCATCTCACCTATTCTCTCGGTTCCCTCTCCCACTATCCAGTTCTGACTCTCACTTCATCTCACCTAGATTATTACAATTACCTGATTAATCCTCTAGTACTCTAGTTTGCATCCTCTACCTTCTTCCACAAGCCATAACTCAAAGCATGTCAATTTCCTGCTCAAAAACCTTAATGCTCCGTAATGACTATTAAAAAAAACCCATAACTTTGCCTGTCAATACTTTGTCCTTTGAGCAATTTTATCTTTGTCATTTGTCAGATTTCTTCTTCCTCTGAGAATGTCCCTGCTTCCTAGCTCAAAGTCTTATCCTTTTTTTCCTTTATTCACACCACAGCTAAGGTGCTACCTCCTTCTGGAAGACTTAATTGATTTGTTCACCCCCCCTTCATGCCTCTCCCGCACTCCCCCAGTCCTCCAGTTCTGAGATCACCCAGCCCACTAGGCTGAGCTTCTCTTAAATCCTGTCACTAAAGGCCTGTATGAACGTCCAAGGACAGAGGCCTGTTTCTCCATGTCTCCATGACCAAGCAGAATGGCTGGCACATAATAAGAATTCAGAGATTATTTGTTTAAACAAAACAACTGAATATGCTTTTCTGTGTTTCAAAGAAGTAGCCCTTTCTAAGGTTGCCATGCAGACCTCTGCCACTGCGTGTAGAGCTTGGCGTGTGATAGTAGTTGAATATTATTTGGTGAATGACTGGATATTTTGTTGTTGTTCAGTGGCTAAATCGTGTCTCACTCTTTGCGACCCTATGGACTATAGCACACCGGGCTTCTCTGTCCTCCACTATTTCCTGGAGTTTGCTCAAATTCATGTCCATTGAGTCAGTGATAATATCTAACCATCTCATGCTCTGCCAGCCCTTTCTCTTCATGCTTTCAATCTTTCCCAGCATCAGGGTTTTTTCCAACAAGTCGGCTCTTTGTATCTGGTGGCTGAAATATCAGGAGATGTCATTTTTGCCTTTTCATACTGTCCATGGGGTTCTCTAGGCAAGAATACTGGAGCAGTTTGCCATCTCCTCCTCCAGTAGACTGAGTTTTGTCAAACTGTTCTCCATGACCCGTCCACCCCACCTCGGTGGCCCTGCAAGGCACCGCTCAGAACTTCGTTGAATTATGCAAGTCCCTTCGCCGGGAGAAGGCTATGGTCCACGAAACTACCTTGCTTTTCCCTAGTGAAACTTTAAAGCCCTGCAACTTATCACCTTAGTACCAACCAGGTAAACCTATTTTTTTTCCTAAAGTAATAACGGAAAAGGGCTAAAATTCAGGC
Organism: Ovis canadensis; assembly: GCF_042477335.2. Taxonomy (NCBI): domain Eukaryota; kingdom Metazoa; phylum Chordata; class Mammalia; order Artiodactyla; family Bovidae; genus Ovis; species Ovis canadensis. Next base: position 181,222,824 of record NC_091245.1, read on the forward strand.
TCTCCAGAAGTGGTGAGCATTTGAACCGAGTTTTATAGAAAGCCAGTTTTTATTGCCACAGAAGACCCCAACAGTCAAGCAGTAGCCTGGCTAGGCCCCTGCCTATCTGGATATTGGAGCCGGAGGGGCCAGAAACCAAGGGGAGGAAGGAAGAACCAGAGACAGACAGTACCAGTGGGACAGTGTTTAAATAACCAGGCTGCAGCCCTGTGAAACAAGGAAGGCGCTCAGTGTCCCAACAGACTAGTAGTGACGAATGCAGAAGCATTTAGGATGGCAGTGGGTCTAGGGAATCAAGTAAGTCCAAGGGGACAAAACAAAATTGGAAACATGAATAAGTACTGGGAAGTATTTTGATCTTTCTAGTTCTTCTACACAGAGTGTATCAATCATTTGTTTGGTTAATTAAGTCAATCTGGGTAAAAGTTTGTATTGTTTAGTAAACAAATTCACTCGGTAATAAATCACGTTCTATTTCTTGTCCCACACACCCACACACTCTCTGAGCTGGGCAAATCCTTTCTAACTGAGTGTACTTGGAGGGGAGGTAGAAGCAGAATGCACTAGCGTGTTTATACGTTCATACATACATACGTGTGCCTTTGTACACATACCCTGGGTGTTGGGTCAGACCCTTTATAGGGATCTTTTTTCCTACCACTCATCTTGCTCTTTATAAGCCAGCAGTTGGTTATGCAGGCTTCTCTCCTAAGATGCCTTACAGCATTCCTTCAACAACCCAGGACTAAAATCAAAGGTTGTGGCCACTCACAGTTTTAACCTAGGGGGCTTTTCAGGTGAAGAGTCAGAGGCTTGGGGCTGTGGGGAAAAGTCTCTTGTGTAGGGTGACAGGAGGGGAAGGAGACTTTCTAGTTTCTCTACTTTTTTCCCTTGGCTTTTCTAGGTATGATCCTGCTGTGGGGCCCGGGGGCCTGCAGCCAGGAAAGGGGTTAGCAAACGTTTCCCCTCAGTGTTTCTGAGGGATTCCTGACAGAGCCCATCAGAGCTGCCTTTTATCACCGCTGCACGCTTTAGTGCATCTGTCACGGCTCTCAGACATCGTGTTCTCTGCTGGATTAGTCCTGCCTGCATTCAGACTCAGGATGTGGGCCACAGGGAGGGAGTGGACGGCGGGGAGGGAGGGGGGAAGGGGTGGGGAAAGGGGCATAAGGTGAGAGAAGAAAAAGCAACTTGGAAGTACCAAGTGAAAAACCTAGCAAGAAAAGGAAACTAATTTGCAAAATTAAGGGGAAAAGACAGTTTGGCCAAATTAAAGCTAAAAATCTGAAAAGAGAACAAGGGACGAAAAATTCAGAGGAAGAGGAGTAGGCCCAAAGTCTCAGAATGTGAGGGAAACTCAGTATTGGAGCAGAGACTCAAGCTCTAGGCTAGTCCTGGCAGAGGTGGTTCATTTTTTTTAGAAAATTATAAAGCAGATGGATTGTTCACCGATTCACTCTCTCACTTGGAGCACATTAGGAAAGGGCCGTTGACATGCGGGCTCCATGCCAGCATACACTCAGAGAAGTTCTCATGGACTCAGTTCTGCCATGTGTGACTCAAAAACCTACAGAAGGAGATTCAATACCCCAGAGCCTCAGTTTTACCCTCTGTTAAAACCTGTACCCAAATCAAACCCGCTAGAAGAGCACTTTCGCATTCCCTCAGTGAAAGACACTTTCAAAAGAAAAAGACTGCTGGCTTGGCATGTGATGAATTCTGGGTACAAAGGTGCCTGTGCATCTTACAGCCCATAGCGCCACCTGCCACCCCAGCCCCAGCTGGCTGACACCCCATCTTTTCCAGTGCCCTGATTCTGAGAGTCTCTCAACTGAGAGACTAGAGGCACAGACATAGATCTCTGTACTCTGGTTGAGCGTCTTGAGGACAGAGACTAAATTGAATTCATTTCTATTTTCTCTCTGCACTGGGGACATGACACTTAGTAAGTGCTCAGTTACTTGTGTTCGTTGTTTGAGAGGGAGTGAGGAAAGGCTGCAGAGAATCCGGGAGTCTGGACTGAGCCTCGAAGCCTCAATGTATGGACTGCATTGGCTTACAGAAGGAACTCAGAAAGGGCGCTTCCCTTAGTAAGTTTGTGGAGAGGAAAAGAAAAATAAGGCAGAGGAACTGAGAAATAAAACGCATGCCGAATTCAAGGAGCAGAGAACTTGTTAAGTGTGGCTAGATGCGCGTCCCCAAAACCTTTGTGAGAATGGCTAGAGGAGCTACTTTTGATGTGCAAAGTTCTGATGTCTCTACACTCAGAAAAGTGGTTTCAGTAACCCTGAGGGCCAGCAGTGATACCTACATTTTGTGCAAACACAGCTGGTTTATTTTCTTACAGGTAGTCTGCAAACCACACTTGGAGAAGTGCAGGCCCTGGGATGTGGGAGGTGGGGGCAGTGGGTGTGGCCTGAGTGTGCGGAGAGATGTGTCCGGGTTGGTTGAGAAGAGTTTGGACTCTGTCCAGGAGGGGAGCCATCCAAGGCTTCTAAGCAGGGCAGTGACAGGGCCAGATCCGTGATGGAAATCAACTGTTCTCACTAATGCTCAGGGCATTTTCTCTTTGCTTCTGCTCCATTAGATATCATTGCTTCAAGGACCCTGAACAAATAACGTTCCATTAAAGCCTCCAGGTTTTGTAGGATCCAGAGTTCCAGTTACCAGTGGAATGTGAAGTTCACAGGCCACGTTCAGGCTTGCAAGGAGAGGATTAATTAGGTAAAAAGGCAGTTGCACACATAAGTGGGTGCCCACACCCCAGTCTGGCCTGGTGTTTTGGTGCACTCATTCAGACATACAATGCTCTTTTCAGTTCTAAGCGCCACCTCTTGAAACAAGTTAAAAAGCGAGTTCCAAGTGAGGTGCCCAAGTGCTGTGTTTTACGCAGGCTAATGATCAACAGCCTTCTGTTTTTATGGTCCTGGCAACCAGGCTAGGCTCTCACTGCTAAGGATGCCATAGAAAAGAATCCCACGTCTCACATCTGACTACATGGCTGAGTGTAGAAAATTATGTTTTAGGTTTAAAAACAAAAGGGATGGCTTTACGGAAATTATTGGCTTCTATTTGTGCCTATGGGGTTTTATTTAACATTTTTTAAATGCCGTATGTTTTTCTGTGTTGGAACAGTGAAATTAAAATGGACATTTGTTAAACGTTTTCAGTTGATAAAGAATCTGCCTATAATGCAGGAGACCCAAGTTCAATCCCTAAATTGGGAAGATCCCTCAGAGAAAGAAATGGCAACCCACTCCAGTATTCTTGCCTGAAAATTCCCATGGACAGAGGAGTCGGACATGACTTAGCAACTAAACCACATTATTCTTTGAACAGTATTTTCACATATAATATCTCTATTGATTCTTAATCTTGTGAGATAAGTATTATCATTGTCCTTGTTTTACAGATAAGAAAATGAAACATAAGGCTTAGTGATCTGTTTAAACCCATACAACTGGAAATTGTGGCAACAGAATCCAATCTCAGGCCTTCTGATCCCAAGATCCATGATTTCACAGCTGCTGCAGGAACCCCAGCGAACAGTGAGAACAGATATGTCAGTTGCCCCCTCACACCTTGACACTGCTCTAGCACAGCTTCAGAGCCAGCTGCCTTAATATTTTGTTTGTTTCAAATATTTTTGAGAGAGAAAGAAGTGTGTAAGGTCATGGAAACCATGTCTAAGTTGATGGTTAACTAAATTGGAAATAAGATTGCCTATGAGAATGAACCCGGGCTTCCCTGGTGGCTCAGATGGTAGAGGATGTGCTTGCAAAGCAGAAGGCCCAGGTTCAATCCAGGGGTCTGGAAGATCCCCTGGAGAAGGGAATGGCGACCCACTCCAGTATTCTTGCCTGGAAAATCCCATGGACAGAGAAGCCTGGCAGGTTCCATAGGGTCGCAAGGAGTCAGACACAACTGGACAACTAACACTTTCACTTCATGAGAATGAAACTATAAAGTTAACTTTAGTAGACAAGAGGTATCCCAGGTCAACTTATGGGGAGAATGCCTCCCAAATCTGTTAAGATGTCATGATACATCTAAGAAATTAGATGACAGGCAGAAAGGGGAGTCGGTCATCATTCCAGAGACAAATGTGGCAAGACCCACCCGAGCTCAGCGCAGGGGGATGTGGCCCCGTGACGCCCCATGCAGTCCTAGTGGCATAGACAGCTTCACTGTGAGAATAGATGTCCTTTAACATTGGGACCAAAAGCCCTAGTCCCCTTGTGTTATTTCCATGCGCTCTTAAGTAACGCTAAGATTTGACTTCCCTACTTAATGTCTGAGGGGTCTGTGAGATTCAAGTCCCCAGGCTCTCCAGGTGACCCCCAACCTGGTCCCTGGCCAAGCATTCACGTACTCTTTTGAAACATCCAGAGCAAATCCTGGAGGTGCTGTCTGTAGCTCCAGAGTAGGCCTGAACATTTGTGAAGGCCAGGACTAGCCCATGGCCGCTTGAATGGTCCTCCAGTTTTTAAATGAGTGACTTAAAATGAGAAACTGATTTTTCCATTATGATTTAAAAGAAGAAAATCCCCACCTCCCCGCTCTGTTGAGCCATTCTGAACTTACTTCCATTCCTACAGCGCATTCACTGCCAGAGAACTTCAGACAGGCTGTACCCACTTTTCTCTTTCATCCCCCTCTTCCTTTTTACCTGCATGGACAGTAACTTTATAAAAGTTGCAGAAACAGTCCAGTGAGTTCCTTTATGTCCTCCACTCAATTTCTCTATTGTTATCATCCTTAACAACCAAGTTCAGTAATCAAAACTAACAAACATCATTACAATACTATTAACTAAACCATGGACTGTTTTAGATTTCATCAGTGTTTCCTCTAACGTCCTTTTGCTGCTCTGAAGTCAGTGCAGGATCCCACATTGAATTCAGATTTCACGTATCCTTGATCTTCTTAATCTGCAGCAGTTCATTAGTCTTTCCTGGACCTTGACAGTCTTGAGGAAACTGGTCAGTTATTTTATCAACTGTCCCTCAACTTTTATTTGTCTGATGTTTTCCATCTGGGGACAAGAATGTCACAGATGTGATATGTCCTTCTCAGTGTACCATGCTGGGGTGGCATAATATCAATATATCTTACCACTAGTGATATTAACATTAATCACTTGGTGGTATCTCCTGGGTTTCTTCACAGTAAAGGCAGGTTTTAATCATTGTGACTAATATTAGGGGCAATAGTTTGAGACTATGCAAATACCTTGTTGTTCTTCAAACTTTTGTCTGCTAATTTTACCATCCATCACTCAGTCTTGCCTGAAAAATTATTGCTGTGGTGTTCTAATAAATATTTTCCATTTCCCTAACTACTTCTACATTTATTATTTGGAATTCTTCTCTAAGGAAAAGCTCCCCATTCTACTTCATTCATTCATTCAGCTATTTATTTATATCAACCTGGATTCATGGATATTTATTTTGTTCTATGGGTTATAATCTAATACAATCCATATTTGTTTTGTTGCTAAAATTATTCCAACTTTGGTTACAGGTTGGCTACTTTGCCCTTTATTGAGGACTTCTTTGCTTCTCTAGCAGCATTAGATGCTCCTACCTCAACTTATATTTATCTCACCCCAGCCCTGGAATCTGGAGAAGGCACTGGCACCCCACTGGCACCCCAGTACTCTTGCCTGGAAAATCCCATGGACGGAGGAGCCTGGTGGGCTGCAGTCCATGGGGTCGCTAAGAGTAGGACATGACTGAGCGACTTCACTTTCACTTTTCACTTTCATGCGCTGGAGAAGGAAATGGCAACCCACTCCAGTGTTCTTGCCTGGAGAATCCCAGGGACGGGGGAGCCTGATAGGCTGCCGTCTATGGAGTTGCACAGAGTTGGACACGACTGAAGCCACTTAGCAGCAGCAGCATCTGCAGCCCTGGAATCAAACACTTTTTTAAGAATCCCTAATTCCTCAGACTGGAGAATAGGATGTAAAAACCGGGATTTAGGTGGTGGGTGTGTTTGCTCCTATTGGGATGTCGCTGCTTTTAGGCCTCGTAGCAGATAGAGCTAGGAAATCTACAGATGAATACTAGGAGCATACTAGGTACATAAATACTCCTATGCTTCTGTCTCTCTCTCTCTCTCCAAACACACACATGCACACAGCCATGACACACTGATACCTCTGACTCTCATCTAAAACCTAGATTTCATTCCAGCCTTCCTTCTCTCCTTATTTGTAACTTATTACTCTGACAGTGAAAAGCCTGACTTCGATTATCTACAGTGTATTTAAGTATATGTTCAACTCTCATATATACACAAGTAGTAGATTTTCTAAGTAGAATATAGTATTTGTGTACAGTTCTTTTTGCCATTAGCTTTACAATATCCAGCCAAAATACTGATTTCCAAAGTACTTAATTCTTTTCTTCCCCAGCCCTACATTATGATTCTGTTATTCATTTGTAATATAGTTAGGTTCAGTTGTTACCGTTTATATTCTATTTGGGGTTCCTCCTTCATCCTGGTTCATTTTTTTAAATTTCTATAGAGTAAATTTTCTTTATGAAGTATGAGTGTGTGTGTGTTAGTCACTCAGTCATGTCCGACTCTTTGCAAGCCCACGGACTGTAGCCCACCAGGCTTCTCTGTCCGTGGAATTCTCCAGGCAAGAATACTGGAGTGGCTTGCCATGCCCTTCTCCAGGGGGATCTTCCTGACCCAGGGATTGAACCCGGGTCTCTGGCATTACAGGCAGATTCTTTACCATTTGAGCTATGCAGTAGTTTGTTTTTTCTTTTTTTTAATGACGTATAATTCTATGAGTTTTGACAACTGCATGTTATTCATTTTTAAGGTTTTTTTATGTTCATAAAACAGAAATGTTTTCTGGCTCTATATATTTAGGCATTTCCATTTGTTTTTCAAAGTGTTTTATAACGTTATGAATCAGTCATTCCTGAGGGAGAAAAGTTTCAGCATCTCTGTGTTCCACATCAGAAGGCCCCAAGTTGAGGAACGAAGCTGAGTCTGCATGCAGCCACTGCTTCAGATTTGGTCAAATCATGATTTTCCATCACCTAAGGAACCCAGGTCTGCACAATCAGTTTGGCTCTGCTGTCAATCTATATTGGCTCTTAAGATATCAAATAACTGATGGGGGGAGGGCATGGGGGACCAGGCTTGAGACAGAAAGAAATACTACAGACTGGCAGTTGCAAGGTTCCTTTTTCTTTTCCTTCCTTTCTTTTGCCCACTGCTTTCCATATTCCAGAAGTTGTTCAATGATAATTAAGACCCAGGACCTGACTAGGGGAGTTTCATATCAGGTAAGGAAAATTGAAAATACACCATAATGTGAATGTCATCCCCTGTGTTGAGAAAAATGACAGTTTGAAATAATTATTAAAGCAGTGCAGTAGATGTTATAAGAGTAAATAGCAAGTGATAGGGGTCCTGGTTAACAGGCACCGCTCACATGCCAGGAAGGTGAGATGGGCACAGAGGGTCAGGGGAGCTAATAATTAAGCTCGATTTTGCAGGACAGGTAGGAGTCTGGTGCAGATGTCAGAAAAGATATTCCAAGCCAGGGCACCACATACCCAAAGACCTAGAGAAATGAATGATCTGGAGTGTTCTAAGGACGTTCTATATGGTGAGGGAGGGAATGGGGAAATGGTAGGGGAGCATATTGAAGGGATACTTGCTAGGGACTGTGTGAAAGGTGCTGTGTGCTTTGCTAAGGAGTTTGATTTCATCCTAAAAGTGGTGAGGTCGGAAAGAGGAATCGATATGGCATGATTGAATTTGCTATTTCTAAAGATGTCTCAGGAGAAGGCAATGGCACCCCACTCCTGTACTCTTGCCTGGAAAATCCCATGGATGGAGGAGCCTGGTAGGCTGCAGTCCATGGGGTCGCTAAGAGTCGGACACGACTGAGCGACTTCACTTGCACTTTTCACTTTCATGCATTGGAAAAGGAAATGGCAACCCACTCCAGTGTTCTTGCCTGGAGAATCCCAGCGACGGGGGAGCGTGGTGGGCTGCCGTCTGTGGGGTTGCACAGAGTCGGACACAACTGAAGCGACTTAGCAGCAAAGATGTCTCTATCAGGAATGTGACAAATGGAGGCAGATGGGAAGTAGGGAGATTAATCAAGAGGTTGCTGCAATATGAGAAATGATGCAAGTCTGGATTAAGGCACTTGCAGAAGGGACTGAATGCAGGCAATAAATTCTGGGGAGACTTTGGAGGTGGCACTACAGAAGTTGGTGACTATGGAATGAAAAGAGTGAAGGGGAAAAAAGGCGCCAAAGATGATCTCCAAGTTTTTCTAACAGTTAAATAGATCATGGTGTTACTCACCAAGGCAGTTTTAAGACTAACTTTTCTTTTTTTGTTGTAGGTTTACATCAGACAGATATAAAAAAAGAGCGAGAAAGAAGCAGATTTTTTCTTTGCTAACATTACTCATTTTACTGAGGAGAATCAGATATAAGAAAGTTTCACTGCTCCGTGCCATTATTCTTAGACACCGCTGTAGAATAAAGGAGATGATTCCAGTCTCAAGGGAGAGCAGAAAGTTACCGTTTCAGGAAGGTTTGAGTTTGGTGTGTTCAGGCAGCTTCATGGGGATGTGGCCAGTGTGGTTACATAGAGTCTGGTACTCAGCAGGGCCTCCTGCTTGGTTTTAATCTCTGCGGCCATCATCTTGAAAGTCTGTCTTTGAATTTGTATTTTGGAAATGAAGTTAGACTGGACAATGGAGCATACACGGGAGGCTTGGGGTCTTGGCTCACATTGGGTCCTGCCTCCCTCTGCCTTCCTGGGATAGGTTCTCAGCTGTGCAGTCCTTTGAACCCTAGTACCCTAGCTTTCCCCAGCCTTCCCTACCACGTACCTGCTCCTCAGTGGCCCTCTGCCCCTGGCGGGGGCCAGAGCACACGTATGGGGAGCGTGGGAGTACAGCGTGTACCCACTGCATCTCAGAGAAGGCCAAGGCAGTGGCTGTCCCCACCCTGGGTTGGTAGATCTATAGCACTCTCAACAGACAACTGGACTCGGGCCTCTAATCCATCCCCTAGTGTATCTCGTATGGAGGTTGTGACTCCTTGGGCGTTCACTTTTCTGCTCTGGGTATGGGAAAGGGAAATTGACACCCTGATTCTTGACTGGGACCCTCCCTGCATTTTTATTTTCCACTGAATTCTGCAAATAATAAAGCCTACCTGTGGGTGTGTTGACCAATGGCAGAAAATGTGCGTGGTGGAATTGTTTCAACTCATCAAGCATCCTCCAGAAACTGGGTTCTCGCTTGACCTGTCAGAGGAGGAACACGATATTCAAAGAAGGGTTAAAGAGGGTGTAAACAGAGACTGAATCAGGAACAAATCCTGTTGCCACAGACTTTCTGGAAAAGATGCAAGCCCTTTCTCTTTGGGACCAGCTGGGCAAGGTCCTGAGTCTTACTGATTGTGGCCAGACTTTTGGGGACTGGGCTGCATACACACAATAACCTATAAATCATTTTTAAAACAAACAACTACTCACAAATGAGTGCAAGTAAAACTGACAAAATCTGAATAAAGTAAATGACTGATGTATCAGAATCAAATGTTAAGGTATTGTTAAAATACCTTTGATTAAGATATTGTACTCCATTTAGGCTAGATATTATGCTGTAGTTAGGGGGAAATCTCTGCTATTTTACAACCCACGTGACTACCTCAAAAGAAAAAGAAAAAAAAATGCAACTAAAAGTCAGTCATGCGCTATCATTTAAATGTACCATTAACATCTAAATGCAAAATACTATGCAATAGCCATCCAATTTTATATTTAAGACAAAACAGTCTTTATGTGCTTTAGTTAAGAGCCTGGTTTTTGGTTTTATAACTATGATTTCTCCTCAGGTGAAGTATCAGTTATTAGAATCCTTTCAACATTCTAGATTACATAGATCCATTAGGCTTCAACTTCTATGACAGAGATACTTAATTTTATTAATTCCTCATTTAAGTATTTCTATATTGGGCATTCACTGTGCCAAGTATCAGGCTAAGCTCTGGAGGTACAAAGATGAAACAGGGATTGCCTTTGTGCTTGAAGATATTCCAGTCAAGAGGAGAAGTGCTCATGATAGATGCTGTAATAAAGGTTAGAAGAGGGATCCATGCAGGACAAGTGGAATCAGAGAGGAGAGGTTCAGGCAAGTTTTCTAGAGGAAGTGATGTTCGAAATCAGTCCTGAATATTCACTGGAAGGACTGATGCTGAAGCTGAAACTGATACTTTGGCCACCTGATGCAAAGAACTGACTCATTTGAAAAGACCCTGATGCTGGGAAAGATTGAAGGCAGGAGGAGAAGGGGAGGACAGGATGAGATGGTTGGATGGCATCACCAACTCAATGGACATGACTTTGAGTAAACTCTGGGAGTTGGTGCTGCAGTCCATGGGGTCACAAAGAGTCAGACACGACTGAGTGAACTGAACTGATGTTAGAGGAAAATCTTAAAGAGTAAGAGGGTAAATATAAAAGAGAAGAAAAGGTTTAAGGCAAAGAAGACAGAAATTGGGCAGGCTGGGAAGCATGAGAAAGTGTGGTACTCTGAGGAAGGGCAAGGAGATGCTGGAGCACAAGATACAGGCAGATGGGCCACTGCGGAGCCAGGCTGGAGAGGTGGGCTGGACCAGAGCAGGGAGCATGTGTCCCCTTGTACCAAGGGAGCTGGGAGATGCTAAAAAGATTTAAATAAGGCAATGACATGACTGATCCCATCTTCACCTCCCCTGGATAAATAAGGAAAAGATTTCTGGATTTTTTTTTATTTTTAAAAGAATGAGAAAATCAGTGGGTTGTGTAATTCATTTTCCTAGTTCTTTCTCATCACAGGCAGAAGTTCATAGGCAAGCTGCTTCTCAAATGGCCCACCAAGTCTCAAATGATTCCATTTTTCAGTTGATGAATCCAACAAATAGAGGGCAAAGAAGATGAAACTGGGTTCTGAATCTGAGTTGGAGAGCACCACCAGCCCAATAGCTCTGTCTTCCTCTCAACTTCCCTTCCTTTGTCATGGCCTCTGCCCCGAGGGCTACTCCCCAAAACCCAAGGAAGCAGGGTAGGGTGGAGTTAAGGTGGGGCACAGCTGGGTTTTCTGTTGCTGTGACCAAAACTCCTAGTAACTCATCATAGGGCAAGAAAATAATACATTGGGAGCAAAACAAGCCAGAACACTACCTGTCTCTAAGCTTGCTCTGGCAGCTTTGACATTTGATTCCGTTCTGCTCAGTCCCTGATATATTGATTCCCTTCTTTGGAAGTATCTCATCACTAAATACCCTTCCAGGATGTGTGAGAAACTCCTTCCCTCTTAAATGGCTGACTGAACAAATTTAACAGAGGCCGTTACCCACTGAGTTTGGTATCAAATCTGAGGTCTCGTTCTGTTTGAATTTTTGCTTTCATCTCGAGTCTGTTGCCCCCTGCCCTCTGCTGCCATCAGCCTCACAATATCAAACAGCTGGAGTCTGGGCAGCTCCAGGATCCAAATTTCTCAGCCTAATACATGAAGGGGATAGGGGAAAAGGGGACAGAGGGAGTTGACTAAGAGAGGAGTTTCATGTGGGACTAACTGGTAACTGTGCTTCTATCAGAGGATCTTACAACTTGGAAAAATGCAGTCTCTTAAAACTCTGTGTCAAGAGACAGATTCCATTTGTTTGAGATTTAACGAGTGTGCAAAATCAAGCATGCAGCATGGTTCGTGGAAATGGCCCCGGATTTCTCCATTTCTCTGCCCTAGCTTTACCTCTCAGAGAAGGCAATGGCAATTTCCAGTACTCTTGCCTGGAAAATCCCATGGACAGAGGAGCCTGGTGGGCTGCCGTCTGTGGGGTCGCAGAGTCGAACACGACCGAAGCAACTTAGCAGCAGCAGCAGCTTTACCTCTGACTCAAACTTTTATCAATATAACCACCACTTATAGAGCACCCACCAAGGATTACATTAAATAAATATGTAAAACAATGGTCAAGGCATTAGAACTGACCAATCAGAAGTGCTAGCTGTAAACAACTGGTATTCTTGTACCAGATGACCCACTAAGAGTCATATACTAGGAGAGAGACTCCATGTATGTTATTTTGAATTTTCACAGATGAAGAAAGGGGGATTTAGAGTATCCAGGCTCAGACAGCTGAAGACTGGATCCAAATCCAGACTGATCCCACAGTCTTGCTTTTTTATGTCATCTTCCCGTTATAGTACCCTGGTCTGTAGGCAGCCTCAAGGACATCTGAAAAATCATTCCTTAAAGAACACATGGCTAGTAGGAACACCTGAGTTGGCAATGCTGGATGAGACAAGTCAGTCCCAGCCAGCTCAACTTGAATAGGGAGTAAATGGCATTGTACCAGGCTCACCTGTAATTCTGCCTCAACCATGCAATTTAGGGTTTAATTACATACTGTTTTGAGTTGTTTACTAATTGTTTCAGAGGTCAGTCTTTTACTTTTATTCATCATTCTTCATCTAGTCATCAAATATATTGGAGCAACTGGGCACATTCCTCCTCTGGCAGCCCTTGTGATAACCAGCATGGAGAGGTAGGCCAACTCAGATAACTATTAATGGTCTACTAAAGAGCAAATGAGGGCTAATTTGCCCTTTTTTGTTGTTGTTTTGGGTGTGCCACGTGGCTTGCAGGATCTTAGTTCCTCTGCAGTGGTAGCAGAGTCCTAACCACTGGACCCAGGGAATTCCCTAATTTTCCTATAATAAATTAATGAATTAAGTATTACACATATTTTGAAAATGTTTTGAGAAATTGCCTGAATAAATAAAACTTCATATATTCAACAGCTAGAATTTGAAACTAGGAAGTTAGATGCACAAATATTCTATTTCTAGTACCTCTGATCAAGATAAAAAGTCTTTATACAAACATTAGCTTTGGGAATAGGAATGTATACAAAAGCCAATTTTCTAATTACTGTTAGTATTGTGAATTATAATGTCTAGCCTTTAATCTAGATATGTTAACTCATACATCAGAACTGCATTCTCTTAAGGTATTCAGTCCTTGGACTCTTCTATTAGTTGCAGTTAGTAAGTCACCTTAGCTCTTTGAATGCATTTGGATTTCCTTTAAAAAAAAAAAAATCTGTCATTTGGTAGCCCACAAAAGATTCCTTAATGACTTGACAAAATTTAATCATCTTCTTGATACACCTTTCTTACTCCACTAAGAAGCCTGTAATTAATTCATGAAACGGTTGCAGGGAAACCATATGTTGCACTTCAAAAATCCCAAGTTTTGGAATTAATACTAGTACTCAGTTGGTAGGGATCTTGGCAAGTTATTTGAGTTTCTTCCATATCTGTAAAATAGAGATAATCAAACCTGTAGGAAAGGGTTGCTGAGGGGATTCAGGATCATATGTACACATAGAATCCAGAACAGAGGCTGTGAGAGGTAAGTGCTCAGTAAATGTTAGCTTATTTCTCTGAGAATTGTTGGGAAGATTAAATAAGATCATAAATATAATTGAGCTCACATAGTAAGAAATTATTGTTTTACTCTTCCCACTTGAGCACTGTCTCCACTGTACTGAATATTTGGCAATTGTTTTCTTTATCTAGTCTGTACAGTCATCCAAACTGGATAATTCAATCAACTCTCCACTTGGAGCCTTGTATTTGATGACCTCATTGTTGTGGAAATCTGAGAGATGAAAATATATATTGGAGTCATGAAAGGACAGTTTTGCAATACCAACCAAAAGCCTTTAAAATGTTCTATCTGTTGATCCAAAATTTCTGCTCATAGAAATTCACCTTTAGATAATCAGAATTATTAATGAAGATTTATGATAAGATGTTTAGTCAGCTGTGGTGCATGATCATGATAAAAATAGAAATAACCTAAAAATATGACATTAGGAGGATGGTTGAATAAGTAACCTCTCTTTGAATGGTACATAGATGTTTAAGTTGAACTTCAGAGATGATTTAATGACTTGGGAAAAATAATCACATTTGAATGTTAAATTTGAAAAGGAGGATCACAACTTGGATCACAACCATGTTACAGTGAACATGGTTTTACAAAATATGAAAGTACCAAATGTATAGTGAAGAAGTGAAAGTGAAGTCACTCAGTCATGTCCAACTCTGCGACCGCATGGACTGTAGCCTATCAGGCTCCTCCGTCCATGGGATTTTCCAGGCAAGAGCTGGAGTGGATTGCCTTTTCCTTCTCCAGGGGATCTTCCCAACCCAGAAATCGAACTCGGGTCTCCCACATTGCAGGCAGACGCTTTACCTTCTGAGCCAACTGACCCCTAAATTACCAAAGCATAAGAAAAAAATACAAGATATTAAATAAAGGTATAAATTTATTGCTGTTGTTTAGTCATTCGGTCGTGTCCAACTCTTTGCAAGCCTATGGACTGTAGCACACCAGGCTTCCCTGTCCTTCACTGTCTCCCAGAGTTTGCTCAAATTTATGTTCATTGAGTCAGTGATGCTATCTAGCCATCTCATCCTCTGCCACCCTCTTCTTCTTTTGCCTTTCCCAGCATCAGGGTCTTTTCCAATGAGTTGACTCTTTGTATCAGGTGGGCAAAATATTAGAGCTTTAGCATCCGTCCTTCCAATGAATATTCAGGGTTGATTTCCTTTAGGATTGACTGGTTTGATCTCCTTGCTGTCCAAGGGACTCTCAGGAGTCTTCTCTAGCACCACAGTTCAAAAGCATCAGTTCGTTGGTGCTCAGTCTTCTTTATGGTTCAACTCTCACATTCATACATGACTACTGGAAAAACCATAGATTTGACTATATGGACCTTTGTCAGCAAAGTGATGTCTTTGCTTTTTAATAAGCTGTCTAGGTTTGTCATAGCTCTTCTTCCAAGGAACAAACGTCTTTAAATTTCATGGCTGCGGTCACTGTCTGCAGTGATTTTGGAGCCCAAGAAAATAAACTCTGTCACTGCTTCCAGTTTTTCCCCTTCTATTTGCCATGAAGTTATGGCACCGGATGCCATGATCTTTGTTTTTTGAATGTTGAATTTTAAGCCAGCTTTTTCACTCTCTTCTTTCACCCTCATCAAGATGCTCTTTAGTTCCTCTTTACTTTCTGCCATTAGAATGGTATCATCTGCATATATGAGGTTATTGATATTTCTCCTGGCAATCTTGATTCTAGCTTGTGGTTCATCCAGCCTGGCATTTTTCATGATGTACTTGGGATAGAAGTTAAATAAATAGGGTGATAAGATACAACCTTGTTGTACTCCTTTCCCAGTTATGAACCAGTCACTTGTTCTGTGTAAGGTTCTAACTGTTGCTTCTTGACCTGCATACAGGCTTCTCAGGAGACAGGTAAGGTGGTCTGGTATGCCCATCTCTTTAAGAATTTTCCACAGCTTGTTGTGATTCACAAAGTCAAAGGCTTTAGCGTAGTCAATGAAGCAGAAGTAGATGCTTTTCTGAAATTCCTTTGCTTTCTCTATGATCCAATAAGTATTGACAATTTAATCTCTGGTTCCTCTGCCTTTTCTAAACCCAGCTTGTACATCTGGAAATTCTTGGTTCATGTACTGCTGAAGCCTAACTTGATGGATTTTGAGCATTGCCTTGCTAACATGCGAAATGAGTGCAGTTGTTCAGTAATTTGAACATTCTTTGGGATTGGAATGTAAACTAACATTTTCCAGTCCTGTGACCACTGCTGAGTTTTCCAAATTTGCTGACATATTGAGTACAGCACTTTAACTGCATCATATTTTAGGATTTTAAACAGCTCAGGTGGAATTCCATCACCTCCACTAGCTTTTTGTTCATAGTAATGCTTTCTAAGGCCCACTTGACTTCACACTCCAGGATGTCTGCCTCTAGGTGAGTGACCACACCATTGTGGTTCTCCTGGTCAGTAAGACATTTTTTGTATAGTTTTTCCGTGTATTCTTGCCACCTCTTCTTAATTGCTTCTGCTTCTCTTATATCCTTCCTGTTTCTGTCCTTTATTGTGCCCATCCTTGCATGAAACGTTCCCTTATACTGTATATCCATTTATACTGCCCTTTTAAACATCTTCCAGTTATAATCAGTTAGAATCATGTACTCAGTGAAATTGAAGTATGGATTTGTATGATGAAAGACAAAAATGAGAGAAGAATGAGTGGAAAAAATACCCTGTTAACAGTGTTACCTCTGGGTAGTGGAATTAAGGTACTTTCCTCCTTTTCATGCTTTTCTGTATTTTCTAAATTTTCTTCAGTGAACACATTTTATAATCAGGAAAGCAGATTTATATTAAAACAGAGGATAAATGATCAAATCCTTCTCTTTGCCTATATGTTAGTAATTTTCTCAGCACAATCCTTCCCAGATATCCTTCACCACGAAGGCACTCTTTCTGTTCACGATATAAATGGAGAGCCTGCAATACACTAAGGAGGGAGCATCCTCTCTTAATGTCACTCACCGTGATTCCTTCCAGCTCACTCTGAACACTTAGTGATATGGTGACTTATATAGTGACCTTATATGGTGACCTACAGCCTCTGCCTGCCCACCCTCAACATAATAAATGTGATGATCACTTCCTTACTAAATGTTCCTTCTTGATTAAGGCCCAGGAATCCCCCAAGGAGTGAAATGCCAGAGGGAAATCACCACGAACAAGATCAAGAGTAGCAGAGAGTACCTGATCGAAAGCCCATGCTCCGTTTTGAGATGGTTGGGGGTGGGGGGTGGGAACGGGGTTAGAGTGGAGTCGGGAGGGCAGGGATAAGGAAACTAATAGAGTGGAGAGGGGAGAATTAGGCAAGGAACTTGCTTCAGGCAAAGGAAGAGAGAGAGTTTCTTAAGGGAATAATAATAATAAACACAATTATGTTAATACAAAGAGCCATAAAAATAATAAACACGTGTGAGGTGCCAACAGTGTGCTTAGTGCTCCTGCAGAATTAAGCCTACTCAATTAGGTTGTGATCTGCATTCGGCCTGAACTCTATGGGAAAGAGGAGCAGCTGCATGAGCTGTCTGGGATGGAGAGAAGTACAGGCCATGGATCTTTTCTCTTGGTTAAATACTTTTGGTAAGGACTTCACGATTCTTTCCTTTCTATTGTGCTCTGAGTGGTTGACTCAGAGTTCAGGGGACACCCAAAGGCCAGAATGGAGGGAATCAAGGGTCCTAGGAGAAAGTCTTCAGAAGGAGACAATGGGAAGGGATAAGAGACATTTTGAATAGTATATGAAGAACTATGGAAGAACCAGTGTAAGAGTTCCATGCATTGGTGTCTCACATTGTCAGTAGGAGTTGTACTTGGAGTCATCTTTGAAAAGCAGACAACTCCGTACTCTGCTTGAGGCTCTGGGGAGACAGAGTGTTTTCACTGCAATGGAAGGCTGGCTGGCCCATTTCCTTGGAGAATGGTCCAGGATGGCCCCCAAGCCTTGTAATCCTGAACCCTAGAAGAGGATAATAAGGTAGAAGCTAGTATGGTTATTGAGTGGAGATAAAAATATGTCTTGGAGAATATTAGAGGGAGAATGATGGAGATTGAGTGGGGAGGGTGGGGGACTGGAGAAGAAAGGAGAGGGAAGAATACTCCTTCAAAGAAGGAGTTCATAGTCTTTTTCACCTTGTTGAAAATGGATCATCCCCCTTATCCACTTTCCCCTGGAGACAGACCCAAGAATCCAGGCACACGGGGCTGAACATACCAGATACATCAATAAAGAAACTGGCTCATGCCTGAATTTTCCAAAAGCATGCGAAAAAAGATAGTACAATGTATTGATTGAAAGATATTTATGTTACCCTTTTAAACATTTTTTGATTCAGGTTCAATTAAAATCATATATTCAATGTAAAGTGAATTTTTGCGGATGAGAAACTCAAGAGGACAAAACCAAAGTCAGAAAGGTTAGGTGACTTTCTCAGAGTCACACGGTGGCCCCTGCCTGCGGGGGCAGTGCTCCTGCCACATAGGTTGCAGCCCTTTCATTTACCCCACTCTAGGCCTGCCTGACCAACTTTCAGAACAGCTTTCTTCCCACTTTGGCACAAACTCCAGGTTCACTTTGAACAAATTTCAGCCTTAACCCCTCTGGGTCTCAGTGTCCTCAAACTGCAGTATAAGGGTACGAACTGGATGACCCTTCACTCTCTCTGTTCCATCCCTTACAGATTAAGAAGACCCCATTTGCCCCAACTCAAAGCATGTTTGACTTCTCAATATCCTGCGAAAGTAGGTTTTAAAATGTGGCCCGGGACCCACAGCATGAGCATCCCCTGAGAACTTCACAGAAGTGCAAATTCTTGGGCCCACCCCAGACCCTGCCGCCTCGGGCTCAGCAAGATTTTAATAAGCCTACAGGGGGTTCTGATGTAGCTGAAGTTTGAAAGCTGATACTCTGAGTGTTATCTGCCCAACACTAAAGGGAGGGCTTTAACACACGCACACAAGGAGGTATCTAACTCCTCTGCGGCCGCTCCCCCTCCCTGGCCTCCGCTCTCTCATCCTTTTCCTCAAGCTTCCTTCCTGGGATGATGAATGGAGGTCAGGGCAGGGCGCTGTAAACCGAGGAGGACGCGGCAAACTCTCTCCTCCGACCCACCGGGTAGGTCAAGGGAGGTAGCCCTGGGGCTTCGGTTTCCTTATAATTTTCTCGACAGCTGTTGCCCCATTTGGGGGTAGAGGGTAGGGGAGCATTTAATAACAAAGTCTACTTTTAATGATTTATGCAATCGTTTGTTTGCAGAGTGAAGGAGACCATTAAGAAGGGCGGGGATGGGTATCATAAAAAGACCTGGGGGAAAGAGACAGGAGAGAGGAGAGGATAGTGTAGGCGAGCTAGGGTCTGAGGTGAAGCTAAAGAGCAAGTGGGGGTTCAGGGGAGCCGTGAGTGTGGGAGAAAGTTAGAAGACTTTGCTTTTGGCATGGGAAAGAAAAAGAAGCTGGGGGAAAGCACGGGATTCAGGCGCAACAGAAAGAAAGTGGGTATTAGGAGAGAAACTGAGTTTGGGGAGACTTTTTTTTCTTCCAGCTTCCTTTCCAAGACTTTCTTGGCTCCACTTTGCTCCTCCCCTCCTCCCCGCCTCCTCTGCTCCCCCTCCCCCGCGCGCGGTAATGGGAGGCTCCTAGGCAGGAGAAGCAAAAGAAGGAATTGTTTGCGAGTTCAGTCATCCAAGAAAGCTTCTTCCATATGGAGGGACGGGGTGCGCAGGGCGCGGCGTTCCCTGCCTTGTCCCCCTGCCACCGCCGCGGCCGCAGCTCCCTGCCGCGGGGACCCTGAGCCCCGGCCCGCCCGTGTCAGCCGCCGCGAGCGCACACTCACACACGCGCGCACACACTCACACTCACGCCCGCCGCAGCCACACGCGCCCGCACGCGCCCCCCTGCTCCGGCCGGCAACTTCTCCGTCCGGGGCTCCTTTGTTGCTCCCGCTGCAGCCGTCCTCCTGTTTTGTGTGTCCCTGGGTGTCACTGTGCGGGTTGTGTGTCCGTGCGGCCCTGGGCTGTGTGGCTCTCTCCGCGCCCACGGCGCTGGCCCCCGGGCCCCGGCTCGCCCTTCCTAGGAGCCCGCTGCACCAGAGGTGAGTCACGTCGCTGAAGTTTGTTTTCTTTTCATAAAAAGTTGTGTTTGTTGGTTTGGGGAGGGGAGGGGGTGGGTTGGCGGCCGCAGGCCGAGCGATGCCGAGGAAGCGCCGGCGGGTGGCTGATGGGGACGCGCCGGCGGCGGGAGCGGTCCGAGCGCTCCGCCGGCGGGCTCCGGCGGGGGGTGCGGCCCAGGCTGGCTGCGGGGTGCCGGGCTGCCGTCTCCGGGCCCGGGAGCGCTGCGTCTCGTTCCCTGCGGGCGCGGTCTGGCCGATCATTCCCGGAAGCTTCCCTTGTGGAAGAAGGGCCGGGACAGCCTCCCAAACTTCCCCCAAAGGTTGACACCAGTTCCAGGCTCAGAGCGCAGCAGGGCGGTGGGGAGAAACCCACATGAAGTCTGCAAATACACAAAACTATCGCACGCCCCTTTGGCCTCTTAGTACGGTCTTGGCGTTTAAAAAAAAAAAAAAAAATTTTTTTTTTTTTTTTTAGATAGACTGAACGGACTGGGAGGCAAAACAGCGCCAGGGAAACATCCCCCGCTGGAAAGGTGGAAGGGCTGAGGCTGAAGTGGGGGTGTCCAGAGGTGTCTGTGGGCTTGGAGCAGCGTGCGGTCAAATGTGTGTGTGTGTGTGTGTGTGTTTTCGCGCATAACGTCCTCTTGCGGGGGTTTGTTTGTGTAACTGTGAGAGGTGGGGAAATGATCCCTTGGAACAAGTGGGAAGGGGCTGTGGGGAAGGGCAGGAAACCCAAGAATTTTCTGCTGGATTTTTGAAGGCTCTGCTTAACTTTCAGGATGCCAGTGTTCGTTTGCTCTTCCAGATGGTAGGAGAATTGGGGGTTGGGGGGTGGGGAGAGAACTGGAGGAGATTAAGGAGCCCTGGGGATTTGTTTGCTCGGTTTTGTTTTGGGGATGGGGTTACAGTGGCAGGGTTGCTTGGAAGGTTGTGTGCCGCCAGAGAAGTGGCGGTAGAGCTAAGAATACCCAAACCACACACCAGCAATCCCGAACAGGCACTTTCTGGGTGTGGTGGGCTATTCTGCCGCTCCCCCATCCGTTCTCAGCAAGCTCACATGGGTTCGAATAAGTTTTTGACCCGGAGTTACCTCTTTGAATGAACTGAGTGAAAAGTATGTTTTGGTTTCAGACCCTTGTGCCGCTTCCAGGTGCCCTGCACCCACCTCACATTCATCACCTGGATCTTTGTTACCCAGAACTTGGTGAACATCGCTGGTGAATGAATGAAATTTTCAAAATTCTTGAATGCACACACATTTCTGATTTATTCCACAATTGGGCCTGCAGGCAGCCCAGCCCTGTCATGGTTTGTCATCCCTTTGGATATAGCCAATAAATCAGTCTTCGTTTTCTCAAGGGCAGCATGAAACAGTCTCCTTGGACTAAGGTGGGGGCTCAGGCTCCCAAACATCTGTGTGACCTGTTTTCTGCACTTTACTTAAAGTGAATCTGAGGCAAGAGTTTGACCATTTTGAGGTGTGTAACAGGTTTCCCAGGAACGTTTCTGAGGTCTTATAATTGGTACTTTTTAATGGTTTCATAATTGAAACCCAGAAGGTTCCCATGGTAACCTTGAAGCACCTTGGGGTCCCTGGGACAGAGGTGGGGGGAAGTGGGGGAAACAGCGCTGGAGTTACAGTTTTCCTGCGGCATGAGTGTTTGAGTGAGTGTATGGAAAATGAAAGAAGTAAGAGTTGCTGCTTTGCTGACATTTCCTGCCCGCACTTATTGCTCAGAGCTTGGCTCTTTAAGAAGCTGGAGGCCATCTACACCTATAAAATCTGAGGGTTGAGACAGTGTCCTGTTCACCCTCTGTCAAGAGATCTCAGAAGAGTAACATTACAAGACACATTTTCTCAGGAGAAATC
Organism: Ovis canadensis; assembly: GCF_042477335.2. Taxonomy (NCBI): domain Eukaryota; kingdom Metazoa; phylum Chordata; class Mammalia; order Artiodactyla; family Bovidae; genus Ovis; species Ovis canadensis. The sequence continues at coordinate 181,244,304 of NC_091245.1, forward strand.
GCCTAAGCCACAGCGTTGGCTTTACTGGGGAGAGGAAGTTGATAGAAGCCAGGATAGTTGCTTCCTTGACCACAGCTGGGATGTGAAAGGGGGGAACAGAGAGAACCCTGCTTAGCTGTTGATTGGTTGGTCAACTTGTGTTAAGAGGGTAATTTATATTCTCTTCCCTCCTCCAAATGGGTCCAGAAATTTTCCTTTCTTTGAAATGCTCTTTCAAATGTTTGGGCTTCTAGTTCTCTTCACCAGCTTACCTGTGGTTTCCATACCCTAAGAAGGAGTAAGAGATTTTACTCGTGGAATAATTCAGTGGACTTTGCCAGGGATCCCCAGGGTGTAAGCTGGGATGGTGAGACGTGAACCTGGTGGTCATAGTCTTCCATGGGACCCTGGGGATCTCAGTTCAGTTTTTGACAAAGTCCCCAGGATGGTTAAGAAATAAGAGTTTTTCCTTCTGTATCTTTTAACCAAGCGAGAAGAAGTTGAAGAGGACCCAAGTGTACTAGATAATTGCTTCCAGTACTTTCTGGCCTCTGAATAAGAAAGTATTGACCTGGCACCAGAAGATATTGTACATTGGGAGTTTGCTTTCTTTCCTGCAAATTCCAAGCCTCCTTGCTATCTAGGAAAATAAGGTGGGTGGAGAAATGGGAATTGGGGAGGGAGAGAAGTGAAAGTGATTTGTTACTGTTTTTAAAATGTATTTACTTTAACATATGGAACTTCTTGTCATCTCCATGCTTCGATTCAGCAAGCCATTTAGCAGGCGTTTCTAGTATATCAGACCTCACCCAGACTGGGAGCTTGTTTGTCCCTGAATAGGCTTTCTTAGTCAAAGGACGGTTCTCCAAAGTACTCCACCCCACCCCACCCCGCCATTTTTATTTATTGTACAAGCATCTACTAATAATAAAATGTGTTTTAAAATTACTCATGTTCCTGTACTATAACACAACTGCCTCTGTTCATCCATGTGCATACAAACTTTTCACATAGCTGCAATAAAAGTGTAGACTCTGTAGTCAGACAGGCCTGAAGTGTCTCTATACTTTTGACCAAAGGCTCATAGAGAACAGGTATATCCAGCCTGTATGTCCCCTTTGCTATTACTGGGAACAAGCTAAATCCTGAGAGTGCTCCCACATGGAGGCTTTACATGTAATATTTTCATTTATGAGGCTAAATCAAATATTTGAGGCTGGAGGGTGCGATGGAAGATGGAGTTTGTTTTTAATCTAGACATCCATGTTTACAAAAAGCCTTCCTAAATAGGGCTCTAGCCTCCTTGGAGCCCTCAGGGTTGGAAATGGGTAGAGAAGGGGAGGTGGAATCAGGAAGTAAGGCTTAAAGGCTCCATCTCAAGTGGCACTGCCCTGAGGATTAGGAAACTTGGATGGGAGCCCTGGCTCTGCTGTGGACTCCGTTCACACTGACTCCATCCACCGAACTGATCAATTCCTGTGTCTCCATCACTACTGTCAGCTCCTCCCTAAGCTAGCCAGTCTCTCCTGCCCTTCCCTTTATTGTTCTACCATCCCACCATCTTTTCCTTTCCTGCTACCACCATGCTTCTGCATGCCCTGGACAGTTGTGCTGACACATGGCTGGACCCCCCGCTGTCTACCCAATGCCCCTGCATGCCCACCCCCTGCCACCATCCATCCTTCATCAGTCCCACAAACAAGTCATCACTCTAAGTTTACAATCTAAATTTCTTAGCCCTGTCACATGTGGCTGTGTCTCATGATGATTACCTTGACAGGACCCTTCTACTCCAGCCTGACCCATCTATCAGATGACCCTTGATTTTGGTGTGTGGGGGGGGTCATTCCTCACCTGCTGCCCTACCACCTCCAACCCCTTCCCTGTTAGTCCACCTTACTTTGTATGAGGGCTGCTCATAATGTGTTCTTCACAGATATTTGGTAAATATTGATGAAAATGGTAATGGTTTTGTAAGATCAATGACTGGTTTCAATGTAATCCTTGTTCTTCATCCATTGTTTATTCCATTTCTAGCAAAGGGCCAGGTACCTGGAGATGTAAGGAAGCCTATGATTTAGAAAAAACTGCCTTTTCTCCATATTCTCATTTGTAAGATGGATTAATAAGGAATTAGTCTGGCTTATAGCAATGCACCTTATAAAAAGCAAATACTTTCAAAGTGTTTGTTTATTTTGTTTGAGACACTTTCTTTTTCCTCAGGCCCGGAACAAACTTCCTGGAGCCCATGACCCGTGAAGTCTTGTCAACATTCACACCATCTGAGGCTATCAGCAATGAAGTAGAAGAAGCAGGTGAGGTTTTCTGCCCACAGTCTAATATGTCTGGCTGCTTGGGTCAGTCATATTTTCATAGTTTGTGTTGCCAGGTGAGGATAGAATGTTTCTCATCCTTCAGTATTGGAAGGGTCCAGTTTTGAGTGGAATCTGGACAAAACAGGTTGGTTCAGCTCAGATACTTTTGTAGTCAGAGCTTCTTTTCCCTCGGGTGACCAAGTGGACTCTCCTTTCCTGAGCCAAATTCTGTTCAACCTGTTGGATATAAACCATTTACTATGGATTTGGAGTCTAAAACTACTGTGGAAAAGTCCTGCTTGGGTGTGGGTGAGGAAAGCCCTGTGTTCATGTGTCTACCAGTGGTATTACAGCAAATGCCTTCTGGTCTGGTGTACCGGGCAATGTTTATCTCACAAAACCTAGAGGGATTCCATGTCGTTCCATCTTCCATCTTTATTCCATCTTCTGAAATAAAATTAGGAAATAGTTTGTCTTTTCCTAATGGAGAATTTGGCCTTATCTTCAAAGAAGGTCTTTGATGTTTGGGACGAAGTTATTGGGCAGTAAGAGTTTTGAAATCACAGGAGAAAAATGAGAGCCCATGATACACAATCAACTTACCTTGCTTGCCAGAGAAAATGTTGAGAAAAGTCTCAACTACTTCTCCTGGTTAGTAACAGGAAAATGCAAAAAAATCATCTAAAAGGAGCTGAGCAGCAGAAAATAAGGCAAAGAAATGCTTATGCACCTCCAAACTGAGTTTATACGTCAGTGGACAAGGAGGGTGATGATAACTCGTGTGTTGGTTGGAGCCTTCATCCTTTCAACACATTTTTTATTGAGTGCCTGGACTAATACCAGAGCCTGCACCTTCCAGAATTCCATGACTGCAGGGAAGGGACATGCAGGCACAGCAATGCAGACTCCAGTGTGAAAGTTCTTGGACTGGGTAGTGAAGCGAGGCTTCTGGAGTGGGGAGAGCTAGTATCTCAGGCTGTCCTAGAGGTCAAGGTGGGGCTGGCAGGACTGAAACATCCTTCCTGCAAATGGACTTTTCCTCAGAGGATAATAGGCTGAAGAATTCTTAAGACAGGCTATTTCAAGTTCAGAGTTGTTGTTTTTTTTTTATTAGTAAAGTTAAAAACTGGAATCTCTGCATTGAATACAGAATCTCAGAAATGTGAGTCTTTGACCATGATCTAAAACCAGTGACTGATAGCTTTCAGGGGGCAAAGGAGAAACACGTGATTGTCTTTTCCTTCTCATCCCATCAGATTTTAGCTGTGAATGCCAGAAAGATGTGCCTGAATTCATCTTTTCACTTTACAGTTTTGTTTGCCCTTTGTTCTACTGTCTGGGGTAGCTTTGCTTAGTTCCAAAGTCATTCCCAGAGTAGGAAGTGAGGAGATGTTTATTTTAGGGACACAGAAAAGTTCCTGGGCTCTCCATTTTCCCAGGACCCTCCTTGACTGCTAAGAGGTGGCTTAGACAGGATGGGAGCTCCAGGTAAGAGGAGGAGGGTGTGTGGAACCAGCTGACCTTGGAGGTCCCCTTGCCCAGGCCAGGCTGAAATTGGACTCTTAAAGGGACAACTCCCTCACCTCTCCTGGCCTGCCAATATTTTTCCAGAATAGTCCCAGCCAAGTGGCTTTACTAGCCTGAACTTACCTAACATTACAGTCCCAGCAGGTTTATTAGGTGTGGGTCACTGTTAATTGGAGAGGAAAATTGGGGGGTTCTGAGTTTATTACTTTTCTGTGAAAGCAGAGGCTGCTCTTAGTTACTTCACAAAGCATCTCCCCCATTTTTCAGTCTGATGACTATCGTCCCACAGAGGTGTGATGGGAGCGCGTCCTTTTTTTACACACCTGTGCTCACGTGAGGAGGATTTCGTCATGTAGTCAGTCAACACTGTACCTGCTTTTGCAAGTGAGACCACATAAAGTGATGGAAATTCACGACTGTTTACTTCTGTCATTATGAATGGATGTTTTGTAGTGAACAAGTTCCATAAAAATCCACTGTGTTACAGCCAAGAGGTAGAGTCTAATGGCTCTTCCATTGCACATGCCTGCCAAGCAGTCACCTGCAGCCCTTCCTGGACAGCGTTGGTGGTCTCACCGTCGTGAAGACCGCGTCAGCGCCAGGTGAAAGCCCCACAGTCAGGTGCCTTGTGTTCTGTAGGCTTCTGTTCCAGAGGCGCGGGCTGGGTAATCAGGCCTGGCTTTCGCCTGCCTGGACGGTGGCAGCTTGCCAGCACGTTTCACTGGGTGGTCTTCAACAATGGGAGAGAGTAGGGGTGGGGAGCTCAGCTCTCCTACCCAAAGGGGAACAAGAAGGTTGGCAGCCAATTCCCTGTCACTGAGACACCACAAAGGTCTTGAGTGTGGGTGAAAAGAACGAACAGGTTGCTGAAGGCAGCATTGTGATGGAGTTCATCTTTGTTCCCCTGATTTTACAAAGAGTTACGTGCATGTGGAGATGCTCTCTTAAGAGGGCGAGCATACGTGAGCAGCAGGCGCCCTTCCTTCAGGGCAAGAGGGAAGAATCATTACCCATTCGGGGAATTATCTATGGACCCCAAGGACAGGCTGAGACCGGCAGATCCCAGAGCCAAAGAGATAGCCTTGCCTGCCTCCATCCTCCTTCTGATGAGAACAAGACCTGCCATTTAGTGAGACCTGCTGCACACCAGGGTGCTGTGCTTAGTCCTGTGAGCACTGTCCTGCAACCCCCCAGCAGTCCTGTGAAGATGGGCAGCACGATCCTACTCAGCATATAAGGGAGCTGAAGCCTAAATGACTGTAGGGACCTGTTATGGTCTCACAGCTGGTAACTGGCAGAGCCAAGATTGCACGGCTGGCTGCTAAATCCAAAACTCAGGCTTTGAGAAGGAAAAAAAAAAGTATCCAGACAATCACTCCCTCTAAGCAGAGCTCCCTTAGCTTGGGAAAACTGTTTCTTTTGCAGCTAACAAAGTACAAGGGGCCAGTGGCGGCCTTTGTGAGACTTGCTTTAAGAGACATGAATTGAAAACTGGGGCCACAAATGGAAGGTCCTGACTGGCTTCACAGCAGTCAAGGCATGAGGGAAGCCGGGTCCTAAGACCCAGCTGATGTCCAGCTCCTCAGGCAGTGCTGAAAGCTGCTGCTATCTTGGGTCTCTTCTTGGAATGTGTCTCCCGGCTTTTTTTCCCTCTGGGACATCATCTGAACTGGCTGTCTGAGTCTCTACTTCCACTGCAGGTGCCAGCTGAATCCACGGGCTCCTCGGATCTCTGCAAATCTGATCAAGTAGGTCCTCTGGGCCTCGGTGGGGTGAAGGGGAAAAGGAGTTTTGCCCAGCAGATACTTTTCCTGGTCAGAAGTGGCAGCTTGTGCAGAAAAATACCCTGGGGAAGGAAGTAGCAACTTTGACAGACAGGTAACTGACAGGAGATGGTACCTGCCAGGCAAATACTCACAGACCAGTCAGCAGAAAGAATTCTACAGGCTGTTACCTGCAGAGCGAAACCAACTCACTCTCCCTACTGGCTTCCTACTGCAGAGCCGGGAGATTCGCCTGTGATGAGCCTGCAGTTGTCCTCGGTTCCAGGATGTTCTGGCAAAGGAACACTTTTGATGCAGAAGGTTCTACTCACCTCAAAAGCCTCTGGCATCTGTGCTCACCCAAGATGAGTTAGGAGAAAAGACACTTGAGGGCACAGGCAGAGGTCAGAGTCTGGGCCAAGGGCTGCGTCTGCTTCTGTGGCTATGTTTATTTTGTTTTCTTTTATTTTTAGTGGAGTATAGTTGATGTAGTATAGTGGACTTCCCTGGTGGCTTAGATGGTAAAGAATCAGCCTGCAATGCAGGAGACCTGAGTTTGATCCCTGGATCAGGAACATCCCCTGGAGAAGGGAATGGCAGCCGACTCTAGTATTCTTTCCTGGAGAATTCCATGGACTGGTCTGGTGATCATGGAGTCACAAAGCCCCTGGGTTCACAGAGAATTGGGCATGACTGAGCAACTAACACTTTCAACACAATTTTCATAGTTGATTTGCAATATTAGTTTCAGGTTATAGCAAAGTGAATTAATTCTTTTCCCATGTTGGCCATTACAAAGTATTAAGTAGAGTTCCCTGTGCTATATAGTAGTTTCTTATTAGGTATCTGTTTTATATATATGTTTAGTTGCTCAGTTGCGTCCAACTCTTTGCGACCCTATGGACTGTAGCCCACCATGCTCCTATGTCCGTGCGATTCTCCAGGCAAGAATATTGCAGTGGGTAGTCATTCCCTTCTCCAGGGAATCTTTCTGACCCAGAGATAGATCCTGGAACTCCTGTACTGCAGGCAGATTCTTTACCACCTGAGCCACCAGGGAAGCCCACTTTGTATACAGTAATGTACATGTGTCAATGCCGGTCTCCCAATTTACTCCTTTCCCCTTTGTCCCCTGGTAACCATAAATGTGTTTTCTGTGTCTGTGACTCTACTTCTGGTTTGTAAATAAGTTCATTTGTACTCTTTTTTTTTAAATAGATTCCACATATAAGTATATTTGTTTTCTAAGAGTGGGGGCCTGAACTGAAGGCAGTTAGGTTGCCAGACAAGCTGCTTTTCCCTCTCCTGTGGGAAAAGACAGTGAAGGTCTCAGGATCTAGCAGGAGTTGAGAGAAGAAAAGATCTCATGTCAAGAAGATCCTGAGAGAGGAAGGAACAGAGGAGTCTGAGGAGTGTCAGGGGGACCCCGCCTGAGAGAACAGAGGCTTGGAGTGAATCTCATTAGACAAAGGTGCAGAAGAAAGATGGTCTTTGCAGGGGGCAGCAGTGTTTCTGGGGCCACTTCCAGGTTGGAGATTGAGTGGCATCCTGTTTAAGGAGGCGCTTTGCGACCAGACAGGCTCAGGTTTGTACATGACTTTGCCAGTTGCTAGGTGTATAACCCTGGGCTAGTCACCTAAACTCTGAAAACCTAGGTTCTTAAAGTTGTTGCAAAAAGGCAGCAAGATACTGCATATAAAGCACACAAAATGCACTGTGAACATTCATAGAAGGTGGCTGTTAATAAGAAAGGAAAGAAAAACAGATTAGAAGAAGTGTTCTTGCTGGATTGGGTGGCTGAGAAGATGAGTAGGTAGAAGACGCACTGATGGAACCCCAGTGGCCCAAGGCTATGTAATGATGAGGGAATGAGAAGATGGTGAAAGTGAGGAGCCCACATTGGGGCAAGGCCCCAGCCCAGAGGTACCCGTCTATACCAGTCCTCAGGCCTGGTCACTGAGGAAACAGCGTCCACCCAGCTTCTCCTTTGCCTCTTCCCTGATTCTGCACATTCCATTCTACTGCTTAGGCCCCAAACTTGAGAGTCCCCTTTGACTCTGTTCTTTCTCTCATACTCCACTATAAGTTGGCAAATAATCTTGGCTTTGCTTCTAAGATGTATTTAGAATCCTGCAACTTCACACCATCCTCATCTTCCATCAACATTTGCTTATCTAGTCTGTTGGGATATCTTCCTAAGTGTTCTCCCTGCCTCACTCACCTCTGACCTCCCTGCCCATAGTCTATCCTTCATAGAAAAGTCAGTGTCAGCTTGCAAAAGAGGAGCCAGGTAAGGTCACTTCTCTGCTCAACACTCTCCGTTGTTGTATTCAGAGAAAACTCCACATACCATCACGCCCTCCACATACTCTAACCCTAGCCTGTTGCATCTGTGACGTGAGGAGCACTGGAGGAATTTGAGAGTGGTTCAGTTCCCCACACATGGGGCCCTGGTGGGAGTTAGGCCCCGTGCTGGGCACAGAGGACGCAGGCATGGTCTCTGCAGTGGCAGAGTTGACAGCCTGCAAGTGCAAGGAAGAGCAGGTTTGGATGTCTGCCCATGAGGGAGTAGATCTGACTTCATCTTAGTCATTTCTGACTTGGTTCTAGATTTAGAAATTAAGGAAGAGTAAAAATAGGGACCAGTAGCCCAAGAGGTCTCATGCTGGCAATAAATGTGCTTGAGAAATTACACTACCGAGATCCCCAGACCCAACATCTATAGCATCTCAGGTTGCTGGGAATGGGCCAGGGCTTCCCCTCCAGATTTTTTTTTTAACTTAAAAAGAAATTAGTAGCCTTAAAAAAAAAAAAAAAGCAGTTTAGGTTAATAATAAAAAATTAAGTGAAAATTACAGGGAGTTGCCACATACCCTCAACCCCCACCAATTGCTCCTATTACTAACATCTTACATTGGTGTAATGCATTTGTTACAATTGATGAGTCAGTGTTGACACATCATTATTAAAGTCCATAGTTTACATTGAGACTCATTTTTTTGTTATACAATATATGGTTTTGACAAATGTGTAATGACCCATGTCCACCATTATTACAATGTCAGACAGAATAATAGTTTTTCCTGCCTAAAAATCCCCTGTGCTCCACCTCTTTGGCCTTCCTTCCTTTTCTCTCTCAGTTGCTGGTAACCACTGCGCTTTGTACAGTCTTTGTAGCTCATTTCCAGAATATCATGTAGTTGGCATCACAAGTACATGTAGTCCAGACTGGCTTCTTTCACTTAGCCATCTCCTTCAGTCATTTTTTAAGCATGGCCTTCTCTGAGCATACCGCCCCCACCCCATCCATCTGGGGTACAAGGTGCTGAGACCACCTGCGCTGAACCCGGGGGTCTGCAGTGCTGCCGCTCTGTCGTTGCCCATGGAACACGCCTGGCCCTGGCGCTACTAGAGTTCAGCCCAGGCTGGGAAACTGTCAGTTGCTGCCTGTGTTTTGGTTCCACATCTGGAAACATCAGCTGAGCAGACCTTCCGTCCCACTCTTAAGGAGAGAGACGGGGGGAGCCTGCATCAGGCTGTTTGCCTTCCTTCTCAGGAGTTTGTTTTACTTGCTCTGGAGCTTCGGGCAAGCTGCGGGGAAGTGACCCTCCGGGGCAAGCAGGGCAGGCCGCACTCCTTCACCCCATATTCGGCGGCCCCACAGCTCCCTCAGCCTCTGAGGGCGCTGCCCCAGCCCCAGTGTGTCTGCCGAGTCCTGAGGGGGATCCAGCACCGGGGCTGGTTTGTGGTCATTCAGGAGGAAGAACGATCCGGCACAAACAGAGCAAAAGCATTTTCCCTGCCAAGAGGTGCTTCGTTCTGCAGTCAGCCTCAAAAGCAAACGAAGATTTCTTGGGAGTGTGGTGGCAGGAACCCCAGCTTTCAGTGTCCTCACCAGCCACTTGATAGCAAGGCTCTCTGGGGATGGGGTAATGATGGATTTTATAACGGGCAGAGAAAAGGGCTCTTCCAACCCTGCTCCGCCTCAGGACCACAGAGGAAAGGGCACTGCATATGAATGGGGTCAACTGGGCCATCTGGGTGAACCAGGCTGAAAACTGCTAACCAGGCAGTGGTGAATAGAGAGGGAGCCAACCCTGGGGAGCAGGGACTGAAACTTAGACCCCAGCTCTCATTGCTCCCTGGGTGGAGTAAACACAGAGCCACGGCCAGCTGGTACCTTCTCACTCCAAAGGGTACCGGGCAGGTGGCTCAGAATTCAGTACACAGGAAAAAGAAGACACGGCCTCCTTGGAAAGTGAGCTGTCAGACTGTAGAAGCTCCACGCCCGTGACCTCAGTTCTTCCCACCTCTTCCTCTGGCTTGCTCTTTGCCGAGCCCACCCTCCCATCTGCAGCCTGCCATTCAGTGTTCTTCCTACTTGTACCCCGTGGAAGTGGAGACTAATAGTACCTGTCCAAGTTTGTTACCAAGAGGGTGAACGCTAGTGTAGTGGAGTGTTTCAGTTCAGTTCAGTCGCTCAGTTGTGTCCGACTCTGTGACCCCATGAACTGCAGCATGCCAGGCCTCCCTGTCCATCACCAACTCCCGGAGTTCACTCAGATCACGTCCATTGAGTCAGTGATGCCATCCAGCCATCTCATCCTCTGTCCCCTTCTCCTCCTGCCCCCAATCCCTCCCAGCATCAGGGTCTTTTCCAAAGAGTTTAGTGCTCCTCAAACTCTTCAGAGATGAATCTCTACAGACAAACTGTTCTTGCTTTTGTTGTTAGTTTTGGAATCAGGGTGGTGCGCCCTGCCCCCTCTTGTCTTCTGGCTCTCCCTCCAGCGTCTGGAAGGCTGTAACTGATTATTGACCATCGACACATGGGAGGCTTGGCCCTTGTCTCAGTTTGCCTGTGGAGGCTGAGGACAGAAAACTGGTAAACATGTGAGGGTGAGGCCTGTGTTTCCTACCACATCCAGCCTTCACTCCTGAGTCACCCCCTCACACGCTGTCCCTCCGCGAGGTACAGCGAGAGTCCTGATGGGGTATCCCAGACCAGCTTCTGTAGGTGCAGCCAGGCTAGGGGCCTTGTCTGCTAAACCGAAAGATAAATACATGCTCTGACAAAGCATTTGCGGGGTCGGGGGGCTTTTTTCTCCGTGATTTTTTGGTGGAAAAAAAAAAATCTCAAAAGCACTGAGTTTATAAATATCTTGTGATATTTAAAACACACCCTTTAGTACAAGGATTGGCATTCTGTACTGTGGGGGCCATGCCAGGACCTCCCCATGGCATGGTCCCTGTTAGAGTAGGTTATGCCGGAAGGTGTGGTGTGGGCCTCGCCACGTGAGGCTCCAGTGAGTGCTGGTGGAAGGAAGTCTCCAGGGGGGTCTGAGTCCTCTATGGCAGTTTCTCTCCAGAAAGAAGCCTGTGGGAATTAGTGCAGGGTCCCAATTATACTTACCACTACCCTCCTCCCCTCTCCATGGCCGCAGAATAGGGTGGCTCCTGAACTGCTGAGTTCTGCAGCTTTCAAAGTCAGGAGGTAAGAGGACCAGCCTGACCCACCATGATAGGCAGGCAGAACTCATTTTCCCCACACAAGGAGGCTAATCAAAGTGCTGGCACTGATGCCCATGGGAAATGAGAGTGAGGCTTTGTTTCTTTGAAACTCAGTCAAGATAAGGTGTGAGACCCTTCCCCGGGCGGGGGTTCTGACCTGTCTCCCACCCTCTGAAACTCATGATGCCCGCTTCATCCGGCCTCCCTTCAGTCACTGAGGTTTTACGCTGAGCTGCTTCTCCAAAGACCCAGCAGTAAAGCTTGCTGAGAGCAGTGCTATTTGTGCCTCCAGGCATCTTCCACATGGCCCCAAAGACATGTTCTTAACCGTTTAAGAGTGGCCTTTCAATTGATCAGCCAACAGATTATTGAGCACCATGCCTGGGGCCCTTAAGATGCTTAAAACCCAGACTCAATATTTCCCAAGTCCAAGCAAGAGGCCATTGAGCTGCATTATCTACCTTCTCTCATTGGAAGATCTCTTGACTCAGAGGGGGTGCTAGATGTCACCGTTATTGCCATCAGGATTATTACTACTTTGGCTTTTGAGATAAGCTGCTGGTTTTATAATCCTTTCCCAAGAAAGGGGTGGGACTTCCTCTCCGGCCCAACACTGGGGAGCCTTTGAAGATTGAAGAGGGGTATACTGCCCTCCATTACTAGAAGCTGGATGCTCGTGGAAACCTGCCTGACAGTGCTGTTTGGCTTAATTGAAGTGACATGGGGGATGGCAGGGGAAGGGTGTCCTGGAAGTTGGTGAAGAACTAAGAAGATTTGGGACAATCTTGTTCTAGTCATCCTATAGAGAAAGCAAGTTTTAGTATTATTTAAAAACTCAATACACAAGAGCAGAAAGAAGAGAATCATGAACCCCGTGTACCCATCATCCAGATTCAACAATTTTCAAGACAAACAGAAGAGTTTGGGTTTTTTTTTTTTTTTTAATCTTTGTTTTCATTATTCTGCCCTGTGAGCAGATAGGGCAAAAATGAACGCCACAAGGGTCCCCTTGCCAAAAGCACTGTGTGATCGTCTCCCCATGCCCTCCTAATAAGGCCGTGTAAAGGAAAGAACACCAGTCCAGGGCACTCGGGTTTGAGTCTCAGTAGCTCCAAGCTACCCTGAGATGTTTGTGTGTCTCCTTTACCAGATGCTGAGCTCTTAGAGAAAGCTTGGACTTGATCTTTGGATCCACAGAGCTTAATACTGAATGAGCAGTCAATACATGTTGCCTTGTGTCAGGCAAGGGGTTGTGTGATCAGGATGGGTTCCATCCCGACAGTTGTAAGTGATGTGAGTACTTAGTTCACCATTTGGGGAGGAAGGAGGGCAGTTGATGAGTAAAGTGAGTGAAAGTGTTAAGTCAATTGTGTCTGACTGTTTGTGACTCCCATGGACTATAGCCCTCCAGGCTCCTCTGCCTGGATTGTCCAGGCAAGAATACTGGATTGGTTTGCATTCCCTTCTCCAGGATCTTCCCTACCCAGGGACTGAACCTGGGTTTCCTGCCTTGCAGGCAGATTCTTTACCATATGAGCCACCAAGTTGAGTCAGGGGCTGTTATCTGAACCCTGGGGGGTCCTCAATGGGTGAACTATCAGGTGTGATTGTTCTATAGTGCAGGGGCTCCTGGTTTTGCCCAAAAGGAAGAAGTCAGCAGCAAGCGAGAAAGGAGAGAGCTGGATTGGAGCTCTGCCTGGCCCCCAGGTTCAGGCGTCTGCAGGCCAGAGTATTGGGGGGTAGGAGTCTAAGATGGCAACTCGAGCTCCAGCCCCGTTTCTCTGGGTGGCCACAAGCAGTCTGCAAGCCGCCTGCACCACCAGGGCCCAGAAGCACTGTTTCATTCATTTGGGAGTTGGCAAGAAGCCGGCCGGTCCAAGCATGAGGACCAGAGTCTGCTTCTGGCCTGTGGAGTGCTGCGCAGCTCAGCTGCTCTGCGGCCCCCTGGGCAGGGGTGGGGTGGTGTGAAATGGGTATTGGAGCCACTAGAGGCGTGACCCTGGGTGTTTACCAACAGGGGCCTCAGGCAGGGTGTTCCAGGGCCCACACAGACCCCAGGGAGGTCTCAAGCCCTGACTTTCATCAGCGACCTACCCCTCCCCTTCCCCGTCTGGTCTTTTTCAGTTTAAACTTCCAGCTCTGTCCTGCCCTCCCATACACGCATGATGTGTATGTGAGTGTTTCAGTTTTTATTCTTGGCAGAAGTTAAGACACAAAATGGATTTGGAAGGAGATGAAACCAGTCTGGGTATATGCCGGGCAGCAGCAGCTTCATTCCTGGAGTGGGAGGACCGCAGATGGGGAGGGGTGGGGTGGGACCCACATCTCTAGGTGGGGGTGGGGAGCTGTCTCCTTCCCGGCAGGGGCCAAACTGAAAATCCATTCCTTGGGGAAGGCTAAGTTGTTAGCCCTTTGGGATGTCAGAAAGCCAGTTCCTGGGGAGCCAAAACCCTCTGGTGCGATCTGGTGTCAAGTGGGTGTGGGACCCCTAGATGGCCCACACCTGTTCCACTTCCTGGTGGTCTGTGAGCCCCTGAGACTGTTCTGCGTTTGTTAAGAGAATGGCATTTCAGGTTTTCATGTGCAAATGCTAACGTGCATATGCTTGGAAAACTGCTAGTCTCCTGCTAACTTCCCTGCCCCCCAAAGTGGGGGTGGCCCCAGCAGAGATGGCTACGGTCCAGGGACCTGTTGGAGTATCTGCTACCATGGAAGTTGTGTTGGCCCCCAAAGTAGATGCTCTTTGCAATGGTGGTCTCCTTTTGGGTTTTTATTTCTGTGGGAGGAGGAGAAAACTAGGAATCTTAAAGTCCAGAAAATATCTGGAGAGATCTGAGAGAAACGATGAGAAAACATTTTATTCATTAAAATATATTAAGATATTCAGTTTGTAGAATAAAAAAATTTTTTAGCTTTAAAAATGGCAAAAATTTCTCTAAAAATAATACATCAGGGAACATCTTCATACAAAGCTCGCAGTTCCACAGTTTCAACCATGGCGTCCAGTGCACCCGGGGCATTTCTGGAAGCCCTTCATTGTCCCAGTGACCAGCACATCTATGGCAGAGACTCCCAGCAGTTCCCAACCCTGGCTGCACATTACAGTTTCCAGGAGAGAGGTCTGCAAATGCTGACGCCGGGGCCCCACCTCCACAGGTTCTCACTGAATTTGCCCGAGGCGCCACTCAGGCATTGATGTGTTTTAGTGTCCCTGTGTGATTGTTCTACGCAGCCAGCGTTGGGAACCTCCAGTCTTATGGTTATTGTGTAAGAACAGAAGGAAGATGAGAGAGGCCAGATTAAGAAACGGAAGAATTTTATTGTCTCTCGCTACATGCTGGTGCATATTACTTGGATCCAGACTCAGTGGGCTGCTGCCAACTTTTGGACGGGATTGAGGTGCTCAGACCTCAGGACTGACTCAGATGGGGTGGGGGACAGTGCATCTTCAGAAACTGGCTGCAGAGTGCATTGTGGGACCTGTTGAACCAATCCCTCCTGAAACATGGTAGCTAGTGCATGACTCCAACCCAGACTGATTTTGGGTTTGTTTTTTTCAGCCTTCCTCGATTTCCTTTTTTGGTTTGCCTGCTTGAGTCTATCAAAGACTCCCAAGACCAGCAGGCAGAGGAAGTAGGTAACCTTGGCTTTGACTCCTTTCCTTAAGCAAGATGCATAAGGTCTCTAAGCCTCAGTTGCTGCATCTGTAGAATGGGGATGACAATACTATCTCCTTCACAGAGGTAGACCCCCTGGTGGCTCAGATGGTACAGAATCTGCCTGCCAATGCAGGAGACACAGGTTCTATCCCTGGGTCATGAAGATCCCCTGGAGAATGAAGTAGCAACGCACTCCAGTATTCTTGCCTGGAGAATTCCATGGACAGAGGAGCCTGGCAGACTACAGTTCATGGGGTCACCAAGAGCCAGACATGACTGAGTAACTAATACTTCCACTTCACAGAGGTAGAGGTTAGACAAGATAATATGTGCATACTGTCTCACACATAGTAACTCAACAAATTATATACTCTTTTATGCTAAGTCTGAATGTTTCTTCCAATTCTGAATATTTGCTATAATCTCATATTGTGATAGAACCTGGTGTGTTATGCTCACTAAATCAGGATGAATTTTAATTACGTTTACAAATCAGTTAAATTAGGAAATTAGTGATTTAGCAGGAAAAAAGAAAGGCAATCTTTAAATGTTAATATGCCCTGCGTCGTAATTTCAGCAAACTAAGTGCTTGACGGATATTTTATATAACTTACTAAACAAAGTAAATTTCAGGGTTGTGGTGAAGGTTGTTAAAAGAATATTAAATGTATTTTCATTTTTTCCAAAATACTTGTCCATCTTGTGTGGAAGCAACAGAATCCTGGAATTTGGGGAGAGGTTCTTTACAAGCCAGAGGAATTGACTTTAGAAATGGATGCAGGAAACTCTATAGTTGTGATCATGGCGCAAAAAGCAACATCTTATAGCCCAAGGAGTTGTTAGGAAATGAGGTCCCAGGCCTAGGGGAAGATAAATTTTCAGTGATGATGTAATAATATTTGGGGACCGTTTTATTTTTAATTTATCTTTTTAATTACAAAAGCGATAACTATGT
This sequence comes from Ovis canadensis, assembly GCF_042477335.2. Classification (NCBI taxonomy): domain Eukaryota; kingdom Metazoa; phylum Chordata; class Mammalia; order Artiodactyla; family Bovidae; genus Ovis; species Ovis canadensis. The sequence continues at coordinate 181,260,010 of NC_091245.1, forward strand.
ACCCACTTTGAATGTTTCTGAAGTGTTTAACATGAAAAGTGCAAATCTCCGACTCCTCAGAAACAACTGATGTTAACATTTAAGTGTCTCCTGACCTTATCCTGTGACAACCCAAATAGCTGTACACCACATATTCACATGTGATTTTTAAAAATTACAAACATGGGATGCTGTTTTACAAATTGCTTTTGGGATATTCTCCAGGAACCTCTTAGGCCAACATTTCCCAAAGTGTATTTGATGAAATTCTCCTCACTAATGGTACTCTGAGGAAAAAGAGGAATGTGGTCGAGTCAGTCCAGGCCTGTGGTCAAGTCAGTCCAGGCCTGTGGTTAAGTGAGTTCAGCCTCAGTCCCCCTCTTGATGACTCACGGTGTGTAATAGCATATTAAAGGCTCTGACAAGGCCTGCACTAAAGACACCTAAGTTGGTTTTCTTAACAGGGTTTCCCTGAATTCTTTTTCTTAGCCCATTTTAACCCATGATAGGTTTTTAAAAGTGCTGTTTCAGGCACTCCTTACCAACCTTCCCTCTACCTCCTCCTGCTCCTCCAACTGCAGCCTCATGGGGTAGGCAGGAAGAAAAAAGCTCATCTGCTCATTTAATTAACAAAACGTGTGCTCCTACTAGGTTCCAAGCGTGTGCTAGACGCTGAGGCTCTGGTAATGTGTAGACTCTGCCCTGGGAGGCTCCAGCACAGCCCTGGTATTAGTCACCCAGGACGGTGCGCACCTGGGCCTGTGGGGCAGCAGCAGGGACCCTCCACAGCTGTGAGCTGGGGAGGAGCGGCTCAGACTCTCCCCACCCCTTCCACCCGACCCTTTGACACGTCGCCCATCCCTCGCCCCCCACACTTTGTTAGGCTATAAATAGTGGTGCCTGACCCAGCTGGCATGATGCCATGTGTTTGCTTTCTCTGCGTGTGTCAGCCCTGTTCCCAGACCACTGGGCTTCACACGCTGGGGAGAGCTGACGGGCGTTGGGGTCCCACACTTCCAGCAGAAGGCAAGGACAGACAGTTGGACTGGAGCATGCTTCAGGTTTCCAGGTTGGTATTTATTTGAAGTTTTAGGTGGTTTAAAAGAGCTTTCTAAGTGAGGAAGATTGGGGGTGGGTGAGGGAATGAATGTGTATATTTAGGGGTCAGAGAGGTGAAGAAAGTCTGTTTGTATGAGGTCAGATAGGAAAAAAGTAAACTGTCATGATGCCAAAGCGTACTTACCAGCTGGAGAGCTGGAGTTGTTTGCTGTGTTAGTGCATGTGCACACGCGCGTGTGTGTGTGTGTGTGTGTGTATGGCCTGTCCTAGAGGCACTGAGTGTACATGCCCAGAGCAGGGTGCCTGCGAAGCCTGGGAGGCAGGGTCTGGGCCCTGAGGTATTTACCTGTTGTTAAACCTCTTGTGTTGAAATACCAGAAGCGAATCTGCAACAGGGATCAGACTAATGGAAGGCCTTCCTCAGGTAACCCTAAAGGAAGTTACTCAGATTGAATCAGTTGCTGTCATTCATTGAAAAGCTGCTTCGCACCAATTGTTACTCTAGACAGTTTGCAAATGTGATGTTTTTGCTTCAGCATTCTTGTGTGAGAGATTTTATTGTCCCGTGTCAAAACGCCTCCTCCTGAATGTCAGGGTCAGGGTTTCCTGCTTGCAGGAGAGTCTAGGAGAGACACTGCCAGTTTCACAGTACAGCTGGGTCAGAGGCCAACTGAAAAGAGGCAGTTTCTGATCCCGTCAGGCGCTGACTTAGCAGTTCAGCCATTTTGCCCCGTGGCTCAGCTTTTCAGTCGAATGCTTCAGGTTTTCTGCCGGCATGCACGAGCTTGTTAAGGGGTGGGGGGCATGTGTGTCTGTGTGTTAGGGATTGATGTGTGAGTGTGTTGGAGTTGGGGCTGGTCTCGCCCAGCACTTGGCTTGAATCAGCCCCAGAAGCACACAGGTCAAGAAGTGGCAGCCTGCGTCTCATCACTCTGGGTCACAGAACCTGAGACCAATTTTGAGTCTTGAGGAAGGTACAGGTGTGGGGCCTTCGTTGCTAATCATGAGGAAGGGGCATATAAATCAACTGCAGGTGGCTGCTTAGTTGGAATTGGTGGTAATTATGCTGCCTAACAGAGTAAATCGGAGAAGGCAATGGCACCCCACTCCAGTACTCTTGCCTGGAAAATCCCATAGACGGAGGAGCCTGGAAGGCTGCAGTCCATAGGGTCGCACAGAGTGGGACACGACTGAAATGATTTAGCAGCAGCAGCAACAGAGTAAATCAATATTTTCAACACCCGTCAAAGTCCTAAGAAAAAGTTCCCTCTTGACTATGTGACCACACTTTTCTCTCCTCTCTACCATACCCTTTCACTTTTGTGTCTCCAGCTGTTCATTCACTCAGCAGGTCTTTGCTGAATACCTAGTGTTGGACACTGAAGATGTCCCTGTAATAAGACCACCGACATTCCTGATCCCTGAAGCCTTTGGTCCAGTAGCCAGTAAACAGTTAACATGATGGTGCTTCCACCGATAAGTGCAGTGTGACAAGAGCTTCTGGTCCCGCTGCTGCCTGACATAGAGTGGATGCTGGGCACGTGCCTAGCGAAGGGAAGCCAGTTTCCTTGGGTGCCTGCTTCTCCTCACACTCTCTTCCCTCCTCCTCCCAGGACTGTGCTAGGAATGAGCATGGATGATGGGAAGGGGGATTCTTTTAGCACTTGTGAGAAGGACTAAGTTGGAGGACTGACCTGCTGTGCTGTGCTGGGCCTGAGCCTACACATGTGTGTGTGTGCGTGTGCTCAAGTGTGTGCCACATTTTTTTTTTTTGTCGTGACTGATGCCTTTGCTAGTAGTTCTAGTTCTTTGCCTGCACTTTATAAAACCCAGTCTGTCTTTGATCTTTTCTCGAGGCCCTGCCACATTGAGTAAAGTAGAAAGATGTTGTCAAAGTGAATGCTAACTAGCTTCCAAGTTCTTTAAGGATGGAAAACTGCCTGGTTTTCTCTCCATCCCCTCCACCCTCCATACAGTGCGTGGCACCTAGTGGGTGCTTAGTGTGGTTTTGCTGAACTGACCTGAATCCTGCCTTAAGCCCACCTGGGATTTGTACCTCTTGTCAGGAGTGACTTTGGCGTTGCCAGCTGTTTTATCTGCTCCACTCAACATGAACACTAAGCAGAGCAGCCTTGTCTGTCTTACTCTTCTTTGGAGCCAAATCCTGTTATTTTCTGGATCGTTTGTGAAAAATGCCTTTCCTGTGGTTCTGTGTATGTTACAGACTTGCTGTCAGGTGTATTTCCTGGGATAATATATCCTGTTCTTCCCAGGGTTCCATTGTCTCGGTGGGCACCTTTCAGCGGAATCCATGTTCTGGCCTTCTCTGCAGCTGGCTTATGATAGCAAGGTTTGTGTTCACACACGGCTCACTTGTCCAAAGTCCTTTGTCCTAAGAGATAGGACTTAAGCTGTTAAGATCTGCCGAAGTGCTGTTCGGGTCTGGGACTGGTTTATGTACTGCTGGTGCAGTCTCCTGGAGCTCTAATTAACTCCTTTTACATTGGATCTCACATCAGCCATGTACATCAAAAGCCTTGGAGGCGGATGCTCCTGTTTCCTCTCCAGTCACTGTTAACCATTTTACTTTATTGTTTACTTGTTTGGCTATAGCCTGGGCCATAAGCTGTGATTAGAAACAGGTAGATGCAAAAAGAGCAGGTGGGTTGTTGTGGTTTTGTGCGCTAACTGATGAGGTTGGAGGTAGGCTCCATTCTGGGGCTGGGAGTGAGGGGAGGGTCGCAGAGGGGCTGAGGGTGTGTTTTCCTTTCTGTAAACACTTCTCCATAACTTCTTGTCCCAAATGACCTGCTGTCTGACAGGCATCTTTCCCTTTTCTCTGCGAACAAGTAGAGACACCACAGAGAAATTATCATCATTATCATCATTATCATCATCAAGAAAGTGCAGAGAGAGGGCATAAATGGGGGGATGGCAGGAGAGGTTATTAGCATAAGTGATATAAATGTTGACTAGTGTTGGGTGGAGATGGAGAGGCTAGAATTGTCTTGCCACAAACTTGGGAATTATAGTACCGTCTGAGGATCTCCCAGCTCATCAGGCTATTGGGAGGTTCTGTGAAGCACTATAGAATGTAAGTGTTACTGCTTTTTTCCAACAAAGAATATTTCTTGAACTTCTGATGCATGTGTTGTAGGGCAGCAACATCACGCCGTTGCTTCGTTGTGTACAGCTTACGAGGAGCAATGAGCAAAGAGAACATAGCACATGTGCCTGGAGTTCAAATGCAACATGTCCTTAAGTCTTAAAGGACATTAATCTCAAAGCCCACCAGGTGGCAATGCCACTGTGTGAAATTAGGCCTGCAGTGAGTGGCTTTCAGCAGAAAATACTAAGCAATTTACCCAAAGGCACCCCCCTATCAAGGGTGGAAGTGGCAGAGCTCCTAGCCAAACCCGAGGTTTTTCAGTACCTGATCCTACAGAGTTTCAGTATTGTCACTGAGTAGAGAAGCTCTGTCTATGATACAAATTTCAGATGAGCCCTAATGCCCTTTTGCGGTAAAGCGTCAAGAGGGGTTTTAATAACCTCTCTCCCCATCTCTAAAGGAAACAGTAGCGCTCCCTGGGCTGTGACAGTGATCATGTGTGTGTGCCCTAGCTCTGGGCTGGGCACAGAGTGCGTGCTCAGCATATCCAGAGGCCTTACCCACAGCTCTGCTCTCATCTCTCCTACCCTCCCCATGCTTTCTGTTCAGGCCTCAACTTGTCCTCTTTCTCACTTAACAGCTTTCTTTCTCCTTCTCCCATCCCTCTCTGCTTGCCTCCTTCCACACTGGCCTCAAGCTCAGGCCATGTTGACACTGGCTAGATGAAACCCAATCACAGTATCATCCTAGATGAGATTCCTTGCAGTTCAGGGGCTACGGGAAGCCTGAAGTTTGAGGCTTAGTTGGGTGTGTGTTCTCCTTATCTCTTCTCCCAAAATAAAAGAAGACTCTTGAATGAAACCTCAAGAGCATGTGCTGGGGCACGTGGCCTTCCACAAGGGCTGCCTACTCATCCAAAGGCCATTTGGGTTTGAAAAATAAAGGCCACCATTAAAAGTCATTTCCCCGTAGAAAAACCCCTTGGTTCCACCACTGATAAACGTGTCTCTGCATTCCTTCTATACGTTCATGGGTCAGATTAATGTTTTTTCTCAATCCCAAATTTCTAACCTGAATAAACCCTTTGGTTCAGCAAACATTGACTGAACCCCTAATGTGCCAAGGCTTTTCTAGGTGCTAGGGTCACTGAGATAAACTGAACACATCTTGCCTTCGGGAAGTTTATATTCTGGGAAAAGAGACACATCACAGACAGACAAATCCACATATCATCATGGAAATGTTGCAGGAGGTGTGCAAACTGCTGTGGAAGCTGGGATGAGAAATAGTCACTGGAGGCATTATACAGTGATGTGGAGGTCAGTTTTGAAGGATAATGAAGGGAGAAGATGTTTCTGGGAGAAGGAAAGTGAAAAAGCAGCTTGCCCAGGGTTTAGGACTTGTGGGAGGAAGACAAGGGGAAGGTTGACTGCAGCCCAGTTATAACGAGCCTGCAAGGTTGTGTGAAGGAGTTTGAACCTTATTTAGTCATATTTCAAGTTTGGGATGCTATCAAAGTTGTGAGTCTTATTAGCTCATTTGCTTGTTTGTTTTTAACTGAACTCAAAAGGAGCGAAAAATCAGTCCTAATTCCTTCACATTTTCAAATCAACTCTGAAATCAACTTTTATTTGTTTCATATTCCCTTCTAGGCCCCTCACCCAAGTGCTTGAATGCTTTTAACAAAATGAGATCTGTTTTTTCCTTAATATCTTTTAAACATTTTTCATGTTGCTACTTGATCTAATTATCACTTTTAATGGCTGCACAGTAGTCCATCGGTTATTCCACCTTAACTTATTTAAATCAGTATGGTAGACTGAAAAGAGTTTTTAAGAGTCAGCCAGACCTCATTCAAAGCTTAACTCTCTGGTTTGCCATCTGTGTGATCTTGGACAAAATATTAAATCACCCTGAGCTTTAATTTCCTCATTTATAAAATGGTTGTACACCTACTGTACAGGGCCCTTGTGAGAATTATATCAAACCAAGCAAATTATGGATTGTGGCCTATAGGAGGCATTGCTCAGTGAATGAGATGACGTCTGTTTGGTTGAGCTTGATGTTCAAGGAAGGAAGAAGGAAGGTAGGTGACAACGTGGAGGCTTGTTAGTTGGACAGAGGAAAATCAGGGAGCCAGTTTGAGGGCCCTCAACATGCACTGTCTGATACACAGTAGCTACTAACACATGTGCCTCCTGAGTGCCTGAGTGGTGGGTAGTCTGCGCTGGTATGTGTAGTAAATAGAAGATAGACACTAGATTTAGGAGACTTGGTATAAGACAAAATATAAACACTTAATAATTTCATATTGGTTATGTTGATAATATTCTGGATATATTGTGTTTAAAAAGAATATAAAATGATTTCTACTTGATTTTTCACTGTGGCCACTAGAAAATTTTAAACGCTGTATGTGGCTTGCATGATGTTTCTCTGGTTGCTCCGACCAGAGTTAGAGTCCCCAGGACCAATCAGATACTGGGGTAGGGAATCGGGGAGTGGTTGGGGGAGCTCGGAGACAAGGATACTCCCAGGTTGAGCAGCTAAGTGGATGGTGAATTGTTACATTGTTTTAGGTAAGACCAGGGAAGAGTAGATGGGTTTGAGTCTGTTTGGAGAAGAAGCAGGGGTGTCCTCTGAGCAGTGAAATGAAAAGTATTGGTCAGGACCAGAGAAGCTGTCCCTGCTTTCCTGAAGAGCTGCCATTCTGGTCTCGCCACATCACACACATCGTGGTGAGATTACTGACCAGAGTGTTCACTGCTGGGAGGGCGGGAAGAGTGTGGCTGCTCTGCTGAGCTCCCCCAGCACTCCAGCACTGATCTGTACCAGAACCCCAGCTGTTCCCACTTGCTCCTTTGTGGTGACCCCCAGGTGTTCCCACACACTTGTCTGTAACACATGCAATGTGTGGAGTCAGAAAAACCAGGAATAGGACTCTGTACAGGAGTCTTCTGTTTCAATAGGAACAGACGTTGGAGAGGAAGGCTGCTCTGCAGGGAGCGCAAGTGCCCAGGGTCCTGGTCAGCCCTGTGCAGTTGGGTGTGTCTTCACCTACTCTGGTTCAAGGTCTTCAGACCTTTATGGGTCCCTACAGCCATGAAATTAAAAGACACTTACTCCTTGGAAGAAAAGTTATGACTAACCTAGATAGCATACTGAAAAGCAGAGACGTTACTTTGCCAGCAAAGGTCCATCTAGTCAAGGCTATGGTTTTTCCAGTGATCGTGTATGGATGTGAGAGTTGGACTGTGAAGAAGGCTGAGTGCCGAAGAATTGATGCTGTTGAACTGTGGTGTTGGAGAAGATTCTTGAGAGTCCCTTGGACTGCAAGGAGATTCAACCAGTCCATTCTGAAGGAGATCAGCCTTGGGATTTCTTTGGAGGGAATGATGCTGAAGCTGAAAACTCCAGTACTTTGGCCACCTCATGCGAAGAGTTGACTCATTGGAAAAGACTCTGATGCTGGGAGAGATTGGGGGCAGGAGGAGAAGGGGACGACAGAGGATGAGATGGCTGGATGGCATCACTGACTCGATGGACGTGAGTCTGAGTGAACTCCAGGAGTTCATGATGGACAGGGAGGCCTGGCGTGCTGCGATTCATGGGGTCACAAAGAATTGGACACAACTGAGAGACTGAACTGAACTGAATTGATGGATTAGATGGATATGATGCTGACACTGACTTCTGGGTAGCATTTCAGAAAACCAAATGCTCTTTAGGTTTTAGAACTAGGAATTGAAAGTGTACCTGGCTCTGGAAATATCCACTGTACCATTTCCTGAAGGGTTGCTGGGATACAGGGCCTTGGAATCAAGATACAAGCAAAGAAAAATGATGAGAACTTTTATATACTCTCCTATAGTCTTGCCCAATTTCACCACCCCACCCCCCACCTGCCCTGGGGGTTGAGCTTAAAAAACCACAGATTTTTGATGGCATTTCGTGGGGAGTAGAATAGAACAAGCTCGGAGGACAAAAACAAACCACAGCAAGCACTGGCATCTGCCTTGGTTTGACCAGTTTTATCTGACCTAGCCTGCTTGACTTTGGGCAAAGAAGGTGACAGAAGGCCCATATAGTAGGTGCTAGCATCACTCTGGCAGGGGCATTCCTAGCAAAGGTACAGCAGCATTTTGCCTTTTTTTTTTTTTAAAGCCATTGTTACCCACCCAGACCCTGCTTGTAGCTGTCAGCTGGGTTAGGAGTTTCAAGTTCTTGGTTGGGGCCAGTACACGTCTAGGAGGATGTACATGGTTCATCCCTTCAACCTCCATTTGCTGAGCTCTTCCTGTGTGCCAGACCATGGGATTAAAATTTTAACTGTAGGAGAGATTGTAAAAGTTTTTATAGTCTTTCTTTGGTTTCATTTTCTATCTTGATTCTAAATTTGTGATTTTTCACGCTCACAGAACAAAAGCCTATGTTTCACAACTTACAAAACTGATTCTTTAGGAATTCTGTCAGAGCTTGGGCACCGATTTCATTTTTTCTGAGAAGTTGAAATGAACTCTGTTCTCTCCTTACCATCTCTCCCCTCCTTCCCTTCTCAGCCCTGAGGAAAGATCACCTCTGGTCTCGGGGAGCCCCAAGTCTCACTTCTGGCCTATAAACTCACGACAAGGCTTCATCTGCTAGACAACCCACTCCATTGACTTGGAGGCCCCATATGCCCTGAGTTTGGCGTGGCAGACCACAAGCAGCACCAGACCAGCCAGGGGAGAAAGCTGGACCCCAGCTTGGCAGGCGGGTGTGTCCTCCTTTACAAACCCCTACAGCGATTTATTTGTAAAGTGGTTTCATCCTATTGCAAAATTTGTGACTTTTTCAAGGCAACTGTGGAGAGCTAGGAATTGACTGCAGGCTTAACAGCTTGGGGAGGTAGGTGTGCTGACTTGAATGCCCTTAAACTGACTGGGATGGGTGCTGGGGGATAGGTAGGTAGGGGTGGGTACCTAGGCATAGAAAGCTGAATAAGCAGGAAGGAGTCTGTGGTCCGAGGCCCCGGCCCACCCACCGCGCTGGCTCTCCACATGGGCACGGACTGCGCACACCTGCGACACCACGTGCCCCAGGCCCT